>NC_060141.1:810283712-810628513 GCF_021461385.2 Schistocerca piceifrons | reverse complement strand
TGGTCTCCCTCTATGATTTTTACCCTCCACACTGCCCTCCAATGCTAAATTTGTGATCCCTTGGTGCCTCAAAACATGTCCTACCAACCGATCCCTTCTTCTAGTCAAGTTGCACCACAAACTTCTCTTCTCCCCAATCCTATTCAGTACCACCTCATTAGTTACGTGATCTACCCACCTTATCTTCAGCATTCTTCTGTAGCACCACATTTCAAAAGCTTCTATTCTCTTCCTGTCCAAACTAGTTATCATCCATGTTTCACTTCCATACATGGCTACACTCCATACAAATACTTTCAGAAACGACTTCCTGACACTTAAATCTATACTCGATGTTAACAAATTTCTCTTCTTTAGAAACGCTTTCCTTGACATTGCAAGTCTACATTTTATATCCTCCCTACTTCGACCATCATCAGTTATTTTGCTTCCCAGATAGCAAAACTCCTTTACTACTTTAAGTGTCTCATTTCCTAACCTAATTTCCTAACCTAATTTGCTCAGCATCACCCGATTTAATTCGACTACATTCCATTATCCTCATTTTGTTTTTGTTGATGTTCATCTTATATCCTCCTTTTAAGACACTGTTCATTCCATTCAACTGCTCTTCCAAGTCCTTTGCTGTCTCTGACAGAATTACAATGTCATCGGCGAACCTCAAAGTTTTTACTTCTTCTCCATGAATTTTAATACCTACTCCGAATTTTTCTTTTGTTTCCTTTACTGCTTGCTCAATATACAGATTGAATAACATTGGGGAGAGGCTACAAACCTGTCTCACTCCTTTCCCAACCACTGCTTCGTTTTCATGCCCCTCGACTCTTATAACTGCCATCTGGTTTCTGTACAAGTTGTAAATAGCTTTTCGCTCCCTGTATTTTACCGCTGCCACTTTCAGAATTTGAAAGAGAGTATTACAGTTAACATTGTCAAAAGCTTTCTCTAAGTCTACAAATGCTAGAAACGTAAGTTTGCCTTTTCTTAATCTTTCTTCTAAGATAAGTCGTAAGGTTAGTATTGCCTCACGTGTTCCAACATTTCTACGGAATCCAAACTGATCTTCCCTGAGGTCCGCTTCTACCATATTTTCCATTCGCCTGTAAAGAATTCACGTCAGTATTTTGCAGCTGTGACTTATTAAACTGATAGTTTGGTAATTTTCACATCTGTCAACACCTGCTTTCTTTGGGATTGGAATTATTATATTCTTCTTGAAGTCTGAGGGTATTTTGCCTGTCTCGTACATCTTGCTCACCAGATGGTAGAGTTTTGTCATGACTGGCTCTCCCAAGGCCATCAGTAGTACTAATGGAATGTTGTCTACTCCAGGGGCCTTGTTTCGATTCAGGTTTTTCAGTGCTCTGTCAAACTCTTCATGCAGTATCGTATCTCCCGTTTTGTCTTCATCTACATCCTCTTCCATTTCCATAATATTTTCCTCAAGTACATCGCCCTTGTATAAATCCTCTATATAATCCTTCCACCTTTCTGCCTTCCCTTCTTTGCTTAGAACTGGATTGCCATCTGAGCTCTTGATATTCATACAAGTGGTTCTCTTCTCTCCAAAGGTCTCATTAATTTTCCTGTAGGCAGTATCTATCTTACCCCTAGTGAGACAAGCCTCTACATCCTTACATTTGCCCTCTAGCCATCCCTGCTTAGCCATTTTGCACTTCCTGTCAATCTCATTTTTGAGACATTTGTATTCCTTTTTGCCTACTTCATTTACTGCATTTTTATATTTTCTCCTTTCATCAATTAAATTCAATATTTCTTCTGTTACCCAAGGATTTCTATTAGCCTTCGTCTTTTTACCTACTTGATCGTCTGCTGCCTTCACTACTTCATCCCTCAGAGCTACTCATTCTTCTTCTACTGTATTTCTTTCCCCCATTCCTGTCAATTGTTCCCTTACGCTCTCCCTCAAACTCTCTACAACCTCTGGTTCTTTCAGTTTATCCAGGTCCCATCTCCTTAAATTCCCACCTTTTTGCAGTTTCTTCAGTTTCAATCTGCAGTTCATAACCAATATATTTTGGTCAGAATCCACATCTGCCCCTGGAAATGTCTTAAATTTGAAACCTGGTTCCTAAATCTCTGTCTTACCATTATATAATCTATCTGATACCTTTTAGTATCTCCAGTACATAAATTTAACAAGATATCAGTCCTACTGGCACAACATTCATGTTCTTTAATTTAAATTTTTCATAATTAAAACTACTTTATTTCTACATGAGATGCTGCCTTTGTTATCAACAAATTCCATTATTATAACATGAAACACAATATTTTTTAACATTAACAGTGTTCCTAACAAGCCTAATCACACATAGTTTGATGCTGGAATAAAACCCAATGTAAAATAATCTCCACTAAATATTAACATTTCATTGCATTAATGAAGTGTTCATAATGGAGTTATGTGGTAACTGTTTCAAATAATAGCAACTCAGCACTGTGTTATACAATACCTAGTAGGTGACACATGTAATTTGAATTAATATAAATTTTGATAGAAGCTGTTTTTCTTGTAGAATTCCAGAAATTTCTTTTGAACTGGCTTATGTTGGAGTGTGACAGACTAACTTTGACATTGCTTTTCCCTGGCATTCACCCACTGGTTGTTAGGAAAGTGTCATCTTTAACAATTCAATAACAGCAAGAAATCTGGCACCTCCCTTGTGCCTGATTTACAATGCAACACAATGTCTAGAGAACAACCTCATGTTAACAACTACAGCAGATTGATAGCAGCAGTGGATCAGTAAGAGAAATAAGTCACTGAAAGCATGGGGATGGCAATAGGAACATGGGTCTCCATTTACTTATCTCACGATGGTGGTAATGTTGTACATGCATCACATTGTAGAACACATGCCACATGATAGCTTCGTGCCACAGTAAACAGCAACAGGTTCCTGGAAGCTCATAGGCCTATACATTCATATTACACTGGCTTGAAAAATATAAGGACAAAACAAATTTTGCATGGTGTCACAGCCAAATAACATAGCTCAGAGAAACCGTACATCCAAATAATTATTTCAGTATTCTACAGAAGGCAACTGAAAGAGAAACTGACAAACAGAAATGATGCTTTCATTCAAAGAAAATAAGTACACTGAAGTGGCCATGATTTATGAACATCTTCTCGCTTACAAAAGACAGAACATGGTTCTTAATAGGGTGTGTGATCAAGAATGAGAATGCATGATCTGCAAAGTGCACCCATTTTGGCACAAGGTTGGTAAAGAGTTCCTGTGTACAGTGTTCCATTCCTCCTCCAATGCAGCTAACAATAGCTAGATGCTCATTGGTGCATGTGGCCATGCTGCAACGCATCTCCCCAACATATTCGATAGGGCCTAAGTCAGGGGAACATCCAGGATAGTCCATTCGTCAGATATCCTTGCATTCCAAGATCTCCACATGCACTGTTCGGTGAAGTCACAGCCGAATGCACCCCTGAAAAAGCAAACATTGGGAAGGAGTACTGTGTCGCAGTGGTGTTGTCTGGTCAGTATACTGTGTTCAAAGATTTGAAGGCAGTATGCCCTTGCAACATTGTGCCTCTTACATCATGACAACTAGACTACCAAAATGATGATGTCAGGCAATGTTGGTGAGATGCATTAGTGCTCTCACCAAGAGGTCACACATATTGCATACAGGAACATTGTTGAACATGATCAATTTGGTGGTTGAGGTTTTAGGGCATCGACAGTGATAATGTTGCATGGGCATATTGCCTGCTAATCATTGAACACAGTTCACTTACAGGTCAACGTCTTTGTGGCACGACTCCTTCTAAACCCCTGCCTTTCCAAGAGTGCATTTGGCCCTGACTTCATTTTTATGGAAGACACTGCAGGACTGCATCTAACAGCACAGGTGCAAGAGCTGTATGTGTGAGAAGATATTTGACCAGTGGGATAGCTTGCCCATTCCCCTGCTTTAATTCCCATGTAGCATGGGTGGATGTGTTGGGGAGACATACTGCAGCGCATCCACATGCACAGTCAACTGTCCTGCAATTATCGACAATGCTGATGAATGGAAAGCTCTACCATAAGAACTACATACCAAATGTGGGGGCAGAATGCCACCACATTGCGGAGCACACATTGCCATCCATGGTGATCACAAGAGACGCATGCAGCCTATTGTCATTTCTAAGAGTTCTGTTTGATTCTGAAAAATTCCTTTTCTTAAGATAACACATTTAATCTCCAACTAAAGTATATAACTTTACCTTATAACTGAACAGACACTTTACACCATAATGAGAACACAAGATTGATTCTTTAAATTAAGAACTTTCTCTTGCTCCTACTTTTTTCTTGGGGGGGGGGGGGGGGGGGGGGGGGCGGCAACGGAACGCACTGTCAATACCACACTGACTTCCAAGAGGAAGAAAAAAAAATTACATCACCAAAGATTATAAGCTATGGAATAAGCTACATGCAAAGAAAAAACAGTTAATTACTAGTATCTACAAAAACTGTTTTTGCCTTCCTCTTATCCTGTAAAATATGGCTAGTGTGTGATAGTGCCCACCACAATCTCACAGAAATATGGGCTGAGGTAGTAAATAATCTGTAGCATACCCTGTAATCTAAGATACGTTGGTATGTGGCAATCTGTTTGTGCAGCTGAAAAGAGACTACCCCATAAATAAGCAACTTACACAATATTAACAAAGGAATGGCATCCATCATAAGCATGTTCTTAAATAAACTAACAGATAATTGTTAATGATACATGCACAAGATTACAGTACATCATATTACATTGACTACTTTTCTTGCCTGTCCTTTGTACACTCATGTGTTTTCATGTGTGTTGAGAGTCATCACAAATCTGACACTTGCAGTCAGTGGTAAATGCATTTTCCATAAGTTACGACTTTGGGCAAAAATCTTTCCAAAACATTACACATTTGATATTTAATTATACCCTGTGAGCCAGGATAATCTATAAAATATTCTACTCATAACAGAATGGTTTCATTGGCTGATTGTAACTTCAGTTGTCATTGGATAACTGTGAAATTGAGCAAATATCTTTGGAGTGGAATGCATTTTAGTCCGATGAAATAAGTACCCATGCCATCTGCAATCCTTCCACAACTGTACTTTTGGCTGACTCTAGCATTCACTGCTGCAATCATTGAAAGTTTCTTGTTACTGCTGGTGTTACTAACGAATTTACAAGAATTGTGTGTGCATATTACTATACATTAAACTACATGCAACAAAAGAAAATAAGAAAATTTGAGTGCAGAAAACTACACTGAAACTTCATAGTTACAAAACTTGGTTTGAGGACTGAAGCACTTAAAAATCTCTCCATTAGGGTGCATAAACAGTGGAAACAATCAACTCTGTCCATTCACTGGGGCCCCTGTAAGGATCACAGGTTAATGTTTTGAGTACTCTTTATTGGGTTCCCTTCCATGTGATGGTGGACAGTTTTCAAAGTCAAGAGTGAGGAATGTCCATGGTGCACTGGTATATTTATGACTTGGAGCCATCTTTGTAATCATATGATGTAATTGTTCCTACAAAGCACTTCTCATAGCTGGTTAATGCGATAAATATTAACAAGCTGACAGTTAATATCACTTCAACTTGTAAAATCTGGGAATCTAATAACTTTTCCCCTGCATTTTTTTCTGTTGGTCCTATCATAATCATTATCCTCCCCCTTCTCCTACCATTAAGAGTTTTGACTTTCCAACCACTACCACAGGTTTCAACATCAATTTTCAAAATTATTCACATGGAAACCAGATTGTGTTCTTTCTCATGTTTAACCTGTAGAGTAACGCATAACAAAACTGTTTTGCACCCTAAATGCCTTTGGGTTCATTTAGAAAAAAGATTTGGCATTTTTAGTTCTGCTTTCAAAATGGTTTCACAATGTTTCATCACCTGAGTGGTGGGGAGAGTGTTGTAGCTGGAGCAAATCTCTTCTGGCTGGGGCTTTGGTCAAGCGAAAGATTTTTAGAATCATACCAAGGAATTTAGAATAGAATCCGCCATAACCTGCTTTGGTCATTTTCGACTGTTTTTCTTGTTTTGATTCATGGGTGCAGCTTTTGTAAATGTGAAGTAATCTACTTATTTAAGTGATGTAAAATACTTTACAGCTGTTTGGGATAACTTGTTCATTCTTCAGTTGCAGAGATATAAGGTGAGTAAAATCAACATTTTTTTTTTAATGTATCACATAAAACATGGACTCATCTGTCCACGTGTCATCAGTCATGGAAGATGATGTACATTGAAACAGGAGGTGTTCTTGTACCTTGGTGATATTTGCCAACTAAGTTTCTTTAACATTTAAATAATTTTCCTTCTTGAAAATGGAGATTTGTGTTCGAAGCATAGCAGGTATTTCAACATATTTTTGACTTGTAACTGATTTTTTATATATTAATTCATAAAATGATATTGCTTACTTATAATTGGAGTATTGCGGATTGATAATGTACCACAGACCACCAAATACAATACTGATGTAATTTTCCCAAATATAAAACTTTTAAATTTTGATAGAATATTTGCCCTCAAAAGGCAAAGGTCCAGAACTCAATTGATCAAACAGTTTTAACCTGCTAGGAAGTTTCATATCAGCACACACTTTGCTGTAGAGCAAAAAATAAGTTCTATTGTAGTTTGATAAAGTTTCCGAATTTGTAAATTCTGAAAAAATTTTGTCAAAATATAATTTCCAAGTGTTCATCCAATGCAATAATCTCATTTAATTGGTTTGGCTTAAAACATTGACGTTCACTTATGTGCTTTTGCAAACGAAATCGAATGTGGATGAATGTATCACAGAAAGAAAATCAGGATCTAGTTGTGAATAAAATGACAATGGTAGGCTTGATATAGATACTAAATTTGGTTTCCTGGAAGAAAAAAAATTGTGAGCATGATTTGCAAGATTAATTCCTCAAACTTCTGCAGAAACAGCATAGATTGATTGAGAACTCCTTCTGACCTGCACGGCTGGAGGTACATCTACATACTCAACAAGCCACTGCACAGTGCTTCGTAGAGGGTACATTATACCACTACTAGTAGTTCCATTTTCTGTTCCAGTCTAAGACAGAGTGAGTGGAAAACAAATGATATATTTCTCCAAATCTGTCCTAAATACTCAAATATTGTGTCATAGTCCGTATATGAAATATTTTTTGGCAGCAGTAGGATAGTTCTGCAGTCAGCTTCAAATGCCAATTCTCTTATCTGTCATGTTCTTAGAAATGCATGTCTTCTTTCCTCCAGGGATTCCCATTTGAGTTCCCACAGCATGCCCGTAACACTTGCATGCTGATGAAACCTGCTAGTAACAAATCTAGCACCCTGCCTCTGAATTTCTTTAATGTCTTACTTCACTCTGGCCTGGTGCAAATCCCATTCCCTCGAACAGTACTAAAGTGCAGGTAACACCAGAGTGCTATATGCAGTCTTCTTTACATATGAACCACACTTCCTTAATTGCTCCCAATAACCCATAACTGACCATTTGCCTTCCCTATCGCTAACTTCATAGGTACTGTGGGATGCTTGGACTTGCAAAGTCTGGTACCATTTGATGAGGACAGGAAGTAACCGTTTCATAGTAACAGCATTCTCGTTTTTCATGCTTTTTAGTTAAATATCTGATGTTACAAACCTCTGGAACATGAAGTAATGAAAAATACTATGTAAAAAATTGTTACTATTAAGGTGCATTTATAAACATACAAAATTAAAAATAGCACAAATACATGCAAAGTATTCTACAGGGCATTTATTACGGGTTGTCTGTATGTTGGGGTGCAACTTACAACAGCTATGGTGACAGAGACCACACTGGATTTCAGTTACTTGTTTCAGATGGTGAGAGGATTATGTGTGCCATCATTCTGAACTGTCTCTTTCTCAGAAATAAACATGTGAAATCTGTTTTGAGAAACCTTTATTAGTGTAGGAGTTATGACCTGTTAAAATTTGGGACAGTTGGCAAAGCCGGTATTGCAGTATGTGCTCAATAAGACCACCATTGTGCCAAACCTTTCTTGCCAGTCATGCTGCACACATCACCAGATCTGTGGGTCCAGCTGTGAGACCAGGGCACCATGGTGGCCTTCTGATAAAATGCCTCCTATGTATCCTGTGACCTACAAACTGTTTTAGCCAAAAACAGTCTGACTTCAGTGGCATATTGGGGAGGTACACAGTCTCATTGGAAGGTGGTTGGGGTATCACCCTCTGATTCATCAGTGTTGGAAGCACATAACCGTGGAACATATTAAGATACCTCACCCCATTCAAGGTTCTGCCAATAAACACTGGAACCATGATTTTTGTCCCAAATCCCACATAAAATCATCAATTTTTCACCACCAGCACTTTTCAAGAGGTCCATGCAAAAGGGAGTTTGCATCTGACAAGTAAAAAAGATTTTCTTCTCCTTGTAACTAAAAAGTAACTTTGTCACTGAAAAACACCTGTCAAATGAAATTTGGATTCCTATTACACTGATCAAAAGCCTCTTCTACGAATTGCACCCGCCAATCAGGGTCACCCTCAGATCTGGTACTGAGACTGTAGCTTATCTGGTGTCAAAGTTTTAAGCTGCATGTGTTGTAAACACACCAATGGCACCTGCATATTTCTGAGAGCCAGTTCGTGCTGTGACTTGGACTATCCACAAATGGTGTCAAAATTTCTGTTACCGACTCTTCATCAGTGTTTGTTCTTGGATGTTCAATGCATGGCTTGTCAAGTAACTTGGACACTGTCCTGTGTGAAATACCATTTCTCTTAGGATGCTGGGCATTGAAGAAGTCCGCACCAATCATTATGATACTTCATCCACCTCTCATTAACAAAATTTCACCATGTCACACAGTAGGAACACAATGAATCACCTGAAACAAAAAGCAGAATTGACCACCTCCTAGCAGTTTCAAACTTGAACAGGCCATAACTCCTAGACACAGAGACAGCTGAAGAGAGACTTCACATGTGTGTTCTTGATAAAGGGGCATTTCAAAATGATGTGCTACATGAATGAAACCCTCAATACTAGGTACCCACACACAACTCTGAAACCTGATACTGCATATTTCACATGGACTCTATGGCAGAAAAAAAGGAAACTCACAGTGGCTGAAACCAACACAATGAACCATCAAATCCATGTTAGATAGGGTAAGCGAATGTTTACATAATGAAGTTCACAGTAAAACAATGAAAACTCTCGCACTTACAAGGGGAGGCCACCAATTGTGAAATTCAGATTCGATTCATACTGCGCATAATAAAAGCTCATGGCCAGAGGTGTAATGTGGCAAAGCACCAAGATGCACATCTAAGCTGTTCTCGAGAAAATTGACAGTTAAAAGAAACCGTTGCGGTGAAATACTCGCTACGATTAATAATTTTCTACAGCGTCGTGGTGCAGCAGTAAGCGATCGGGTTCGTAATTGTCTTCATAATGTTTACCACATATAGTTAACGGATATTCCAAAATGAATATGTATAGTGAAAGTCAAACGTTCAAATTAGAATAGAGACCCCATGAAACACATTTGCTGTGGGAGGTATGAAATATAAACTCCATTGTTACACTTGAAGGACAGATGTTGAATGGGCCAAAATGAGCTGCCGCGTAACAGCGTAGTTGCCAGCTAACTTCAAAACGTACATGCAATCCCTAGTGCAACTTATAACATTGTTGAAAATCAGTGCGTATGTGAGAGCTTTGGTACACCCTGTTAAACAAATGGAAAAATGGAAGCGGTACAATTGAAGAGCGATCCGGGCCCTTCGCATGATAGTGATGTGATCAAAAAAGATTCTATACACAGCGAAGTAGCGAAACAACAATTGAAAGATGTGTTGGTGTATTTTGAAAGCCTCCTTCATAACAGTAATCGCATCTCAGCAGAATCGTCATCATCAATCAACGAAGAAGCCATGGTAATTAGGGAAGAAATGTTCCAGAATACGCTGCAAATGCTCGCCGAAAAAACCCTCGTTCATGATGAGGAACTGATAGACATTAATGAAATCAATGATAATAATGCCTACCAAGACATTAAAACAAGTCCCATTGCCAACGAATCATCAGACGAATACAAGCCGGACGAGAAGAAAAAAAAGGGTACGACTATATTTCTCTGGATTACAAAATTAGAGCTGTAAATCTGCCCAAAGAACATCTAGGCTAGAGTCTCGAAACTCTACAAAAAAAGGGGTGCTGTTGTTTGACAAATATGTGCTATTTATCCAGGTGGGAAGAGCAAATCAAACATGGCGGTAGCAAATTTGATAAATATTGTACCATCGATTCATGGGTGCATGATTGCTTCGTAGAAGCTCAAAAAAACTTCCAGCAAGTTACTACCAGAAACCTGCAACAATGGGCCTTGGGCGCTGCAAGTCAGTTCCCAGATTTCAACATCAAAGCTTCAAAAACATGGGTCACCAAATTTAAAAAGAAGCATGGGATTCGGCAATGGAAAATCACAAAATTTGTTTCCCCAAAAGAGACGGCTACCCAAGACGAAATTTTGGCCGCAGCGGACACGTTTTGGATCCAGACGCGAATGTTGATAACTAACTTCGACAAAGATTTCAAAAGTAATACTGATCAAACAGTTCCGTAAAGAGCTGTCCACAAATGTCATATGACATGATGATAGAATATGATAATCTGATATATGATAGACAACACAGATTTAGTATATTTCTTATAAAAACGATATTTTTTTTATTTTGTTTGTCAGGGTGCCAGTACCAGTCCACGTTCAACAGAACTCTCGCTGAAAAAGGGTCAAAGGCTGTCCTGGCAGCCTGAGACGACATGAACAAGGTGACACATTCGTATACGGCACAATATTCAATCACAATGTCTGGGCGAATCTTGCCTCTTGTTTTCATGTGCCTCCAAGAGTCCACAGGTACATTTGGACCCAGAGTACAGAAGACAGATGACGAGTATGCCAAGAAGTATACCAAGGTTGTTATTACATCCTCCAAATCCGGTAAACTAACAAAGGGTTTGTTCATGGACTTCTTGCGTAATGCTTTGCAACCATATGTACAAAAGAAAGAATTTCTCCTTCTGATCAACTATTGGGGTGGGCAAACGAACCCAGCGCTATACAATGAGATGTTCCAGGACGATAAGAAGCACTATAAAAGTCATTCCTCCAAAGTGCACTCCTCTCGTCCAACCGTGTGACGTGTATTTTTACCAGCAGATAAAAAATTTTATCAAGTGCCTTCAAAATTGTGCTTTTTTAATCGAGCAAAACCGTGACATCAACTCCAGAGACGATTGTACAAAAATCCAATCCATCGTCCACCACCAATTGTCTTCTCCGATTTTTTCCGATATGATACGATACGCATGGTATGCATCAGACCTGATGAATGATAAAACAGTTTTTCATAATGTCAATCAGGTGTGTACCCCAACAGATAATTTAAAAAAAAAATTGTTCTTGAAAAAACGCATCGTTTATCAGATGTGCTCGATGTCGTGCTGTTTTCTGCTTTCCATGTTTCTATGATAACTATCACTCAGGTTTGTGCGATACTCCAGCTACTTCTGGTCACTAATTGTTAATTATGTGCGAGTGTATACCGAACTTTTCAATAAATTGTATCCACTTTAATATTATTTGTGATATTGTACGAGGGTCGGTCAAAAAGTAATGCCTCCCATTTTTTTTCTACTTAAAGAAATTAAGTTAAGTGAAAAATTTGAATTTGGCGCCATTCCTCAAACCTTCTTCTGCAATCCACTGCAGTAGTAACTTTCTGTGTCAACAGGTGGCAGCACAGCAGAAGTTTGTAAGATGGCCGACATCGATGTTCGTTTGAGACAGCGTTGTGTGATTGAATTCTTGAATGCAGAAGGTGAAACGCCCATACGCATTAATGAAAGACTGAAGAAGGTGTATGGTGTTGTGACAGTGGATGTCAGCACTGTTAGACGATGGGTTCGTCGTTGTAAGGAAGCTGAAGGGCAAACACCGTTGACTGACGAAAAGCGGAGCGGCAGGCCGGTGAGTGCAGTGACTCCACACAACATTCAGCAAGTTGATGACATCATTCGTGGTGACCGTCGGGTGACTGCAGATGAAGTGTGTCACATTATTTCTCTTAGTAAAGGCAGTGTGATCACGATTATTAAACAATTGGGGTACTCAAAAGTTTGTGCACGGTGGGTTCCAAGAATGTTAACCGATCAGAATAAAGAGGCAAGGAAAGCCTCCCAACACTTGCAGCGCTTCCGTTTGGAGGGAGATGAGTTTCTGAAAAAAATTGTGACCGGGGACAAAACATGGGTGCATTTTTTTGAACCCGAATCAAAGAGGCAGTCAATGGAGTGGCGTCACACAAGCTCGCCGAGGAAGAAAAAATTCAAAACTGTGCGATCGGCAGGGAAAGTTATGGCAACAGTTTTCTGGGATACAGAGGGTGTGATTCTGGTTGATTTTTTGGAGCAGGGATGCACAATAAATTCTGTTCAATACGTCACAACCCTCAACAAACTTAAAGCACGTCTTCAGCGAGTTCGCCCAACAAAATCAATGGCAGATGTTCTTCTTTTGCATGACAATGCAAGACCACACACCAGTCGTCACACCTCTGACGAGATTGTCAAAATTGGATGGGAAGTTTTGCCTCATCCCCCATACAGCCCTGACCTGGCACCATCAGACTTCCATCTGTTCGGGCCACTAAAAGAAGCTCATCGTGGGATTCATTTTGAAGATGAGGAGGGCGTCAAAACATCCGTGCGTCAATGGCTTAGGAAGCAGAGCTGTGATTTTTACCGTGCTGGGATACATGCCCTTGTTCAAAGATGGACCAAAACTGTAGAGATGGGCGGAGATTACATTGGAAAATGACAAAATGATCCTCAATGTTGTGGTTTTCAACCTATGTAATTGCATTTAAATTTCCTGACAATTAAACATAGAAAAAAAAATAGGAGGCATTACTTTTTGACTGACCCTCGTATTTTATTTCGAGTATTATTTTTCCACAACAAACGACTTTCAACAACTTATTATATGCATAATTGTTGCAACTGATTGCCATTACACCAACAACCTGAAAACAGCTTTCACATCCCACAACTACCCTCCCGACCTGGTTCAGAAGCAAATTACCAGAGCCACTTCCTCATCCCCTCAAACCCAGAACCTCCCACAGAAGAACCCCAAAAGTGCCCCACCTGTGACAGGATACTTTCCGCGACTGGATCAGACTCTGAATGTGGCTCTCCAGCAGGAATACGACTTCTTCAAATCCTGCCCTAAAATGGGATCCATCCTTCATGAAATCCTCCCCACTCCACCAAGAATGTCTTTCCGCCATCCACCTAACCTTCGTAACCTCTTGGTTCATCCCTATGAAATCCCCAAACCACCTTCCCTACCCTCTGGATCCTACCCTTGTAACCACCCCCCGGTGTAAAACCTGTCCCATGCACCCTCCCACCACCACCTAATCCAGTCCTGTAACCCAGAAGTTGTACACAATCAAAGGCAGAGCCACATGTGAAAGCACCCACGTGATTTACCAACTGACCTGCCTACACTGTGAAGCTTTCTATGTGGGAATGACCAGCAACAAACTGTCCATTTGCATGAATGGTCACAGGCAGACAGTGTTTGTTGGTAATGAGGATCACCCTATGGCTAAACATGCCTTGGTGCATGGCCAGCACATCTTAGCACAGTGTTACACCGTCCGGGTTATCTGGATACTTCCCACTAACACCAACCTGTCAGAACTCCGGAAATGGGAACTTGCCCTTCAGTATATCCTCTCTTCCCGTTACCCACCAGGCCTCAACCTCTGCTAATTTCAAGTTGCCGCCGCTCATACCTCCCCTGTCATTCAACAACATCTTTGCCTCTGTACTTCTGCCTCGACTGACATCTCTGCCCAAACTCTTTGCCTTTACAAAACAAATGTCTGCTTGTGCCTGTATATGTGCAGATGGGTATGTGTGTGTGTTCGCAAGTGTATACCTGTCCCTTTTTTCCCCCTAAAGTAAGTCTTTCCGCTACCCGGATTGGAATGACTCCTTTCCCTCTCCCTTAAAACCCACATTCTTTCTTCTTTCCCTCTCCTTCCCTCTTTCCTGACAAAAACGAAGCAACCGCCTTCCCTCTTTCCTGACGAAACGAAGCAACCGTTTTGTGTGTGTGTGTCATTCGAATTACAAAAAACAAATAATAAAAAAAAAGGTGTGTGTGTGTGTGTGTGTGTGTGTGTGTGTGTGTGTGTGTGTGTGTGTACACACATTTGAATTACAAAAAACAAATAATAAAAAAAAAGTTGTGTGGTGCGAGATTCGATCCGGCGACCTTTGGATTACGAACATAGGCTGAGAAGTGCATCTTGGTGCTATGCCACGTTACACCTCTGGCCATGAGCTTTTATTATGCGCAGTATGAATCAAATCTGTATTTCACAATTGGTGGCCTCCCCTTGTTAGTACAAAAATCATGACAAACCAATAATGGTAAACCAATTTATATGACACCTACAACCACTGTCTAACAGTTGCCAAATACTAACAAGAAACTGATAGTGGATGATTTTTTCCATTAATTACAAAGAGTCGAAATAACTGTTGGTAGCTTATCATACATGATTTCTTCGTTCTTTGCAACAAGCAATAGCTTGCTCATAAATTCCTTTATCACTCACAATGAAATTGATATCCATCCCTTGTCCTAAAAATCTATTGCGCCACTTTTGGTCATCTTTTCTTCTCATAGCCTTCACAACAAAGCTCATTACCTTATCAAGCAGAGTAAAAAGGAATACTGGGAGCACTTTGTTTCTTCCCTGGGGACATACCTTTCTCCATTGCAGGTTTTCTCTGTGCTCCGTTGCCTCCTGAGCCGCCAGTGTCAGTCAACTCTGCAGGGTCTTATCCTCCAAGATGCCCTGTGGAATGATCAATCGGTCCTCGCAGAACACCTCGCGATGCACTTCACAGTGGCATCAGTGTCCTCTTCCTATCCTGTTACATTTCTCCGGCAGAAATGCCATGTTTAACAGACCCCCATCTGTTTGAACCCACACCATGTTGAGCCCTATAATGAACCCTCTAGTGAACGAGAATTATTTCAGGCTCTTACCTCTTAAAGAGACATGGCCCCAAGACTTGGATTCCGTCCACAGTTAGATAATCCGAGACGTGGTTGTTCCCCAGAGGCAACATCTCCTCAGGGTTTTCAATGACATTTGGCTCACGGGTGCTTTCCCATCACAATGGCCAGACAGTATAGTTATTCCTGTCCTTAATCTTGGGAAGAACTCAACTTCCCTCGACAGCTACCATCTGATTATCCTCACCCCTTCTCTTCCCGTTTCTCCGCTTTGGCGTTTGAGGTCACACTTTTTCATCTTCCTCCTCCCTGTGTGCTCCTGAAGGCTCCCCCCCACATCTTACACTTTACAGGTGAATGGGTAATGCATAATTCCCAGCCCCAGGTCGACAGGTAGGGTCCGCACATACGACTGGGTACAGATCGGGCCGAGACAGGTGTGATTGCCAATTGATCCATCTGTCAGGTGTTTGGGAGGTGTGACATGAGGAGTCAACAGTCAACTTCGGGGGTGCACCCCCTCCTGAAGCAGTCCCACAGTCAGGACGAGTGCACAAACGGAGATGCTGCCCCCTTCAATAGCACTTTTCTCAGGTCTCCTTACGTTTTTAGTTTCCCCTCCTGCTTCAGTTTCACTCCAATTCCTTTTGATTTACATTCTTGTTTTTATCCTCCAATAAGCCACAGAATGGTCACTTTTTTACAATGGTTGTTTTGCACCCTAAAACCATAATCAAAAATAAATAAATAAATAAATAAAACAAAATAAAGACTAGAGCACCCACATTCCTTTCTGACTCCTCACACACCTATTCCCATTTGAATGTATCCTTGTGCACTGCCCAGCTTGCCCATCATCTTGAACGGTCTGTACTTTCTGAAACCTACTCAGGCAACCATTTCCCATGTGCCATCCATTACTGCATCCTATCGTACTTACGTGCACACCCAAGTGGGAGCTTACTAAGGCTGTTGTAGAATGTTCCATTCCTCTCACCTCCTCTTTACCACACCTTGTCCCAGTCCATTGGTGGTCTGAGGTATGTGTCAACGCAATTCATGTGCTGACACGTGCTCTCCGAATTATTAATTGTCATCCTACGAGTACAGTGGCATTCATTATAAACAGATGTATGCGCAGTGTTGTTGTGTTCTTTCGGATATCAAAAAAGCTAGCTGGATTTCATGTACTAGTTCTTTTAACAGTTCTACCCCTTCCTCTGTTGTGTGGACCAACCTCTGACAGCTCTCTGGGACCAAGATCCATTCGCCAATTTCCAGCCTAACAGCAATAGCGTCTACGATGAGAATGCCTGCTACTATCTCCAATACCTTGGGTCCCCATTTTGCTGAAATTTTGAGATCTTCCCACTATCACCCTGCCTTCCTCCATCGGAAATGGGTGGAGGCAGCCTGGCAATACGTTTCTCTTCTCAGAATCGTGAGTGCCACAATGCAGCCTTTACTTTGGTGGATCATGCTCTCAGTTCATCCCAATCCTCCTCCGCAGGGCCAGACATTGCAGATGTTGCAGAACCTTTCTGTTGTAAGCAAGTACTTTTTTCTTCAACCGTACAACCACATCTGGCAGAGGGCACATTTCCCAGACGTTGGTGTGAAGCCCCTGCCATACTTATACCTAAGGCCAGTAAGGACAAAAACCACCCTTCCAACTACTGCCCCATGATAGTAATTTGCGAGATTCAAGCCAGCATACCAGCTGAGCATGAATCATAAATTCTAATGACTGCACAGTGTGGACTTCGAGCATGCCGTTCTGCAGTTGACCATCTACTTACTTTGTCCACCCATGCCATGAATGGTTTTCTGTGGAAGTACCTGACTGTTGCCATATTTTTTGATTTGGAGAATGCCTACAACTACTACCGGAGAACTGGTATCCTCTGAACTCTTTACACATGGGGCTCCAGTGGCCCCCTGCCCCATCTCCTTCAGGAATTTTTAAAAGACAAAGTTTTCAAGGTGCGTGTCACTTCTGCCCTGTCAGACACCTTCATCCAGGAAACTGGTGTGCCTTAGTGTTCTATCACGAGTGTCATCCTCTTTGCCCTCACTATTAACCCTATAATGGCCTGTATCCTGTTGGGCACCTCCAGCTTCCTTTTTCTTGACAATTTTGCCATCTATTGCAGTTGTTGCACCCAAGTCTTAAGTGTCTGCCATTTCCTGATGAAATTCCCATTTTTTTTAACTGTTTACATTTCCACTTCGGTTTACCATCTGAGTTATTGGCGAGTTGTCGACCTCATTTTAGTTTTTATGGTGAAGGCCATTTAATTTTTAGTTCTTGACCTCTGTTTCTCTTTGGTGTACTTTATAGACCTTTCTCCAAGTCCTTATTTTTAGCTGACTTCTCTTACATTGATTGGGATTGATGTGTGTTCATTTTTTGACTCCTCTCTGTCTTCAGGTTCTGTGGTTTTGACTTGGGCGTGTATGACCCCAGTTGTTTTTTCCCCTTAAACAAAACAGTCCAATCCAATATCAAATTTACTGCTAACCAAAAATAGACTGGTCAGAATTGAAGCCTAATATCCCACAACCTTGTCAGTTTGAGAGACCTGCTGTTCTTGTTTCAGAAAAAAAAATCTCATAAATTTAAATGGTTCAAAAGTTATTAATGAAGATATGATTTCAAGCATCCCATTTTTATTCGATCACATTTTTAAAATCTGTGTTGATAAAGTTGCAGCCTGAAATTTTCTGAACAGGGTGATATTCTTACTTTCAAATATATTGCAATTGGAAGGATTTATCTAAAGTTCAAACCTTTTTAGAATAAATTGTAAATGGTGACAATGGGAAACTGGAACAGTTCTGTCGAAAATAAGGTGATGATATCAAAAGAGTAATCATCAAGCTTTTGAAAAATGCAGATACAAATCATTTGAAACATAAAATAATTAGTCCTAAAAACCCAGTTTGATTCCCTTTATGATACTCTTGTTTTTTATTATTGATTAATACATCATTTTCTTGTTATTGGCACACAAATCACAGAGTTACAGTTTGGCATCTCGTGGAAAGGCTACAAGCAGTTGTGATCGACACCAGACAAGGAAGATGAGAAGTGTATTCAGGAGAGGACGAACAGTGACAGTTGCAGGGGTGAAATCTCATGTGTGAATTTTGAAGTGTGTCCCGTATGATAACTGCACAAGTCATCCACAACTGTTAATGGAAGACAGTAAGGTGTGAGCAGTTAGGTACTGACCCATTGGCACTGTACTTGTATGTGACAGAGCAGAGCATAAGTACAAATGCGTATACTATGTATTCCAAGGTTACAAATTATATCCGGCATTATTCATATTATATGTTGTGGGAATAGACTACCCATGAGTAGCAACTCTCTCTCTCTCTCTCTCTCTCTCTCTCTCTCTCTCTCTCTCTCTGTGTGTGTGTGTGTGTGTGTGTGTGTGTGTGTGTGTGTGTGTGTGTGTGTGTGTGTACTAAATCACTCATACACACACACACACACACACACACACACACACACACACACACTCTTAATCCATATCCTAATGCACCACCGGTGACATTCTGATTTTCAGGGGAGATGGTAGGCACGACAAGGAATGGAAATTTTTCACACTCTGTCAGCACCATCCCACACCCTCACCTAGGTTCCTGGAGGCCATCGCATCTATTGTCTGTGGGATGCTCTCCTGGAGCCACTCCTAGATACCTGGGTATGCCGTTGGTGATGTTACCATTCAGGTCTACACTGCTGTCACCATCTGTGGCTGGTGCTTCCAGCTGTGCCCGGATGTTGTGTAGGTCGTGCAAGGGCATGCCTGCTGCTGGAGGCATGCACCACATTCTTACATTCTCCTTCACAGACATTATTTTTAGCAATGAACTAAATGAGTTCTAAGAAGTTACTGCATATATAAATATGGTTGTTAGTAAGAACTGCAGAATAGAGGAGATGGATGAGAGACAATACGTGAATAAGGAGGTACTATGAAAGGATGGCTGTAGTGCTCGGAAACACACACACACACACACACACACACACACACACACACACACACACTGCATGATGAGTGAAATATTTTCTAATGTCCATAAATGATATCATATTCAGTTGCAAATCAGCCTTAATATAAATACTTTAGTTGAAACTTCATATCACATTAAAACTGTGGCGGGCTGAGACCTGAACTCAGAACCTTTGTCTTTTGTGGGCAAGTGCTCTACCAACTGAGCTACCCAGGCATGACACACGACCCACCTGAACAGCTTTAATTCTGCCAGTACCTTGCCTCCTACCTTCCAAACTTCACAGAAACTCTCCTGCAGACCTTGCAGAACTAGCACTGCTGGAAGAAAGGACACTGTGGAGACATGGCTTAGCCACAGCCTGGGGGATGTTTCCAGAATGAAATTTTCACTCTACAGCAGTGTGTGTGCTGATATAAAGCTTTCTGGCATATTAGGAAGTCAAAGGCCCCAAGTTCGAGTTTCAGTGTGGCACACAGGTCAAATCTGCCAGGAAGTTTCATATTAGCATACATTCCACTGTGGAGTGAAAATTTCATTCTGGAATACGTCAGTTATTGGTTGTAACAACAATGGCAACAATGCTGCTGCCAAATGAGGTAACAACAGGACAGTTAATTACAAATGACTTAATTGTAGTCATTTTTTCCACTCAGTGTAGGCAAAACTCAAAGATGTACACAGGTAGCACAAATGGAAAGTACCTTGAGAATTTTTTTATGAAGCTACTTAATAGAGTTTTACTTTTTGTTTATGTTTGTTTATTTTTGTCTATATTTCTTTCTTCCTATCTGCTCACATTTGTAGCTATGGTTAAGTTTTATTGAATTAAATAGTATTTTGATAGTGAAGAATTAGAGAATTATTAGAGAAAACATAGACTACTATGTACAGAAATTCACACATCTTGATGTATCATACTACTAATGACTTTAGCCTTAAAGGAGAGCCTTTGTGATGGCAATAGGTAAGTAATTAATAACTAAGTTGAATATTCTCCTTCAGATGCACATTGTAACGTATTTATGTGAAATGTTTCCCAGTGATAGGACACTGTGACAGCTGACCTGCACCTGCCATTATCATGGACCCTTCTTTATGCTGATGATGTGATACTGGCAGCAGAAAAGAAGCTTGATCTGCAGAGCCAGACTCAAAAATGGAATGACCAGGTGGTGCAACACAGTTTGTGCCTTAATTTGAAGAAAACCAAGTACACGATATCAGACAGACATGAAATGGGAACCATCTTGATTAATGGTGAATATCTGACTTGTGTGAGTAAGTTTAAGTACCTTGGTTTCACGATCCCTGTTGATGACCACCTCACCGAAGAGGTCAACACCACAACTCTGGCAGCCTGGATGAAATGGCAAACAACAACTAGAGTCACTTTCCACCACAGAATGAAAGTGCAATAGATTTTTGATTTTAAATTATCTGTCATTTGACCAGTTGCCTTGTATGGTTGTGAGTGCTGGCCAACTACAGTTGAGACAGAACGCCACCTCAGTGTAATGGAAACAAAGATGCTAAGGTGGACAGTGGGCCGCACTAAGTTAGATCATGTTTCCAATAACAGCATTAGGAAACAGTTTGGTGTTGCACAAATCCAAGACAAGATGCGTTAGAGTCATCTTCAATGGTTTGGGTAGCTTCTACAGGCCGGTGATGACTCTGTTGCCAGAGTGAGTTAGACACTTGAAGCCATCGGCAGAAGACTCAAAGGATGACCTAAGCAACATTGAGCTGATACGATTCATAAAGACCTTAAATACATGAACATCCACCCAGATTACAGCCCATGATAGAGCAAAATGCAGACAATGGACCCATGTAGCGGATCCCACAGGCATGCGGGACAAAAGCTGAAGGAAAAGAAGAAGAAGTTTCTTGGTGATAGGTGCTGATAGGTAAAAAGCAGTTAGTCAATCAGTAGAATTTTCATAGGTTAATTCTTCAAAGTAATTGCAGTATGTATATTAGTCGCCACATTTCATGTGGTGAAAAGGTTCTGCTTATCTGTGTGGATCAGCTCTTCTGAGCTCACTACTTTTCCTTTTGTGTCAAAACATGCTGAAATAGATTTCTGCTGCTCAGTGTGTCCACTGTAGTAAGACACCAAGATAGTTTGAACTCTATGTATTGCTTGTGACATACAATTTAAGATGACAGATGGACAATATCTGCATCTATTCCAGTCAGACAAGAGAATATACATCTATTGTATCATGGCAAGCATTTTGTGGATGTCACTGCAGTCACATTTTCTCCACGCCCTTCATCCATAGCACCACAGAGCAGAAGTACTCGACACAGCACGTAGAAGTGCCCATTCGTGAATTGCCTCCCCGGCAGCACAGGATCAGTACCACTCCGATCTACACAGAGTGTGAAACACCTCCTGAAAGTGCGGTGCTTGCTGCTTGCCAACTACCATAACTCATGAACATATTCCTTTGGCCAGTAGAGAGGAGAGAAGTGGACCTCTCATTCTCAAAATGACACATCATGCTTCACCAATACGGGCACACATGCACGCAAGTTCCCCAGATATGTGATATGCAGATGAAGCCCCTCATTGGTCATAAAATGCCATACAATTAGCATATAGAGGCAACATGTACAACAACCCAGAAGAAACAGTAAGAATGGAACACCAAGAATGAAGTGCTCCAATTAAAATGGTCTAACAAGGGAACAGTGTGGTGAATGAGTTTTTGCAATTTTTGTATGTTTAATATAAGTGATGTCCTGAAATCCATTATTAATATCCCAAAATAATTCAATGCACTTCTCAATAATTCTCAAGAAAATCTATTTTCAAGTTTTCCGACTGCCTTTAATATGTATAGTGAGGTCCCTTTCTGTCAACAGGTCATGCAGTAGGATGCTCATGTACCATGTAGGTGTTGCAGGTTCAAATCCCACCGGTTGAAAATTTTTAAATAAAGGTTCCTGTGCTACTAGCAGTTCCATAAACTTAAAATACACGAAAATAGAAAAAAATTCAGTGTGCAAGGCTAGTAATTATTGGTTTGCATCTCATTTCAGGCATTATTTTTTTCATTATTTCCCTTTTTTCCATTCACTTTGAATCACTAAGCCATTTAAATATAAAAATCAGCAGGTATCTGCAATGTATCATATCGAGTTGCTATTTTTATCAAAAATGCACACCTCCAGATTATAATTACATATCACACACAAAATATTTCATTGCAAATATACTTTTGAAATTACTGACCTTTTATAAAAGAATTACTGATATGTTGTAAAAGATTCCTTAAATTAAAGAAAAGCATTAAAAATTAAGTTCGTTTTCATCCTCACGTATTTTATGCTGCATGGGATATCCAATAAATATGCAAATTTGTCTAAAATTTGAGCAGAACTAGGGATTGAACTTGTGCCAAACACAGGGTAGGCAAGCATTCTACTACACAGTCACATGACCTGTCAAAAAGAAGCGACCTCACTTCAACTTATTAAAGGAGCTCAGAGAACTTCAAACTTTATTGTCTCCAGACGTTTTGAGAGTTGCATTGAACTGCTTTTGCCAACTGAATTTGAGATTCAAACTTCATGTAACAAATATAAAAACACACTAAGTTCAAGTGTCATGTGGCCTCCTCTAAAGACAAGGATGTGAGCTTTCTTCCATGCTGTTCAATCTGTGCACTGAAAAATCTGTGATGGAGCTTAGAGAGGTTTGTGAGTGGGCCTAAGATTCAGGATGGAAGGATATCAATGGTAAGATACACTGCTGGCGTCGCTATTCTCAGAAGAAGTGAGAAAGAGTTACACAACATACTGAATGAAATGTACAGTCTACTGATAACATAATACGGACAGAGTAAACTGAATGAAGACTGAAGTTATGAGAAAAGCAGAAGTGAAGCTACAGAAACCACAAAGATAAAGTGAAGGAACTAAACTGCCCTGGGAGCAAAAAAAAAAAATGTATAGTGGATGAAGCATTCTCCTTTCAGCACACTGTGCCACCGGTCATCAACCTATCCAATGTGAGTTGTGAGCTACTCCAGCTGCTGCTGTAGGCACCCTGTACACACCCAGATAATACACATTGTAGGAAGAAACTACCAATAAATAGCAGTTACGTGTGTCAGTGTCTTTTATTAACACCAAAATCATTCGTACACCAACACTCTGACGCTGAGTGTGAACTGAAAATGTGAATATAAACAAACACACGGAGAAGCTCAACATGATAAAAACCAGAAAAGACTATTTCGACATGCTGAGAAGTTTATAATGCATTAAAGTCTCCCCCCCCCTCCCCCCCCCCCCCCCCCACTTTCAGTGGCATCCCACAAACCTCACAGAGTGGTGGATCCTCCCACTGGAGGGGGCAGCCATGTGCTAGAGGGCTATGTCCGATGTGCTGGTAAGTAGACCCTCCTTCCAGCAGTGAGGCTGACATGAAGTCTGCCATGCCATTGAGGTTGATTTGAGAGATCGCAGTTGGTTTTCTGTCACATTCAACAATTCAGTCTCCCACTGATGCATGATGCATCTGTCAGAAAATGGGATGGTGGCATGCAACAGGTTGGACATTGATGGACAGCACAATTCCAACATGCTTCCTTGGTGACTTTGTTAGCCATGTTGTTGCCCTGTATCACGATGTGGCCAGGTATCCAGCAAAGGGCTACCTCCTTATCACAGTGTTGGAGCCACTGCAAGGAGCCTTGGATGAGCTGAAGAGCTGGTTGACTGGATACATTTGGTAAAATGCTTGCAGTGCACTAAATGTGTCAGGACACACAAGAAAACTTGTACGATGATGGCTGTGAACCCTCTCCAGTGATATCAATATGCCATATAATTCCAATTCATAATTTGTAAATTCTTTCGAAAGACACACTTTAAAAACCCTATCAAGGGAAAACAGCAGAACAACCAAGGACATTCCCTTGCTGGGATCCATTTGTATAAACTATGATTAAACTGTGGTACATACTTAAAATGGACAAAAACGAAGTTATAAAAACATAATCTGGAGTCCAAGTTTTCTTGTACTGCGTAAAGCCAAAAATCATTTCGGGCCTCTGTAGATGCCAAGGCGGCAATGCATTCCATCCTTTGCTTGGCTGCATGGAGCCAATTCCTGAACAGCCATTCAATGTTTCATTGGACCACTGAACTAAATGTGATGACCGAGGTGACACTGAATTTTTCAGCACCTGGCGAGCCACAAGGATATGTCGCCGAATCCGGAGTGATAAGGGGTACACTCTGGTGACTCATTAGGACGCAACAGTCCTTGCCTGGTTTCCAGAAGGGAATTAATATTGCCTCCTTCCAAGCTGTGTTATACTGTCCATCAAATCAGATCTGATTGACACAAGAGAGAAGCTCTCCTTTCACTTCAGGGCACAGATGACGAAACATGGCATAATGGATCTCATCAGGTCCTGGAGGAGTGTCTCTGTCTGCAGACAAAGCTGATTCACTTCCAACATAGAGAGCTGTATGTTGTAGATTTCTTCATTATGCAAGAAGAAACTGAGCTTACTCATCTCTGCAGCCCTCCAGAATACTCGAAAAGCAGAAGCTTGTCTGGATAACATAGTAACAGTTTAGGTTTCAGCTGAACAATTGTTTACTATGTCTTCTGGTGTGTCCACAAAGACGCCATTTCTTAACAAGGCCATAAGGGGACGTGTACTACCCTTGATGAAATCTGCAATACTGATTCCCAAATTTGTGCAGTGGAAGTGGACTGATTAATGGGAGTCGTGAATTCCCTCCAGGAATCTCTTCTGTTCTTTTGTCATTCACGTGGCATGTGCTCATGGAGATCTGAAGACATGAAGGTTTTCTGTAGTTGGACAGTGTTTGAAGTTCCACAGAGCTATTTGTCTGGCCCAACTGCCAATCGACAGTCGTCATTACACCAGGTTAGAGGCCACTGTCTGAGATGGTTACTAGACCCAGGAATGGACTCTGCAGCAGCACATTATATCTCAGAAGTGATATCGGTCACCATCTCCTGTACACAACACTTTTGTTCAGAAATAACGTGTTGACTGCACAGCAACCAATTTGCCCTTTGTAGCATCCATCTACGTGGTCTCCTGTCAGCCAACATCCTAGTTGGCAGGCAGATCCACACTGGGAAGTGGTCACTAGAATGTAAATCTGTAGCCACTTCCCACTGAACTGAGTCTGCAATAGCTGGGGAACAAAAACCAAGATCAATAGCTGAAAGAGACCCTATACCTGTGGGAAAGTGTGTCACCTGACTTGCATTCAGAAGGCAGTTGTTCTCAGAATGGACGGGTTGCTCTATCATCCATACCATGGAGTAATTAGGAGCCAAGGGCCATAGCACATTGTGTGCATTGAGGTCTCCCACAAGGAGGAAAGAGATTGGGAGTGCTTGGAAGAGTTCTACTGCTGCCTTTGCATCCAATGCATCATTAGGTGGAAGGTATAGAGAACACACTGTGATATGAAAGGGTGCAACAACTTTCATGGCAATTGCTTGCATGATCATGGTAAGGGGGACAGGAGAGGAGCAGCATCTGTTCTCAATGAAAAAGCGACTCCACCTTTAGCCCTGTCTCCAGTAGTATTATCCTTCATGTATGAGTGGTAACCCTGTAATACAGGTGTATCGGTGACTTTAAGATGCGTTTCTTGTAAGCAGATGCAAAACGGTTTCTCCTGAAACAGGGGCTGTAATTCTGACAAATCTGAGCAATGTTGTTGTTGTTGTTGTTGTTGTTGTTGTTGTTGTGGTCTTCAGTCCTGAGGCTGGTTTGATGCAGCTCTCCCTGCTACTCTATCCTGTGCAAGCTTCTTCATCTCCCAGTACCTATTGCAACCAACATCCTTCTGAATCTGCTTAGTGTATTCATCTCTTGGTCTCCCTCGACAATTTTCTCCCTCTACAATTTTTACCCTCCACGCTGCCCTCCAATACTAAATTGGTGATCCCTTGATGCCTCAGAACATGCCCTACCAACTGATACCTTCTTCTAGACAATTTGTGCCACAAACTCCTCTTCTCCCCAATTCTATTCAGCACCTCCTCATTAGTTATGTGATCTACCCATCTAATCTTCAGCATTCTTCTGTAGCACCACATTTTGAAAGCTTCTATTCTCTTCTTGTCCAAACTATTTATTGTCCATTTTTTACTTCCATACATGACTGCACTCCATACAAATAATTTCAGAAACGCCTTCCTGACACTTAAATCTATACTCGATGTTAACAAATTTCTCTTCAGAAACGCTTTCCTTGCCATTGCCAGTCTACATTTTATATCCTCTCTACTTCGACCATCATCAGTTATTTTGCTCCCCAAATAGCAAAACTCCTTTACTACTTTAAGTGTCTCATTTCCTAATCTAATTCCCTCTGCATCACCTGACTTAATTTGACTACATTCCATTATCCTAATTTTGCTTTTGTTGATGTTAACCTTATATCCTCCTTTCAAGACACTGTCCATTCTGTTCAACTGCTCTTCCAAGTCCTGTGAGATTTGCTGATGACATTGTAATTCTGTCTGAGACAGCAAAGTTTTTATTTCTTCTCCATGGATTTTAATTCCTACTTCAAATTTTCTTTTGTTTCCTTTACTGCTTGCTCAATATACAGATTGAATAACATCGGGGAGAGGCTACAACCCTGTCTCACTCCCTTCCCAACCACTGCTTCCGTTTCATGTCCCTCGACTCTTATAACTGCCATCTGGTTTCTGTACAAAGTGTAAATAGCCTTCGCTCCCTGTATTTAACCCCTGCCACCTTCAGAATTTGAAAGAGAGTATTCCAGTCAACATTGTCAAAAGCTTTCTCTAAGTCTACAAATGCTAGAAATGTAGGTTTGACTTTCCTTAGTCTATCTTCTAAGACAAGTCGTAGAGTCAGTATTGCCTCACGTGTTACAATATTTTTATGGAATCCAAACAGATCTTCCCTAAGGTCAGCTTCTACCAGTTTTTTCATTCATCTGTAAAGAATTCGTGTTAGTATTTTGCAGCTGTGACTTACTAAACTGATAGTTCGGTAATTTTCACATCTGTCAACACCTGCTTTCTTTGGGATTGGAATTATTATATTCTTCTTGAAGTCTGAGGGAATTTTGCCTGTCTCATACATCTTGCTCACCAGATGGTAGAGTTTTGTCATGACTGGCTCTCCTAAGGCTATCAGTAGTTCTAATGGGATGTTGTTTACTCCCGGGGCCTTGTTTTGACTTAGGTCTTTCAATGCCCTGTCAAACGCTTCACACAGTATCATATCTCCTATTTCATTGTCATCTACATTCTCTGCATTTCTATAATATTGTACTCAAGAATGATATCCATTAAATTCCACTGCAACACAGAAGTGCCTGTGGAAGCCATTGTTTAGGGATGGTTGTCCTTTTCTTTCTCCATCAGAGGTATTGATTTATTTTGGAGGTCAGGGGGAACTTTAGCAGGTTCACGGCTCTCTGGTTCCTCTGACTGGAAGTCCATATCCTCCACAGCATAGTCCCCATCAGAGAGGAGGGGAGCTTGCTGATCCGAAGGTGTAACTACACTTTCTTGGATTTGGAACAACTTTTCAAAGGACATTTTTATTTACTGATGGTAGAAGGTGGTTGCCTGGGTTGCAGGGATGGCTTAGTTGGCTTCTTATGGTGGGTAGTAGTATGTGGCTTAGGTGGCAAGCCCGTTGCTGATACTTTCGAACAACTTCGGTTTCAAGTGGAGAATTTCCCCCACAGGTACACCCACAAATGCATGTACTCATACTTGAACCTATGGTCTGAGTAAGTGTGAAGGCATCACACTTAGTGACTGGCATCTTAAGGGCAGAATTAACAGATGTAGCAAAGACCCAGAGGTTGTGTAGCTTTGAAATCTCTTTTAGCTTCACTATAGAGTATGCGTCTCTTGACTTTCAATTCCTGAATTTTTCTTTCCTCGTTGTAAACCTCAAGCGTTCTGCTCCACACTGGGTGACCCCTGGGGAAGTTTAGACATTTCAGAAGAAGTGTACAAGAATGGCCTGATTCATGAGCTGAGCCTCCACAATTGCTCATAACATCCCATAGTGGTATGGCCAAATTGTTGACATTTGTAGAATTACATTGCGTCAGGAACAAATGGGTGAACCTTAAGGCAGATATAGCCTGCAAGGAATGTTCTGCTAATTCCGGAGTATTAAACATTAGAACAGATGTTGCTGATTTTTCCAGTTTTCCATTGACTCTCTTCTTACAGTTCTGCACTTTTGTGATGCCCATATTTTTCCATTCATGATAAAACTCTGTGGGTTCCACTTCCAAAATATTAGAGGAGGTTACTACACCCCTACTATAGTGAGGGGTGTTATGTAACTCAGACTTGACTGGGTAGTCAGGTAAGGCCTTACATCCCAGAAGCTTAGATACTTGGCTCCAAATAGCAGTTTCAATTAGAAGTTGTTTCATTACAAAGTTGTTTGACATTTTTTGGAACCCAGGAATACCTTCCAATGCCTTATGAATGTAGAAATGGGAGACCTTCTCAAAGGTTCCTCCTGCTCGCTTGATTACAGTGGAAGTGTTATGGCACACTAATGCCCTCTTAACATGATAATGAGACTTCTTTTTGGAGGACTGACCAACTGAGCTCTTTTGATGAGTGGGTGTATGTTTTACCTGACAGTACACCTACCCTGTCAGAAGTAATAGTTTGATGGGACCATTCCATAGGGATGCTAGGGAAACAGCTGTTGACACAGGCAGTGGCCTGCATGCTAGAGCAATCCTTATACAACTGGGCTGCAGCAGGTGTCCCAGAGGTTGCCTGCTAGTTTTACCTCAACAGCCACTGATCTCATCAGTATGTAACACATCTTGAGGGTTAGGTTTTTATATATATATATATATATATATATATATATATATATATATATATATATATATATATATATATATATATATATATATATATATAAAGGTATGAACTTTCCTCATGGTCCAGGTGGTGAAGCCATGACCCCCATTCTCCAAAACACATAACATTCCACCACTGCACCACATGGTGGTCGCAGAAGCTTGCCCAGAGCTGTGGTGATAGAAGGCTGGTGGTACTTACTAGTCTCCAGCTAAGGAACTTGAGATCACCAAGCCCGTACTCAGCACACAAATGCTGAGCCCCTGAGTGGTGGCCAAATGCATTCCATGATGGTGGATAACATAGAGATGGCATAAGAGAGACAGATGTACAGATGCATAAATGAAACACCCGTAGTCTAGTTTTGAATGGATAAGGGACCGGTACAAATTGAGGAGGGTGGTTGGATCTGCATCCCAGGAATTACCATTGACGACACATAGGACAGTGGGGGATCAAATACAGTGGGCTGCCACTTAAGACATGTAGGAGGACCAAGAGAGATTATTATCAAGCATGAACCCAAGAAATTCCATAGTTTTAACATACAGAAGAGCAACAGATCCAAGACTTAAGGACAGTGGAAGAAACCAACTGCAACACCAGAAATTCATACAAATGGTTTTGTCAGTGGAAACACGAAAGCCACTGTCAACGCTCTATGAGTAAAGACAATTGAAACAACACTAAAACCACTCAATGAGACAAGTCCATGCAGAACTGCAGTAGATGGCAAAATCGATAATGAAAAGGATGCCAGTGATGACTGGCGGGAGACAGACCATTACAGGATTAATGCTGATATCAAAGAGGACGATGCACAGGATGGAGCCATGAGACATACCATTTTCAAGGATAAAGGTGTTCGTCAAGGCAGAGCCCACAAGTACCTTGAAAACTCGGGCTTTTAAAAATCCCTGAAGGAAATGGGGCAAGTGGCCATGGAAACCACACGTGTAGAGGGTACAGAGGATACCAGTTCTACAGCAGGTGTCATAGGCTTTCTCCACCTCAAAAAACATGGCAACAGTCTAGGATTTCCACAGAAAACCATTCATGATGTGAAGTACTGTATATTCAGTCTCTTTTACAGATGAACTACTTTCCTACAATTCTTCAAATAAATCCAAATCAAAATGTTGCCTTCTTTACTAACATACCTGTGTTAATTCCACTTCATATTGCTTTGTAACATTATGCCTAGATATTTAATCAACATGTATCATGTTGAGTGGCCTGTTTCATAACTCCAGCAGTGCACCAAAGTACACTGTTTTGTCCTGCGAGTTTACCAAGCTTCTCTCTAGATGTGACTTATTCTGAATTTCCCCTACGCTCTTTAGACAGTTAATGAAACATGGAACTGCATGTAACATATACACAAACATACACAAAAGATATTTAACTAGATTGTATCACCACCATCCATAGTGTGGATAGGAACTTTGACTGCTGTGTTTTCAGATTCCAGGTGAGTTGATGACTCTTTACTCACAGCTGCAGGAGTCTTGGCTTCAGTGACACAGCTTGAGGCTGTTGCAAATGGGCTTACTATGGGTGGGGGTGGGGGGGGGGAGGGGGGGGTCATACATGGGGATCTGTGGATGTCCAGCACGTGACATCTGTCCCCCCAATTGGTTCACAACTGTGGCTGCCCTGGGTGCTGCCCACACTGAGGTTGACCTCTCACTTGTGGTTGGGTAGGAGGTAGTTCTGAGTTGATGCGAGTAGCAAAAGACTGTCCCAGGGGTCGATCACAGGGCCTGTACAGTATGTCTGTCAACTGCAGACATCACTCAAAACTTGTTTGTCAGAGACCCTGAGTCAGATGCAGTCACCGTACTCCATAGGTAGCTTCTTGGCCTGCAAGGTCACGGCTTTCACAGGGGGTGGGATAACATGCAGTTGCAAGCACCAGTGTTAGGCACACAATGGGGCCCTTTCTGGATGTGGATACCAAAGAGGGGAAGCAATCCAGTGTACTCATTGTGTGCATACCAGGAGAAGTCAATCCAGATGTGGGAAGGTTGTTCCCAGATGGCATGAAGAGCACAGGGTGTAGCCAATTGAGGGGGCTGGATCATGTTGGAACTAAAGATGTGTATGAAAACTTTGTAGTTCTTTCGAGATGCTTCTGCTGAGCAATCCTGTGGGCCATATATTTTGCTAAAGCATTTCTTCTTCTGGTGGGTCTTGATTTCTGGACAAACATCTATTGTGGAATTTGGCACAACAGTGTTTTGTAGCAAAGAATTTCCTATAACAAGGAATGCTATTTTTTGCTGTGTTTCTCTTTACTGAGATGTTTTGAATTCTTTTTACTGTATGTTGCACAGCTCAGCTGTATTGCAAAGATCTGTACCCTCAAATTCCTTGAGGGCAGTAGTGTTGCATCCCACCCCCGTTCCATCCAGCCCTTCACTTCACCCTTGCGGATGATTGTGGCATAGTGAATAACAAATTGGATTGGGTGCAGACGTTACTAAATTTCTTGGCTGAAAGAATGATTATAACTAGGTTACTACATTTGTTGGGGAACACTTTGAGTGAAGTAGCAATGTTACAAATAGCAGTTCACCATGCAAATAACTGATGATTAGGTCCTGAGTTGTTACTACCATAACAGTTCCTAGCCACAAAAACTACAGCATGGCTGAACAGTTGATTTGCAGCACATAGGTGAGTTTACAGAATGAAGATTTTCGTTATTCCACCACTTGTGAACTGATGTAATCTTGCTTCATCTGTGTTCATTCCATACTTGGTGTGATTCACAAAAGTAGTGTAGATGCACACCTCCAATACTTCATGGTACATCCTTTGCAGAGAAGTAAAAAGCTATGTGAAAATTGGTATGGGTAAAGACACAAGAAGTGCTGCTAATATAGGAAAGAAAGGAGACCTATGTGATGATGTCAGCAGAAGAGTTACCACATTGTGAGGAAGTCCCACAGTTTGCCTTGTGTAACAAATCCAGAGAAGTAAAGTTGCCACTCACCATATAGCAGAGATGCTGAGTTGCGATAGACACAACAAAAAGATTCACACAATTGTAGCTTTCAGCCATTAAGGCTTTTGTCAGCAGTAGACACAGACACACACACACACACACACACACACACACACACACACACACACACACACGTCTGCAGTCTCAGAGAACTGAAACCACACTGCGAGGAGCAGCACCAGTGCATGATGGGAGTGGTGACTGGGTGGGAGTAAGGAGGAGGCTGGGGCGGGGAGGGCGAGGGATATTATCATGGGGGTGGCGGACACTGATGTGTTGCAGTTTAGATGGAGGACAGGAGAGAAGGTGCAGATAGGGGGAGATGCAAAGTAGCACAAAGGAGAGAAATAAAAAGAAATTAAAAGAATGTGTGTGGAGGTAAAATGACAGCTGTGTAGTGCTGGAATGGGAACAGGGAGGGGACTGGTTGGGTGAGGACAGTGACTAATGAAGGTTGAGGCTAGGAGTGTTACGGGAACATAGGATGTATAGCAGAGAAAGTTACCAACCACACAATTCAGAAAAGCTGGTGTTGGTGGGAAGGAACCATATGACACAGGCTGTGAGACAGTCATTGAGATGAGAGATTTCTTGTTTGGAAGAGTGTTCAGCAACAGGGTGGTCTACTTGTTTTATGGCCACAGTTTTTCGGTGGCCATTCATGTTGACAGACAGCTTGTTGGTTGTCATGCCTACATATAATGCAGCACAGGGGTTGCAGCTTAGCTTGTAAATCACATGACTGGCTTCTCAGGTAGCCCTGCCTTTGATGGGATAGGTGATGTTAGTGACCGGACTGGAGTAGGTGGTGATAGGAGGATGTATGGGACAGGTCTTGCATGTAGGTCTATTACAGGGGTATGAACCATGAGGTAAGGAATTGGGAGCAGGGTCTGTGTATGGATGGACGAGTATATTTTGTCTGTGGGTGGTGGAATATCATGGTAGGAGGGGTGGGAAGGATAGTGGGTAGGGTATTTCTCATTTCAGGGAACAACGAGAGGTAATCAAAATCCTGGTGGTGAATATAATTCTGCTGCTCATACCCCTCTAATAGACCTAGTTGCAAGACCTGTCCCATACATCCTCCTACCACCATCTACTCCACTCCGGTCACTAACATCACCTATCCCTTCAATGGCAGGGCTACCTGTGAAACCAGTCATGTGATTTACAAGCTAAGCTGCAACCACTGTGCTGCATTCTATGTAGGGATGTCAACCAACAAGCTGTCTGCCCACATGAATGGCCACCGACAAACTGTGGCCAAAAAACAAGTGGACCACCCTGTAGCTGAACACGCTGTCAAACATGATATCCCTCATCTCAAAGACTGCTTCACAGCCCGTGTCATATGGATCCTTCCCATCAACACCAGCTTTTCTTAACTGTGCAGGTGGGAACTTTCCCTGCAATACATCCTATGTTCCCGTTACCCTCCTGGCATCAGCCTTCATTAGTCACTGTCCTCACCCATTCAGCCTCCTCCCTGTTCCCATTCCAGCACTACACAGCCGTCATTTCACTGCCACACCCAATCTTTTAATTTCTTTTTATTTCTCTCCTTTATGCTACTTAGCCCCTCACCCTCTCCACACCTTCTCTCCTGCCCTCTGTCTAAACTGAAACACATCACTGTCTGCCACTCCCCCTTCCCACCACAGTCTCCCCTTACCACCACCCAGTCACCACTCCCATCATGCACCGGTGCTGCTCCTCGCAGTGTGGTTTCACTTCTCTGAGACTGCAGACATGTATGCAAGTTGTGTTTGCATGAGTGTGTGAGTGTGTGTGTGTGTGTGTGTGTGTGTATGTGTGTCTACTGCTGACAAAGGCCTTAGTGTCCGAAAGCTATAATTGTGTAAATCGTTTTGTTGTGAATATCGCAACTTAGCATCTCTGCTATATGATGAGTAGCTGCTTCCCTTCTCTGGTATTGTTACATTCCATCCTGGATTTTCCATTGTTAGAAGTTTGCCTCATGTGGATGATTCAGACTAAGACACAATTATGTTATGTGTAACTGTTCCTGGGCAAGGCAGAAGCAGCTGAATAATTGAGAGAAGTGTTGTTGCCACACCCTTTTTTCAGAACATGGGCATTCATTTAGTTTAGTATCACTGTTTCCTTAGAAAATATGAAGTAAATTGTTACAAGCAATGAAAGCCAAGGATCATGACTAGAATGGATTTGCAAGATATCAGATTGCTAATTAACGGTAGAAACAGTGACATTGTGGGCAAGGCATTCTGTCTCCCAGCTACCATCATGGAGCAGCTCACATAATGTGACACAATCTGTGTTGTATTGGCCAGAAAAGGCCATACATTTGTTACCAACCCATTACCTAACCTTCCAAAATAAGACCCTAAACCCAGACCTACATTCGTTAAATTAATTCAAAACACAAAAAAATCCTTCAGCAGATAGAACAACATTACAAAAGAGGAATCCATGGCATCACGACTATAAGTGTACAGACTTAGAGTGCTGTATTAGTTTGCTTGGCTTATGGCAGGTGCAGTCTGCACAAAATACAAGACCTGTACAACCTTCAAACTGCCGGTATGTAACATACTTGCTGACTGGTTTATCAGTAAAAGTAATAATTATGTAAATTAGAGTTAGAATAATAGGTTACCTGTTATATGAGAAAAAGTACGTGAGCTTGTGAACTCTAGACTTCTTTGGAATGGTGCATGAAAAATTAGTTTAAAGGAGAAACATTTATGTACAAAATGTGGAAATATGGTACTGATGACACACACTCACAAATTACTGTGTTGAGTAGATGACCCTTTCTTCAGTTTCTGCTATTGCAGCATACTGCCATTTCAATTTTTGACTCTTATCACAGACTGATGTCTATGTAACTGATGTCTCCCCACCTGTTAGGCACAGGCTGTGACAAGGATGTAGTTATGTAAACCCCATTAATTAACTTCCTGTAGAGATGGTTCTGAATGGAGCAGATCCAAAGAGGTGTCAAGGGGGTCACGTACCATCAACCAAAACAATAATTTTGTAAAAACCTTTATAATATCTTAAAGTTTTCTGAGCTAAGCTTTGTCAACTTCAGCATGTGAATGAATTCATGCCTGTAACCTTGTTCTTATGGACCATGAGGTCAATGTTGCCAAGTGTTGCTTGGCAAACTAATTTGTAGCCAGCACTACAAGGGGTTGCAAGTGTGGTGTAGTCACAGCCCTTATTGCTCATAATAGAGAAGTACAGACTGTGTGCAGTGGAGCTGCAAAAAGAATGGCCAGCAAATGATTTGCCTTATTTATTGAAGTTCTTGGTTTCTGAAAAGTAAATTGAGTTATGTCAAAAATTTTTGGTAACCTATAAGCAGGTAAAAAGATGTGGGAACTTTATCACAGATAAACTTTATCAAACAGAGGAGACAGCAGTGGACTAGAAGAATTTCTGAAGAGATATTTATATGGAAATTTGTTTGAAACAAAGTGAAAAGCCTAACTGTGATGGCGTTATTTCCAAAAAAGACTAGCTATTCTGAGGAGTACAAAGATGGTGCTAACAAGAGTCATGAAAGGAAAATATCCTTCCAGGCACTACAAACTACTGTGATTCCTCACTGTAATTTACAGTCATACTTTTAAATCATTCATTGTTCACTTATGTGACCTGGAACAATGTGATATTCGCAGACTCTGACATCTATTTCTATGTGCACCCATTTCAAAGGCATCTGGTCGTCAATAAGAAGATTGCTGCATGGCGATACATAGCATTCAAAAAATTTTGATAATACGCAGACCACATCTGCAGTAATATATTAACGATAAAACGTTGTGTTCAATCATTTAGTGTGGGCTAATGTGGAGAAACTGAGTTTTTGCAGAAAAACACAGATTCAAACAATGATATCTACTATGGTACAGGATGCTATGTTAAAACAAAACTTTTACCTCTCCCACCATCAAAACTAAAACACTGTTGTCATTTCCTGTACAAATCAGCAATGTAAATTGTCTCTGGATGAATAAACTACTACTACTACTACTACTACTACTACTACTACTACTACTACTACAGGTGTTACCAATGAACAGTTTAAGGTAACTGTGTGGATGTCACTATAATGTTTTTCAGAAAAGGTTAAGCAAATCCACACTTTCCTTATGTGCAACTGAAGAGTGACAGCAGGTTACAGACATACCACACAACCTACTAATACTTCACCTGGCCAATTTAGGTGAAAGAATGAACCTACTCTACGAAATTTGAATCTAATCTCACAAATGTGCATCCTCAAATGACATTTTGTTGGATAACTCTGGTCATTTAGAATGTTTCCATGAAAATTCCATCATTTACTTATACAATCACAGCCCAAATACTGATAATGAATAAAATACCATATATCTCATCCAATCAGTTTTCCTGTCTTTATTCATTAAAAAACATCAATTCAGCAGGCCATATATTTTACCTACAATTTTTAAGTTTAATTTTAAAATTAAAAATATTTAATATACAAGCCAAAAGACAGCAGCAGTAATTTCAGTATTTATTAGGAAGGTGTACTTTGTTTATATCAAAAAATTATATCTATTGTCACTTTTATCAGTTGGCAACATGGCAATGCTCCTGTGTTTATGCATCATACAAATAAAATGTGTTGTGCCATAGTTTTAATGGAGAAATTAGGAGCAACAGTACGCAGAACAGAAAGTAAGTGCATCTAAAGAGTAATGTACTGTAGACATACAGCTCTTGAAATACAATAGACAAACAAATTTGTTATTTTGAATGGGGCAGCTGCAGCACCCAAATTGAAGTTAATTTCTGTAATGATGTGCCAACTGATGATTTAAGTATGTATTACACCAGTTGAAGATGGGTTAAATTCTGAAATGTATGTTGGTACAAATAAAAGGTCATACAAAGTGGCTGCTTACTACATTGTTTAAAGCAATAAAGAAATTTGTTTGGTTTAAGGCTATGCACTATCTTCATTGTTTTCAACACTGATCTCTGAAATTTACCTATCTAAAGAAAGAACTGGAATGGATATATGCTAGAAGGCCTACGGTACATCAGAAAAACAATATCTTCAGGCTATCCAATGAAGACCACTTCTGGGAAATGTTCCAAGTAGATTGATGCCTGAACACATAAATATGCACCATGAGCTGTTTGCAAAACTGTCTCCTGATATTCTGAACAAAATAGCTACTTGTGTTCTCAGTAGTAGACACAGACCTTCTAGCTTGCCCCTGCCTGGACTTAAATGTACTCAATTCTCATGACCCTTAATCAATAGAACCTCTCAGTCCAGTCCCCCCCACCCGAGCATGCACCTGTGCTTGCTCTCTCTCTCTCTCTCTCTCTCTCTCTCTCTCTCTCTCTGTTTAGAGGCTAGGCACAATTTCAATTTCTTACTTTTGCCAATCAAAGTAATAGACAACTGGAAATGTGACAACATTTAAAAAGTGACAGGAGTGCCAGTTTTTGTTTGTGCACAGTAACAAAATTTGATACAGAATGAAATTGGAACACATTTCTCGTGGATGAGTACTGCTTACTTTTGAACTCTAAATGGGCTGCAAAATTAATTGAGTCAAAGGAGCAGTCAGATGACACCTAATGAATCTGGTGTATTGCTAGGATCATAAGAGGTTTACAGTTTTCTTTTAGTACATGTCTCATCTAATTGGTGTAGTACTTTAGGAGCACAGATCTCAACTTTTCTGAATGACAGCAGTGACAGCCCATTGGTACTTGGCATTAGAAAATGATTTTTCAGCTCTTGCTGTGTCAAGTGCAACTTTATAACTTCCGAGTTGATAAAAGAATGCATTAATGATGCTGCCAATGTTCTGCATAAACTGAATGCGAATTGGTTTGGAATAATCAGTCCTTCTTGGCATGAGAGAGCAGTACATGCCAGAGAAGTATGTGAGGTTAGCGAAAGAAAAGTACAGAGGAGCAATGATGCAGGTGAGAAGTAGTGTGGGCATGACAAAGGAGTTTCCAGTAAAAGTAGGGTAACATCAATGATCTGTGCCTAGTCCCTATCTCTTTGACCTGATTATGGATGTGCTGGTGAAAGATGTGAAGAAGGAGGCGCCATGGAATATGATGTTTGCCGATGATGTGGTTCTTTGTGAGCAGAGCATTGACAGACTTGAGGAAAAGCTGGAGGATTGGAGGAAGGCACTAGAAGAAACAGGGATGAATATTAGCAGGAGAAAGTCAGAATATTTAGCACTGAAGGATGTCCATATGAGGTCTTGCAAGATCCAGGATGATGAGCTGAAATCGGTCTGCAAATTTAAATACCTGTGGTCGTACATGCAGAGCGACGAAGGACTGGAAAGCAAGATATAACACCAAATAAATTGTGGTTGGAACAACTGGAGGAAAATGAGTGGAGTGTTGTGTGACAAGAAGGTGAGCATTGGGTTGACAGGGAAAGTGTACAAGTCAGTTGTAAGGCCTGCTATGATATACGGGGCAGAGACATGGCCAATCACAGTAGCCCAGGTAAGGAAGATGGAAGTGGCAGAAATGAAGATGCTGAGGTGGATGTGTGGGTTAACAAGGAAGAACAGGATTAGAAATTAATTTGTTAGAGGAGCTGTGAAAGTGGGACCCATGGGGAAAGAGATACAAGAGAGCAGACTAATGAGGTACGGACACTTACAAAGAAAATGGGAAGAGTATATCAGAAACAGAGTTGAAGATATAAAGATTGAAGGTGCAAGAAGGAGAGGAAGACTGAAGATGAGGTGGAAGGATAAGATATCCAGGGACCTAAGGGTGAAAGGATGGAAGAAGGAAGAGGCAACGGATAGAGTACTATGGAGGAGAAGGATCCAGAAGACCAACGCCAACCCTATGTGACATGGGACAAGGTGACGATGAAGAAGAAGAAGAAGAAGAAGACAATGTACGACATCTTCAGGTCTGCAATAAAATTCCTTCATGCATCTGAAGTCTTGTCCTTCATGACATTAGATCCACATTCCAACGTTCATGTTGCAACAATCATGGGTTGTATAAGCAACCAGTTAATCAAAATTACTACACAGTTAAGATTAGTCAGTTGCTTCAGAGTATCATCAAAGCTGTCAATGTTTGTTGTAGCTGTGACTTATAATATAGTGTAAAAATATTAAATAAAACATTTTCTGAAACCAGCAGGTAACAGCAAGAGCATGTAGGTTTCCTTGAACACACATCTGTTGAAATCTTATTGGAGCGAGTACACTGACAGAGGCATTTTATTAGATAATATTTTGAAAATTAGAAAGTTTCTCTATCTTGCCATTTGTTAATACCAAAAGACTGACTTAACAGTAACACACCAGGTTACCAAAATGCACTTTAGTGTAAGTAGATGACAAAGCAGAAAGGATGGCATCATGCATAGCTTCATGACTAGTAGTTCATCCCTTGAAGTATCTTCTATACAAGGACACTATTGAAGTTGTTCAATATATCAAAGATGCCATTGACTCCAGACCTCCAAATGATAAATCAATATTACAGTAGAGGAGAATACTAGAAAAGAGATAGTTGGAAACGTTCAAGTAATCTAGTTAGTGACGACAGACTGTTGCTTTCAAAAAATGTTTCATTACAGCAATAAAATCTTTCTTTGACCTTGTTGAAAGCCAAAAGTACCATGAATGCCAATTATAGGTGAAGTTACATGTTAAATCAACATTACATGCCATCAAAATCAGGAAATAATGTTTATAATAATTCTATGCTGTTTGGTTTAAGTATCTTACCAACTAGGATAAGGAGATGCACTCTGTTCCTACTTGACACCTCAACATTAGCAACATATATCCTATTCTTGTATCATTCTGCTACATCAATTGCTCAGCTACCACACACAAATGCTACAGGTGGCATGTACAATGACAATGTTATGCCTGACCTTTTGGGCTATTCAAATAATTTGGTCAATGCTGTTCATGAGATACCTGCAATTAATACTGCTGCAAAGATCTCGGTATGGAAGTATGATACAGAAATACTGACCACTAATTTCTATCCAGAGCATACACATCTGCCCAACACCATGTTGTGTATCTCTTCCATACACTTCAGTCACGGTTCAATCCAGGAACTGCCACAACATGAGGTCCAAATGATTGGAAAAGAGCACAAGTAGTTCCAGTTTTGCGCAAAACTATAGGCCTATATCTCTGACATCGACCTGTTGTAGAATTTTAGAACATGTTTTTTGCTCAGGTATCATGTCATTTCTGGAAACCCAGAATCTACTCTGTAGGAATCAACATGGATTCCAGAAACAGCGATCATGTGAGACCCAACATGCTTTATTTGTTCACGACACCCAGAAAATATTAGATACAGATTCCCAGGTAGATGCCATTTTCCATGACTTCAGACTGGTCAGATACAGGCTGCCAGGTAGATGCCATTTTCCTTGACTTCTGGAAGGCATTCGATACAGTTCAGCGCTGTTGCCTGATAAACAAAGTAAGAACCTATGGAATATCAGCCCAGTTGTATGGCTGGATTGAAGAGTTTTTAGCAAACAAGACACAGCATGTTGTTCTCAATGGAGAGACATCTACAGACACTAAAGTAATCTCTCGCATACCACAGGGGAGTGTTATGGGACCACTGCTTTTCACAATATATATAAATGACCTAGTAGATAGTGTCGGAAGTTCCATGCAGCTTTTCGTTGATGATGCTGTAGTATACAGAGAAGTTGCATCATTAGAAAATTGTAGCAAAATGCAGGAAGATCTGCAGCGGATAGGCACTTGGTGCAGGGAGTGGCAACTGACCCTTAACACAGACAAATGTAATGTATTGAGAATACATAGAAAGAAAGATCCTTTATTGTATGATTATATGATAGCGGGACAAACACTGCTAGCAGTTACTTCTGTAAAATTCTGGGAGTATGCGCATGGAACGATTTGAAGTGGAATGATCATATAAAATTAATTGTTGGTAAGGTGGGTGCCAGGTTGAGATTCATTGGGAGAGTCCTTAGAAAATGTAGTCCATCAACAAAGGAGGTAGCTTACAAAACACTCGTTCGACCTACACTTGATTATTGCTCATCAGTGTGGATCCGTACCAGGGTGGCTTGACAGAGGAGATAGAGAAGATGCAGCAAAGACCAGCGCATTTTGTCACAGGGTTTTTTGGTAAGCGTGATAGCATTATGGAGATCTTTAGCAAACTCAAGTGGCAGACTCTACAAGAGAGGCGCTGTGCATCCCGGTGTAGCTTGCTGTCCAGGTTTCGTGAGGGTGCATTTCTGGATGAGGTATTGAATATATTGCTTCCCCCTACTAATACATCCTGAGAAGATCACAAATGTAAAATCAGAGAGATTCGAGTGCACATGGAGGCTTTCTGGCTGTCATTCTTCTCGCGAACCATACATGACTGGATCAGGAGAGGGAGGTAATGACAGTGGCACATAAAGTGCCCTCCGCCACACACCACTGGGTGGCTTGCAGAGTATAAATGTAGATGTAGATGTAGGTCATGGTAAGTTACCTGAGCTGGTTGGTTACATACACAAATCAGGATGCTTTGCCATCACATTTTGATTTTACGAGTTGACTGACTGACCTCCATTCGGATGTTGGTTTAGATTAGACAGCAACCTCACTTCAGCAGAATTCCATGCACACTATGTCTGAATATCACATTGGCCCCAGTAGCAGAGACACCTGTGGAGACACCATCAATACTAACATTGTTCAGGATGCATACTCTTGCTGTACAAGTTCGTGAATCATCTCAATTATGAACCGTGAATCAATGCCAGGATTAACTCCTGTCTCAAATACTGATTTTGTATGTTCAAAATCTGGCACAAGGGGAGTGTGGCAGAAGCCAGACATTTTCTGCATGTGAGATAAACACCCATTGTAAAATTTGAAGAGCTTTACTGTTGGTGTTTAATGAGTTAAATCTGATACAAAATTCTTTTACATCTGAAAAGTATTGAACACTGAAATGATATTGACCAATGGATAGCCATCTGATACATGTAAATCTTCTACTACAATACTGACAGCGCTCTGCTATGAAGTGCTGTGCCACGAATGAATATATTGGCACACTCCAGTAAAAATTCAGACATCTTCCCTGGCAACTTAGGAATCAGAGGAAAGCAGGCCAAGCTGCAGTAATAGAGTGACATTTCGTTTTGGGGAGACCATTGATATTGTAATTATGTCCAGATTATGGAACAGATTGCTGCATACCATATGAGCTGGGCTGTCTGAGAAGCCTATGGAGCAAAATATCTTAGGAGGGAGGTGCTGTCATTCTGTTTACCATACACAATTAAGCAAGAAAGTGTAACTCAGATGAAACAGCAGTATACTGATGCTACGAAATACAGCAGCGAGAGTGACTGGAAAGTAAAGTTGGGTCATCATGGAGCGTTCAGGAAAGCTGAGCAGACGGACAAAGCAGACCAGATGCGTAACGAACACATCACAGCCTCCCACAAGAACTACTCATTTCCAGTACAGTTACTCATTCTGCAGCAGAGCAGGCTGGAGGAGCAACCTATGTCAGTCTGCTCTCTACTTGTCAAACTGTCTATGTGATTCTGTGGAACAGCAGGACCCATTGTGGAGACTGATGACGTTTAGTGCAAGTTGCATAGTAGTAGTGCAGATGTAGATGTAGATTGATGACATGCTCCAGTAAGAGCATGTAAGAGGGTTCTTTGAACCATGTTCACATTTTTTCTCTACCGTTCCACTCTCCAGCGGCATGTAGGAAAGACGAACGCTTAAGAGAGTTGAGTTTCCACACTGATATATTTAAGTTATTAGAATTGTAGAATTGAAATTTCTCCACACTTACATAGGTGTCAACCAAATATTTCCACATTTCTACGTAAATCTCACTTCAATGAAAAAAGTGTTTGTTTTAATGGTTGCCATGACAATTATCATATCAGTGGTTTTCTCTCCACCTCACCTCCCCCCTCCACCCATTTCACGATATTACAAAATGAAGTGTCCTTCTTTAAACTTTTTCAGTGTACTCAATTAGTCTTATCTGATAAGGATCCCATAAACCACAAGAATACGTTGGTGTCTACTAAATGTTCTAGCAATAAAATGCAGTCTTTGGCTTGGCTTCTAAACAACATTATCATTTCAATTTAAGTTGTTTGTAACTCAAAAGCCTACATATCTAGTAGAACAGACTACCTTTTATATTTATGTGGTTTCCTGTGTAGTTGAAATTTAACAGATTTATTTTAGTACTTATGTGAATGACCTCACACTTTTTTTTTTTTTTTTTTTTGGTAGGGGGGGAGGGGGGTTGGTATCACATTTCCATTCTTCACACCATACAGATATTAAGATTAAATAATTTTGCAACTGATTTTAATATTGTGATGCCTTCCTTGGATGGCAAATATCAGTATCATCTGCAAACAATTTTAAGAGTGCTCCTAAGCCATTTATATAGCTTGCCTCGAGTGAGAGAATGGCCCATTATCCATGGGATATGTGCAGCTGGTGGCAATGCTCTTCCTTCCCATTGCCCCATAAAGTCTTAGGCAGGCTGATGGGCAATGCTTCTTGGAACGAGTGAGTGTCTACTGCATTTTTCAGAGCTCTGCAGTCTTCTAAGAACCAAGCTTCAATAATTCAGAATAAGTTTTAATTTCTTCCTGTTACTAGATAGAATTGATCAGACTAGGAGATGCATGTATTTAATTCAGATGTTTACCACATTTCTTTGTATGAGCTATGACCGTCGAGTCCAAACACTACATTGGTTGTTTAATTCAATACGTACCTGAGCCAAAATGATCTAACAGTGTTTCCATGTTCACTAACCTCACTGATACATGGAACATAAGTGACCAGTCAATTTTCTAAGAAATCATCGCTCATTTGAAACATGTCCAGTGAGAAGCATCTTACTGCCTCATTTGTGAATTTTATGTAGATTCATTTTAAGCAAGGCAAGTAGGCAGATATTTTCGCAAAGGTTCCAGTGATACCATTCAGGAGTATGTAGGTCTATTATTTTAGATTTTATCATCTGTCGAGTGATAATGGCCAAAAGCAGAACAAATTTCTTTGTGTCCATACATCAGCACCAGCAGCTTGACCAGTGTACATTTTGAAACCTTTATATTGTGATTATGGACTGCTTCATAGATCATCGTTCAGTTCTTTCTTGAAAGAGCAGAATGCAAAGTTAATCAGAGCTCAATCAGTAAGGAATTCACTTTGTGATTAGAAAGTTTGGAAGATTCTTCAATAATTATTATAAACCAGAATATAGGTGAAAAATTTTTCAATAACTTATTCTCCCACTATTCCCAATTCTTGTCACATATATGATGTAAGAAGCTGTTGTAATCATGAAAATGGTAAGTTTGTTTTGTTATGGGAAGGTCACTAATTAAATTAGCCATTTCCCATTGATCATGACATTAACTTTGAGATCAAGTCGCATGGCATTCATGTTGGATAATGTGATACTGATGCAAGTATCTGTGGTGTGACAATAATTCATTGTCTATTAATTCTCAGAGCACGAGTGACAGAACAGCATTCGGGCATCTCAAGTGTGCACGCAACAACTGGATGCATCTTAGTGTTGCAGACTGAATGCCAAAAACAAACAAGTTAACCAAACTAGATTCAAGGTTAAAAGCCATAATCTGTCATACCAAATGGGAGGGGTAGGCACCAAAGTGTTCAAACCTGCACAGTATAAATGAAAGATGAGACATGAAGGTAGGTAATACTTCACATACCAAGCCTGCACACAATATACCCAGTAACTGAGGCGCACTTTCAAAGTGTCGGCTGCATAGGACTGACAGGTCTGGTGCCATTACACAGCCGGAGCTGATGCTGCTGCCACTCGCCTCAGACAGCATGTACTGGGTGGGTGCTTCTGCCACTGTGCTGGAGTGTAGAAAAGTCAACCATTGCACTTTATCAAAAATAACAGTTTTGTGTCTTGATACTGTTTCACTAATGCCCGTGGGTGTCAGATGAGAATCCACTCACCACACCTGGTGTGATGGTTGGACAGCCTCCTGAACCCAGCCAGCCCTCTGAGCCCAAGTGATCAATTTTTTAACGGTGTGAGTAGCATGGCTATATCTTTCAGCAACTCTGCAATGGAGCAGTAATATTGCATGTGCAAAGGAGCAGTAATATAACAGGAGTCCACTGACATTTTGTAGCCATTAATGAGTGTTGGCAAGCTGAGCCGGTACAGGGAAAAGCCTCACTGAATATCATTAGCTGCAACAGGATTTATAGGCATGATAATTTGGTGCCTCTTTGTTTTGGATAAATTCACTGACAGTGTAACAGTATTTATTCATGATTTGAAAGCTGCCAATAACTAACCATATACAATCATATCTCATCAGGCCGGTTTGCAAATTTAAGGTGGAATGGTAACTCAAAGATACACATAATGTACCTTGAGAGATAGATTAAGGAACAGGCATCTGAACAGATTATTAAAAGGCTTTACCAACTGTATTGCAAACGGTTGAGTTGGACACTTTCTAGAGAACAGCTGAATGGTTTGTCGCAGAAATGGAATCAACCAGTAGATGCATTTTCAGACATAATTACGAAGGTCAGTACACAATCCTAAGCATTAAGGTAAAATGCCAAAACCGATAAGATTTATTCTGGTGGAGGCTAGACCCTGGATGTATTTTTTACGAGCATTTCCAGGCAATATGTTGCAACTACATGATATAGGTTGTGTGGAGTAAGAGACAATGATGTGGTGTCATTGGGATCAACATGGCTCAGTTTCATTGTTGGTGTATGAAATTTTCAGGACCAGATGGAAGTACTGCCACTCATTGCTGATGGGTACTGTGTTGCCCCATATCCAGAAAATACAGATCAAGGACAACAGTCCAGATGCAAACGACCACTGCTAGTGTGACATTGTCACAAGTTTCAAGTATAATGCAGGTGATACCAAATACACTGCAGATGGGTCCACTGAAATTCAGTTTGCACAGTATTTTACCAACAGATACAGAATTGATAGTCTTGGTGACCTATCAAGTGAGATGATGAGTGCTGTGGAATCCACTAAAGAGATGAATACGTTGTATATTTTCTGCGTGGTAATATAGCAAGCATAAGATAATAGGTCGAGCTTGTATAGTCCCAAGGTGTGTGGATAACTTCAGTTCAGATGAGGTCTGTCTGCCAGGGAATTAAACTTGGACATCCTGCGGGATGATGATTAGGTATGTCAAGGGGAGACAGTCCCATGCAGACTGTCAATCCATCTACATCACATGAACAGGTGATTCACTTTGTGCAGACAGACAGAACAGTGGTCAAAACTTCACTGTCATGATTTAGACTTTTTTAAATTGTGGTGGACCATTACCAGCAACAACAGCCATGCAATGTATGATACCAGTGGGTAGTGAACGACAAATTCATGGGAAACCATACAGAATCCTGAAAGATCTACAGCCAATAATGTAAGAATTGCTCGAGCAATAGGTTGCTTATGGGATTATTGAATGTAGTGACAATCTGCATGGTGCACCTGTTTTAATTGTTTCCCAAAAAAGTCATCAATTGGAACAAGGAAGTATAGCTTTTGATTATACGGGAGACCCTGGCCATCATCTATGGTTTAATGTACTTACATTGTTACCGGCATGGAAGAAATTATTAAGATGTGACAGACCATGCTGCATTGAAGTGGTTTCTAGGATTAAAACACTCTTCAATTAGATAACCACCAGTAAGCAGAAAAGCTGGAGTACTGTGAATAAGAGCACTACAGAGAGAAAGAAGGAACTTTTGCTAAGACTGACAGCCAAATTTAGGGAGCAACCACAGTCTGTGACATACAGAGGCTTGTTGCGCAGAATGACTGTGGACCATGCATGGTGGTACCTGCAGCTTTCTAGGAAAGCACTAATGCAAGCATATGACAATTTTTTGGCAGGTCATGGAGGTTGAATACCAACTGAGCGATGAGTAACCATAAACTTTTGGCCAAGGACCAGAAGCAGGAGCCGGATTTTAGAAATCGTATACTGTGTGCACAACATGCCGGTTTCAACCTATTATTCAGACATCAACTGCAAAGGTTGTCAGAAGCATCCAAACAATTTGAAATAGTGTGGATGGCTGTTGCCTGATCATTTATGGAATACCAGGTGCTACTGAAATTTCACGTTGCTGACAATAATAACAGATGAGGCCATCAATTTTCTGTCCGATCTGATGAAAAAGTTATCAAATTTGCTAAGCATTCACAACCTTAGGACTAGACCTACCCTTCAAATGGAAGAAGGCAGCATTTTCATCTTACAATTGCCAAATTTTACATTTTTTGGTGAACACCAACCAAATGACAGAGGTGTGACTCCCATATGCTGTATCGGCTTAGAACTGTAAAAGAACACAGCAATATTGTGCTTTCACCCAGTCATATAGTATAGTATATGGCAGGAAGATGCCTTCACCATTTGAGGTAGTAAAGCCTTTATTTGGGAGAAATGGGTACTCAGCACAATATTTTTAGAAACTTCTTCACTATCTGTAACAGAGGGTGAAGAAAAGTGATGCTCAAGCATCAGGACCACACAGGACAGTGCGGCAGCAACCTGCCTCAGTTGGACAATGGGTTCTGCAGACGATGATGGGTTATTTCATCTCTATGGATCCATTTTCTATGAAGAAATACCTCTGCTGCTATGAGTCATGTTATAGGACATTGCATATTGGCCAGTAGTATGACTATCTTAGTAATGGATATGTGCGCACTTTTGGAAAGGGGGAAATATTGACACACATTTCTTTCTGCCAGATGGTTTGATCCACATCCTAGATACTCGGGAATGTAGTTCTATTGGTTCTATACTTCAATAAGTGAAGAGTAGTAGAATCACTACAGTATCAGCTGCCTGAATCAGGAGTATTACTTGCCAGAAATATGGGACACCACACTTGCTAGTAATCATTAGGAGTTGAGACTGTTGCTTCTTATATTTAAAAGAAGTCTCAGAATTATCAAACACTTAAGTATGGGCTGTTACTGGCTCTCAAATTACATGGTAAAGAAAACAATAGATTTGATGTGTACACTATTCGCTTCCATACTTAAGGACTGTTTACAGTCTTCAGTGTCTCCCAATTCCCTCAAAGTTTGCAAAGTACTTCCAATATTTAAATTAGGAGACAGTCCTGATAACAAGACAGTCCTGATCAGAAGACAGCCCTGATCAGAAGACAGCCCTGTCAGAAGACAGCCGTGATCAGAAGACAGCCATGATCAGAAGACAGCCATGATCAGAAGACAGCCATGATCAGAAGACAGCTCTGATTAGAAGACAACCCCCTGTTTTCAAGGGCATTCTGGAGAAAAAATAAAATTTTTTCAGAGGCAGAATGAAGTTCGCCAGGTATAGCAGGTCTTAAGAATGATATGTTATTTTGTTTTGCCATATAAATTATCTCTGGTCTATAAGAATAATGTATATGTGTAACACAGTGTATACATGTAACACAATAGCCATTGTTGGCGGTAGCTCGTGACACAAACAATAATAATAACTGAAAACTGTGTAGGGAGTGAGAAAAGGCTAAGGGGGGAAGTGCGTTTCTATGGTAGATCACTTGGATTTAACAATTGCAGCCAATACACAGTTCGTCCATGAGCATACAAACATAGCGGCAACTTTGTGTAGAAACGTGTTCGCCAGCATTATGAATTAGGCCAAGCCCACACACATCGATTTTTATTGTAAGTAAAAATATTGTACAATTAAGTTCTTGTAGAGGAACAAAGGAGAGCAGAGGAATTTCTTTGTCCTACTAAAAGAATTTGATTGTATGATATATTTCCATATGATAAAAATCGATGCAAGTGCGCTAGGCCTAAATGTCGGTTTGGCAAATGATGCGTGCTACCTAGGTGAACTTCTCAGTCTAGTTATGTTGATTCAAAGAGGGAAATTGGAGTCATGCCTTTTGGTACATTTTCTTCAATTGACTATGTATTGAAAATCATTGGTAGACATTTGGAGAGGATAACTGATCAAGTGACAATTGATCAGTTATCGCCCGGGGTTGAAAATTATTTAATTACTAAAATTGCTATTAAAAATGGGGGTTGGTGGTAGAGGGGTGAAAATTTAGGGTTCTGTGTATTTTGTAATGCCACACCACAAAAAAAAAAAAATAAAAATAAAATGTTCTGTCCAAAAAACAAGAAAAAATTTTTTGGGGTGGACCATCCTTATCACTTAGGGGTATGAAAAATAGATTATGAGAGATTCTCAGATGTACCAAATATACACGTAAAATTTCATCAGGATTGATCGAGTCATTTCAGAGGAGTATGGCACTGTGACACAAGACTTTTATATGTAAGGAGGTGGATATTCTGACTAATCAAAATTACAAACTATTATAGTATCTGTCTCAGAAGTTAACATAATACCTATTCTAAATGCATGCCGTCTGTTCATTGTTAACAATTTGATAATGAAAGGACAAATAAAACAAATGAAAAAAAAAAGTTTTACATGAATTTTCTGATGGATTTCCTTTATACATTTTTCACATAGCAACCCTGTCATCTGGGGTACCACTAGTTTTTACTCATCATCATCATCATCATCATCACACATCTGTGAAATTTATATCATCGTGGTCACATTTGGCTGTTTCTTCCAAATATGTTGCCATTTCTGATGACGTGGTTACCTTGCAATCTCAGAATACAGCTATTTTTATGCATATACATATAGGATTATGCTTCTATTTTGACATATGTTACAATATGTCTTGCTTCCAAAGATACTGCCAATGAGAGAGTGGTGAGAAGACAATGTCGATCCAGCATCAGAGACATGGTTTCATTCCCGTCATATGTCACAGTGACTGTCGACTACATGGCATCATGAAACACTTACATATGCCTCTGTTCCTCATCTAGACTTTTATTTTCTCCTGCAGAAATGAATACTCTTGTTGAGTTCTTGTAAAATTTTACAGTCAACTCAATTCCGACTACAAACTGATTCATGCAAACTGCAATTTAAACATGTTCCTAAAAAGCTGAAGCACGCAAGATAGATTCCAATGGTTGGCCAATAAAACAATGTAATTTGCTGGCCATGCGCTACTCCCCTGCCTGTACTAATCAAGTTTTCACCTAAGCTGATATCACTGTAGAAGGATTGGAAGAGGAACAGTGTTGTGCTTGATCAACTGTTAAACACTGACTTGTGCCCCAGAACATATTGCAATCATATGTAACAGCAGCAGTAGCAACAGCTAATACTTAATTTAATATCATGATTCAGTTCAACTCTCAAACTTCCTCTCGGCTTCCATCTATTGGTACCAGCTCTACATCACGTCTTGAGACTGTAATTTATTCTTGCAAATGCATTTAATATGATCTATTTCATTTGTTCCATCATTTTTTGTCAAAATGTCAGCATCATGTTCAACAGCTGATTAAAAACTGGTAACATTTTTATACAGAATTCTAATACATGAACAGCGACCAAATTTATCATTTGCAATGCACTTATCAAATCATTACAGTCTCTCAATCAAAATATTGATCTGGTTTCAGAATCCAGTAACTTTTTTGAAGGATAATATTTCTCCTTTATTTCAACATGGTATCCATACATATATGAGAACTTTTACTCTGAACCTGTTCAAATACAACAAGAGTCTGCAAATGATGCAATATGGCACAGTTTCCTCCCACGTTCCAGAAAATAGTCAAATTTTATGCAAAGCAACATATTTTTGTAGTAGCTGTTTCATAGTTTCTCACATATCACTTACACTAGCAATGTCTGAGTTGTCACATGACTCTTTGCATAGCGTTGATAGTTTATCAAGGCACTTTGGCATATCGTGATATCTTGAACCTGTTGGAAGTCGAGTTTTATTTGGCCACCTCTGTCCTGAATTCTTCAAAATAAATTTCTGTGTGACCTCAATAGCCAAAGCTTCATTTGTAAATGTAAGACAACCACTATATATCCTGTTAAACAATGGAAAAATGTTGACCTTAGCAGCTATAGCTTGATCAGTGAATATAAGGTGACTCTTTATTTTCCAAAAGATGAAATGGGGAAAAAACCCTTGTCTTATAATTGTCTGAGATATCTCACTTACTTACATACATCCAATTACTTATCTTATATGAAATGAGCAAAGCATTTGTCTACATTCCCTTTGACATCCTAACAACAGAACTAGAATTTTATGAGGTATGTAATCCAGAATTAGCTTGTCACAGTTGAAAATAAAGATATGAAGCTATTACTGCTATGTAGTATTATAAATACACCCCTTTATGTGGTGTTCAAAAGGGCACATTACTTGGACCATTCTTCTCCATCATCATTATAAGTGACATTTCTCTCTACATAAATCATACGCTATGTGATGACACAATACTGGTCGCCTCACTTCAGAAAATCTCTGTCTTGCATAACAGTAAACAGGAAACACCCAAATCTGCCCTCCACTGGTTCTCAGCAAATAAATTACTCTGTAATCCAGAGAAAACAAAACAGCTTATTTTATTATTGCCCAAGGACATAGAAAACAGATCAGTGAAAGTGCTAGGAATGCATATTGAATCCAAAGTTAACTGTGAAGAACATGTTAGTCAGGTATTAAAAAGATTTCTAGTATCTCCTACTTGCTTTGGAAACTTACAGACATGATTAGTATTGACTTCCTGAGACTAATATACTTTGGACTGTTGCCATCACATATTACTTATGGCCTCCTCGTTTGATAACACACCCTCCTACACTGCCAAAATTCTCAGAACTCAGGAAAGATTGTAATGCATAATGTGTAAAACAAGTCCCAGAGAGCGCTGTCGTCCTCTCTTTACCAGGCTCAGACTATTGACTGTTGTAAATGTAAATATGTACACATATATCTGTTTACTATATGTAAACATAAAATTCTGCTAGGGTAGAAATTCGTACTACAACAATAGAATGAAGGTGGATGATGACGTACCAAGATACAGATTAAAACCACCGTGCCTCTAACACAAGGTGACTATTTTAAAACTCTTCAAATAATAAGACAAAGTGCTTGGGGCATGCCATTACAAATTTTTAATGAAAAACTGCACAATTGGTTATTGGACAACCCATTTCTCTGTTTGCAAGATTTCATGATCTGAGTAGTGCTGAGATCAGTCTGTAAAATCAACTATATCCACTGTTTATTTTGTTAACTGATAGGCCCTCACAAACAGAATAATGTACAATGTTTATTAGCATGCAAGATAACAGCTAATTGAACTGTCAGCATACAATTAATAATTCTTTAATCACTGCATCAGTATATTTTGTATTTGTTAGCGTGGTATGTTAATTGTGCTCACCAGGTTAGTAATCGCAATGTGGAATGAACACTATGTTCACTGCCTTACCATGTAAAGTATTTACAAATTCCTTGTATGTCAACCCTCTCTATTTACTACAAATAGCTTCAGAAACTTTTATTGTGATCTGTACAAAAACAAAGCCTAATTCTAGCTGAATGACCATTGGCGATAAACATTCTTGACAGTCAGTTACCTGATATCCCACTTTGGACACAATGACAGTTTCAGAAAATTATAGTTCAAATTGGGGATGAGTATGGCAAAAAACCAAATCACAGTGAACTCTGCTGGCGTAGCTGCAGAAATGTCCTGAAAAGTTTTTTTGACTAGAGAATCCCAATAAATCAGTTTTTAAAGCTCAAAAGAAGGCATCACCATAAAACAGAATATCCATAGTGGGCTGCTGAACTTGGTTTGCCTTGGATATTACAGGACATTTGATTGCTTTGCACACTAGCCTGCTAGGTGAAAATCAATTAATCTATGAAATGACTGAAAAATATAAATCACTTTTATGAGAAAACTTCCAATGTGGAAAGACAGACAAAGTAGAGAAATGTGCTGCATTTTTCTGATGACAGTTATTCTCCAGGATAAGAATTACAAGGAGTACATTCTCCTAATTAGTACAATGAAGGATGAACCTGGATGATTTAGGGATATACTAAATCCATTCCAAGCTTTCAAATTATTTTTGAGACCACTCGCTACTTCTGTAGATGACACTTCCTGCAATTTGTAAATGGAAGTAATACATGGACCTACAAAGTAATTGTCCTCTGATAGGCAACTCCTTTACAGAAAGAAGTTTAATACAATATTATCATAACTCTGCACAACAACAGCTTCCTCATCTTCATTATGAGCTTCCCGATATTGGGTTTGAGATAAGTCTGAAAAACAGATTTTCAAATATTAAGAAAATTAATGAATAACTGTTAAATGCAAACAGTTATGTAAATTTTAATCACTGAATGAAATCTAGTACAAAACTAATACATAAAGACAAGAGCAATGTCATTGTAAATTCACCTTGTGGTACTTAAATTGGATAACAATTTTTTGCAATTATAAGTATACCGTTATTGAAGTAGAGAAGATCATGCAGGTCCATACATTGGGTGAGGTTATACATTTGAATTCCTGAAAATACTAACCACAAAGCATACTTCAAACTGTTTTAAATGCTTGCCATCTGGAGTGGGAATGTAATACTGCTTGTGGTGTTTGTTGTGACAGTGCCATGACATTTAACAGTGCCACCACGACAGTACTCGCAAACGGCGATAGAGGCACTCCACAACTCAGCTGAACACGGGAGCGCCACCTAGCTACGAACGGCGCCAGCTATTGTTTCTAAGTGAGAGTGTTTGAATATCCATGCAATTATTGGTGATTAAAGGCTATAACACTTTTTGGCGACAAGGTCAGATATTTTCACTGCATTGTGGATTTGTGTGTTCATGACAGGGCAGACATGGAACAGCTTATGCAAGCGCTCATCGAACAACAAACACAGCTGACGGCTGCTATTCAGGCATTGTCGATGTCGCTAACTCATCGTCTGTCTTCATCTTCTCCGCCTCCATTCCCTCCTTACGACGAGGCCGCTGAAGGTTGGGAGGATTATGAGAAGCATTTGCGGCAACACTTCTTGGCTTTTGGCGTTGTCGACACTCCTATGTGTAAGTCGTTATTTCTATCTCGGATTTCCCCACGGATCTATCAGCTGCTATCTCAGTTAGCCGCTCTGCAAGAACCTGCTTCTCTGTCCTTCCAAGAAATGTGTGACTTATTGTCTAACTATTACCGAAAAAACACCCATGTCGTTGCCACCTGCGTGGTGTTCTGCCGGTGTCGTAAACAGCCGCATCAATCTTACCGGGCTTGGGCAGTGGAACTACACGGTCTGAGTAGGAAATGTCAGTTTGTCACGGACACTCATCATGAGTCTTATGCTGATTCAATGGTTAGGGATGCTATTCTACGGCTTGCTCCTGATAAAGAAGTTCGGCAACGTGCCCTACAACTGCCAAACCCGTCGTTGTCGGAAGTTCTAAGCATCGCTCAATCCTTTGAAGTGTCTCACACTGCTGGCGCGCAAATAGACATGTGGTGTAATGTAGGCACTGTACAGTCAACTTTCGACATGGACAATTTGCCTGTTTCACAGGAGAACAAAGATGTGGTGGTGGTTCACTCGCGTAAACAACGTCGCGTTGGGCCGCAACGCTTGCAGCGAAAACAGCAACCACAGAAGCAGGTTCATTCCGCACTTCCTTCTTGTCCACGTTGTTTCATACAGCATGAGAGGGCCGCGTGTCCAAAACGTTGGGTCACGTGTAATTAATGTAGGAAAAAAGGTCACATTGCTTCTGTGTGTCAGTCCCCTAAAGTTCCTGTCAACGAGGACGAGGCATCGGACATGGATGTTATCTGTGTGCTTTCTCAAAAAAATAAGTTGTTTGTTACTGTCTGTGTTCTGGATCAAGACATTTGCATGCAAGTGGACACTGGCTCTGCAATAACTCTCATTAATTCTCGCACATATTTTGAGTTGGGCTCCCGCCCCTTGTCTCCAGTTACACGAAATCTGAGAACTTATAATAAACAGAAAATTCCTATCATTGGCCAGTTTTATGCTTCCACTGCTTACAGGTCTGTTGTTAGGCCCCTCACGTTTTATGTGGTGGATCATGTGGGCACTGAAAACCTGTTCAGTTATGATGCTTTCCAGTTGTTTGGGTTCTCCATTGATGATGATGTGCACCTCATATCTGAGGATATTCCGTATCAAGAGCTGGATGGATTGTGTTCTGAATTTTCGCTCGTGTTCTCTGCTGGTCTGGGTGGTGCCAAGGATTTTGAATCCCACATTAGTGTTAAACCTACAGCTCGCCCAAAGTTTTTCCGGGCACACCCTATTCCAGTGGCGTTGCGTGCACCTGTCAAAGCTGAGATAGACAGGTTAACATCTTCAGGGATTCTCCTTCCTGAATGGGCATCGCCAATCGTGGCGGTTTCTAAACCAAACGGGAGTCTGCGATTGTGTGGTGATTTTAAAGCCACTGTCAATGCTCAGAAGCTCATTGACACTTATCCTCTTCCCCGTCCTGAGGAGTTATTTACCAAGCTCGCTGGGGGCCAGTTCTTTTCCAAACCTGACTTATCAGAGGCATACCATTTGGCGTCGCTAGCATGCCAGCCATTTTTCAGCAGTTTTTGGAATAGCTCATGGCTTCCATTCCCAGCTGCATAAACTGTCTGGATGACATTGTTGTCACGGGGGCCTCCACTGAGGAGCACCTTCGCAACTTGCGTTCACTGTTTCGGGTTTTGCATTCGGATGGGTTGAGGTGCAATCTGGACAAGTCACAGTTCTTCCAACCCTCCATTGTGTATCTTGGTTTCCACTTGTCCCGTGAGAGTATACGTCCTCTACGTCAGCACGTTGCGGCCATTAATGCTCTACCCCGGCTGTCTACAGTCAAAGAACTTCAGGCGTTTCTAGGCAAGATTGCTTATTATCACAAATTCATTCCATCCGCGGTGGCTGTAGCTCACCCCCTGCATCAGCTGTTACGCAAAACCGTCCCTTTCTGTTGGTCCGATGAGTGTGAGCAGGCTTTTGTCTGCCTGAAGGCTCACTTGCAGATGGCGTCTTGTCTTGCCACATTCCGTCTGGGTCAGCACTTGGTTCTGGCGACTGACGCGTCACAGTATGGCCTAGGGGCTGTTCTTGCCCATCGGTATGAGGATGGGTTGGGACGACCCATTGCCTATGCTTCCAAGACCCTCAACGATGCGCAACGGCGTTACTCTCAAATCAAAAAGGAGGCGCTCACTATCATTTATGCTCTAAAAAAGTTCAGCGTTTTTTGTATGGTTCTAAGTTTCACCTCATCACCAATCACAAGCTGCTGGTCTTTCTGTTCAACCCATCGGCGTCGCTTCCAGATAAGGCAGCTCACCGCCTGCAACTCTGGGCCTTATACTTGTCTCGTTTTCACTATGAGATTCACTATCACCCCATGGCCCAGCACTCCAACGCTGACACATTGTCACGATTGCCGATGGGCCCCGACCCGGTTTTTGATCATGATGAACCACTCTGTTTCCACATTGATGAGGAAGAATGTCGTGCATTTGAGGGTTTTGCACTTACAGGTTCGCAGGTCACGTCGGCTACTGCGCGGGACCCGGTCCTGCGCCAGGTGATCGGTTTTGTTCAACGGGGTTGGCCGGACAGGACAAAGGGCCGGGCATCGGATTCCCTTCGTAACTACCATGCCTTGCGCCTTCGTCTGTCTGTTCATGATGGTGTTGTTCTTCTGGCTACGGATGGCACATCTCCACGGGTCATGGTGCCAGCCTCTCTTCGCAAAGATGTTCTCAAACTGTTGCATGAAGGCCATTGGGGTATTTCTCGGACTAAGTCCCTGGCTCGCAGGCACATTTATTGGCCCAGTATTGATTCGGACATTGCCCACACAGTTGCTGCGGGTAGTCAGTGTGCTCAACAACTGGCTGCACCTCGTACAATGCCCTCTCAGTGGCCTGATCTGGTGCAGCCATGGGAACGGGTGCATGCTGATTTTTGCCGGCCCCTTCCTCAGTACTTATTGGCTACTGTTGATTGACGCCTTCTCGAAGTTTCCGTTTGTTGTTCGATGTCCGTCGCCCACCACTGCGGCGACGACGTTGGCTTTGTCCAAAATCTTTGCACTAGAAGGTCTTCCATCCACAATCGTCACGGACAATGGCCCTCAGTTCTCTTCGCAGGCCTTCCATGATTTTTGTACTGGACAAGGTATTCATCATGTTACAGCACCGCCCTCCCATCCGCAATCGAATGGGGAGGTCGAGCGCCTTGTCCGCACTTTCAAAAGCCAGATGAAAAAATTCTTTAGAAATTGCAGCAGAGAGTCATTCATGGAAAAATCACTGAGTTCTTATCGCTTCACGCTTCTGGGTGATCGCAGCCCTGCTAAACTCTTGCATGGCCACCAACCGCGCACTCTACTGCACCTGCTTCACCCTGTCAGGCCTTGTGCTGTGTCCCCTAGTGAGGGAAAATACTCAGTGTGCACCGACATGTGGGCACGAGGGTATGGATCTTGCCCTAAATGGATTCCAGGGGTGGACAAGGCTCTTCGAGGCCACCGGCTTTGTGAAATACGTACCGATGACGGCATGGTTGTTCGCCTGTATGACCAGATCTGCCCACGAGTGGTGGCCACGCCAGTGCCACCGCCCCTTCCTTCACCTCCACCAGCCTGAGAAGCCAGTCCTGTCACTACTGCCGATCTACCGTATGTGTTGATGCAGCCGACGTCGCTACCGCTTCCGAGTACGCCGGAACCGGCCCCAGTCGCGATGCCGCCTTCTCCGGGACCCGTCACGCTGGAACACACCCCCAGGTCCACGACACCTATGGATGCTGCTCCGGAGTTTTCACCCATCATCTCGTCCAGGAGGCACGTTCCACGCACGAGCTTCTGTCCTGGACATTTTCGACCATACTCTCGTGTCTCTCCGCGGTATCTTCTCGGGGCCTCACAAGAGGCCATGGATGTCTCCGCACTGTCCATATCTCCAAGGAAGTGAGTGTTTTTTTTTCAAGGGGGAAAAGTGTTGTGACAGTGCCACGACATTTAACAGTGCCGCCACGACAGCACGCGCAAACGGCGATAGAGGCGCTCCGCATCTCGGCTGAGCGCGGCAGCGTCACCTACCTATGAACGGCGCCAGCCGCATGTCACGGCATGGCAGTCGAATAAGAGATACTGAGTTGTTATGACATAACCAGCTATTGTTTCTAAGTGAGAGTGTTTGAATATCCACGCAATTATTGGTGATTAAATGTTATAACAGTGTTGGTTCTGAGTGAGTTACTTGCAAATGATAATTTCGTTCATGGCAAAAAAATTTTAGCACTCGCAGCAAACTTCGCTGGCTACGATCACATATAATGTGTGTGTTTACACGTCTTGTAGACTTAAAACTTTTGTATATTTTATATATTTAGTCAACATAGTATTCTGAATATTTCTTGAACAATTCAAGAGCTCTGTTTAAAAATGTTGCATTATGGCAATCGCATCTGTTTGTGTAGTTAGACATGTAATGAATTGTTCAATGTTGTTCTAACAAACTACAACTGTCAATTTGCATATTTATGAAAAGCATTTTAAACCCCCTTCTATTGTTGCAGGATGGGTTATTAAATACCAAAATTTAAGGAGAGAAGGGATAATAGAGGAAAAAGATACAAAAATAGAATGAAAGAAGTGGTTAGTTGTATGATGGAAGGAAATTTATCACAAACCAGAGAAGATACAGGATCTCCTGGTGATAACTCTTAACAGACTTTGAGAGGTGAACAGGCTTGTAAAGAAAGCAATTTATGTGCGATTGTGAAATGCCACATTTTCAACAACCTCCAGACATGTAATGTAGGGGTCTGCTTGCAACAGAGTGGTAGGCTGATGACCATATCTGACTTTGTACTTTGAAAATTTCCTGTCTAAAGAAGATTAGAAGTATGATAATGGTAATATACTGTATTGGCACCATAAAGTGTGTCCCGATCTACTCATTATGGAGGAAATTTTTAAATACGTCATTTTGGATCCAACACACAAACGAAGCACATCACATGTGGCACGTGATTTTTGTCTAGACTTTTATGAACAATGAGGATATGCACTTAATCTTTACCTGCCTGTGACCATGAACGTGTGCAAAGGGTCAGGTGACACAATTACTCACAATCCTTGGGCTACTACAGCAGGAGATGTCTGATCACAGTATACGTAAAGACAGAGTTTGTGATAAATGTGAAATGAGCATCCTACAGGAGAGGGAGCAAGCTTCAAAGGGTGAGGACTAAAGTTAAACATGTTTGATTAACCACGTGTATCCCACAGAAAAACAGGAGCACAAGACAACAAGTGCTACCGCACACCAGAAATATATCTCTTTGTCCATCTAGGGCTGTAAGTGTCACATGCATTGCAAGGTCAGGTGAGAGGCCATACGCATGTTGTATAATAGTGGCATTTATTTGTGATGGGCGATAGTGGTTAATAATGAATCCGTGCACAGGCCTGTTCGAAAGTTCATTATTGGTGTTGTGAAGATGATGCTTGGTAGTGAGATTACCAAAATAGTGTTTGTACCAAAGCATGGGGGAAAAGCATGGGGACTACACACCAACAGTGGAGGTGACCCAGACCTACCCTCAGATTTTACAGCTGCACGGGAGTTGTCGAACCTGTTGGACCAACATTTTGAAAGAGATACTATCATGTTGGAAAGACAGACTTTGTGATGCGATATTCCTGACAGTGCAAGTGATGGGTGTCACTGTCAGGTAACGTCCCTGTTTTCCCAACAGTTGCATTTGCAAAATGTGGCAAACAGTTCCAGTTCTTAGGATCTGTCACCCCCCACACCCACAATGCCACTTGCGACGTACAAGCATTCACTAACAATTCACACTAACAACCACACAGAGGATTAATGACAGTGTGAAAGTAAGGTCTAAATCTGAAGTAGTGACTGAATGCAACACAATATAACACCAGGGAAGATGTGACAAACTGTTGCAGCTCTTGTATTCTGTAGCACTGCCAGATTCAAGGTGGCAAGAATTCGCCTGCATATGTATACCAAATTCTACGAGGTGTCTCACAGTAATGGCTGCATACACTTTCAACATCACCATTGTGAAGCCAATCGTGCAGACTGTATGGTGAGTGGGAAAGTGGACAATCACCAATTGTTAAGGTCTGGGGCGCCATTGCGTGCAACGTAAGAGCACGTTACCTATGTTTTGAGGACTACCTGAACAGTTACCACTAAATCATGGAGGTTTTACATTCCAAGTCACTGGCCCTAATTCAAGCCATTCCACATGGCATATTTTAGTATGACAACATTCAGCTAAATGTAGTAAGGAATGTGCAACTCATCTTCGAAGAACGAATGGTGCCATCACTTCCGTTGCTTGTCTGTTCATCTGACATGTCACCCATCAACCGTGTGTGGGATATGGTTGGTTGGCAACTTGTACATTCAGGTGTACAGCAGCCCACAATTGATGCTATGTAGATGTGCCTAAAAACCGTGTGGCAGAGTATTCTCCAGCAACATGTTCACGTGCTCTTTGACTGTGGCAGTTCAGTACAGAGAAGCGCCACCATCGAGCTGCCATCGTTGCCCCTAGACCTCGTCGTATAGAATCACAGTGCAGGTACAGGCCCGTAGTATTACTCATGTGTGTAGTGTCAAGTCTGTAATGAGTGGTATTAATTTCCCTGTGATCACATCTCGCAGTGTTTCACTTTTTCAAAACTCTAGTGCCTTAACAGAAACATCGACAATGGATGTCACACGCCATTTTATACCTGCACTTTTCAATTTTCATTTTTCCTCAGAAGAAACGGTATAAAGATAATCCATTGATGGTAGGTTCAAAAGAAATAATTTTTTGTGGAGCTCCTGAAAGCAGGTGGATGAATCGCAACATGTTCTTGCAGTGGTTGTAGCATTTTAAACTGCACATTCTGCCAACAGGAATGAATCCAGTCCTCTTAATTGTGGATGGCCATGCTATTCATAAAGAGCAGTCACTTAAAGAATGTACAGGTAACCATCACATTTGTGTGCTGTACAAACCATCATGTAACATTTGCAAGTTACAGCCATTGGACACGAAATTCTTTAAGCCTCTTAGGGCTGCACCTGGAACTGCAAATTCAACACTGAAGGGATGACAGTCAGTGGCTCTAGGTGCAAGATGTGATACTGTTCCTCTTGTGCAGCCATTTACACTCCATCCCATATGATTCTCCCCTCAGACCTGATTAACTGAACCAAATTAGTAGGTGAGTGCATAATCAAGGATGTTTCAACAACAGAGGCACAAAACAACACATACGAATGGTACGGAACTAGCAACAAGTTTCAGCAGATTTACCACTCCTCCAGCTGCAGAACAACCCTTTTAATTTTATTATACACACACAGAAAATCCCATGAATGACCACACTGTCTGTAGTGACCCAGTCCCTTTCTTGTTATACAGTTTAATTCCTTTTCTTGCTTGTTGCAAGTGTCTACTATAGCAGCAGTGTCAAACAGGAGTGGTGAAGTGAACTTCCTTGCTAAGACTTCCTCCACTATAAAAATCAGAGCAAGTCACTGCAATTCCAGCAGTCACATCCCATAATTAATCACACCCAGTGGCAGCCCCTTACAACACAGGTGCACACAACTGAGGCCCGAACCGTTGCCATCCAGTGCACGATGGCGAGCATTTGTCAGCCTGTTTGTGGGCACTGGAATTCTCAGAAATGCCAGCTGAAGCAGAAGAGCATTGCTCGATTTTAGTGCTGTCTGCAGGTAGAGGTCTCGTTTGGAGTAGGTGGCACATGATGGTATCAGGCACAGTGGAAAGATCAAAGGTATCAGCTTGTGGCCCTGATGCTCCAGAAATCTCTCTACACAGATATAAGTGTTATTTCATGACCAGTAACCTTCCTGCCATGAGCACACTGTCAGAGGAAAATAAGTATCAAGGACAATGCAGAAACTGCAGACAACAACCCACTCACTTTCCAATCCTCAAAATAGGCAAGCGAAGACCTGAAGAGGTCTGATTTTACATTCTATCATATTAAGGAGCCTGGAAAAAATACTATTATTTTCATACCATCTCAAAAATAGAGCATTCTGCCATGACTGTGGCTAGATCACCAGAAATATCTTTATTATGTACCATATTTGGGTACATCACCTCCCCACACACAGTTCCCTCGTCCAGCATCTACTAGTGACTCCCTCCAATTATGGGATCCTCTCCCTGGGAATGCCCAGACCAGCAAACTAACACCAGTCAGAGACAGTAAGGAAGGGCAGAAGATTAATGGCGTCATTGTTGATGGAACGGTGAACACTAGACAGGGAGTGGTTCAAGAAGACACTATTTCAGGTCCAAGGGCTGCTGGCTCCTCTTCAGTTCCTACCCCCACAGGGTAAGTCCTTCAACAGTCCCAATCCTTGAAAGCTGTTGAAGAGAAAAACAAGAAAACTCAGGATAATGCTACTCCAGCAAATCCAGACGTCAGATTCCCTCAACCTATCAGACTCAGAACCTACATATGTCGATGTCGCACCATCCTACACTGGGCAGATGGCATGAAACACCACTATGTGATGTCATCGGTGTAAAACACAAAGTTTTTGTTCTGTCAGTAGAGGAAGCTAAAACAATGGTAATCATCACTGTTGACAGCTGTGATATGAATGGAGGGTGCCATACTGAAGACATATTGATATTGTGCTAGTCTGCGCCCCTGCAGTCAATTTCTTAAGGGAAAATATTTGTAGGCCAGTGGGCTTCTACACAACAGTTAGATTACTAATTGACTCCCCATGCCATGTGTCACAAGCTGGAGTTTAAGAACCGGCTACAAAATCTGGCCTCTCACTTCTGAGTGTTCCTTCAGTCTGGTCACCCACAATGCAAGCATGTGTCACATGCAACACCACATCCAGAAATTTGAAACAATATGATTTTTGCTCTTTCACATTTTTCAAGTATGTGGTTGGCAAAAAGAAAATCACTTTTCAGATAATCTATACAGTCCTGCAGAATTTATCAGCGTATTCTAAGGATATTGATCCTACACTTGAAGAATCGGAACTGTCCTTCTAGTTCCTTGCTACAGCACAGTGGCAGTGCACACTGGGATGCCCATCATTCTGTAAGGGAGAAACTGGCACCTGGAGATGATCTGGTGTGACAGAGTGACTGAGTTGAGCATGAGCACTCCTGCAGGATGGGTTCTGAGAGTTTGAACTCCATATGGGGCACATAAAAGTGAAGTATTTTGTAGAAATATTATATTGTAGGTTGAATCAGAGTTAAAGCACAAGCAGGACGCATACGTGTTTGAAACGTGAGCATCAAAATCTTGTATTGCTCAATTCTGAATTGAGGTAACTGTTACACAGTGAAAAGGCCATTTTACATGAGCCGGCAATGGTAAACACAGACAAGCTCATGATAAATGAGTGAGTAAATTTGCAGAGTGTGTGCACTAAGGACCAATAGGGTTGTGTCTTGCAAATTTAATGTGGAATAAAAAATTTTTCAAATGTCTCATCTAAAGTTAAGGCACATTATACAAGCAACCTATTGCAATGATAATAGTTAAGCATTTCAAAGGTTTCTACAAAAACTGGACTATTACAGCTTGAATTTTTTATCAAGATTCTTCGGTTGCTGATACAAGCTAGAGGACTTTCCACAGCCATACAGACCAAATAACTGAAAATTGAAGATGGAGATTCCCAAATGCGTACCATTCAGAGATCAGCAGCCTCAGAACCCACAAATGTGTAATGACAACAATTATGGCAGTTGGTTCAGTAGAAATAGCTATCAGTAGAAAACGTTTGTGGATGTTGGATCCACAGACTGAGGAAATAATCCTATAGGAGACAGTCCCTCATAACAATAGAAGCAACGATGATGATGACAATACAGGTGATAGTCGAGTCAACAATCAGGATAGAAGAGATGATGATGATGATGATGACGATGATGATGATGATGGCTGGTTTGTGGGGTGCTCAATTCAGTGCTTATCAGTGGCTGTACGAAACCATAACTTTACTCAGTCCAGTCTTGCCACAGTCATGAATGATGATGAAATGGTGAGGACAATGCAAGCGTACAGTCCCTGGTGGAGAAAATACCCAACCCAGCTGGGAATCAAACCCAGGACTCTGTGAACGAGACACAGCACCACTAGCCACTAGATGGGTTAAAGAGAGCAGTCATAGTAGCACTCACTTTTTACATCATGAAGATACAAGGGAATGGTATCTGATATAAGTTGTTTCATTTTATTTTCATCTACACCTACATACATACTCTACAAGCCACAGTACAGTGTGTGGTCGACTGTATCATGTAACTCAATTAGTCATTTCCATTTCTGTTCCACTCACAAACAGAGTGAGGGGAAAGCAATTACCTGAATGCTTCCATTATGCCCTAATCTTTTTCTCTCATCTTATCCTCATAGTCCTTATGTAAAATGTATGTTGGCAGCAGTACAATCGTTGTGCATTCAGCTTCAAATGCTGGTGCTCTAAATTTTCTCAACAGTGTTCCTCAAAAAGAAGGCCACTTTCCCTCCAGGGATTCCCATTTAACTTCCCAATCTCTGTAATACTTGCATGTTGTTCAAACCTATGGGTAAAAGAGCTTGCAGCCTGCCTCTGAATCTTTCTTTAATCTGATTTGGTACTGATCACAGAAAGTCAATCACCCTGTGATTATTTTTGCAGGTGAAGACTTGCTGTTTTGCATGAAGTGTTACTCTGATTTTCAGCAACATCACATATGGTAAGAGTGAAGATGAGAAACCTCGCTAATTCTGTCATAACAAAGAATTGCAGTTACGGAAACAATTGTGGAGAAAAAGAAGTTTTAACTGTAGGAAGGAGGAAATTCAACGCTAATTAGGTTGGCCCAGACATACCGAGGACCTAAGCTGTCACATACACAATTTTAGGAGTAGATTTTTAAAATTAACATCAAGTAGTATTGAATTTCAGTAGTGGAAAAGTAGAGCTGAATGTAAATGGTATTTTTGTGTTGTTAAGGGCAGCTGCATCAAACCAGTACTTGGACCGAAGGCCACAACAAGAACATTGTTTGAAAACTGTGTTTTGATACAACATATTGGAACAGATTGACTGAGGTTCCTCACTCCTCCTAGATCATGAACTGAACTAGGATCCTTTGATGGGGATAAAGGTTAGATTGGAATGTCATGTTGTGACCATGATTCATGTTCTGAATTGCCCTCAAGACAACTTTCACACAGATTAAAATTGTGTGCTGGACTGGGGCTCAGTTCTAGATACTTTGCCTTTCATGGTCAAGGCCTCTACCAATTGAGCTATCCGAATACGTCTCGTGACCTGCCTTCACAGATGGATATCAGTCCCAAAACGTATGCAGGAAAATTCAGTGAAATTTAGAAGGTAAGAGATGAGATACTCACTAACACTCCTGGATATGATCCCTCAGGCTGTGGTTAAGCTATAGCTCCAAAATATCCTTTCTTCCAGGAGTTGTAGTCCCAGAAGGTATGCAGAAGAACTTCAGTAATGCAGGGAATGTACGAGATGAGGCTCTGGTAGAAGTACAGTGGTGAGGGCTGTTCACAAAGTGTGCTTGGATAGCTCAGTCAGTAGTGCACTTGCCCTCAAAAACAAAAGATGCCATGTTCAAGACCAAGTCCGGCATATGGTTTCCATCTGTCAGGAAATTTCTAGTTTCTAATCAGCACGAACCTTGCAGCAGAGTGAAAATTCATTTTCAAAATCTATATAAATTTCATCACGTTGAAAGTTCTTCAGATTCAGACGGACTTTAAATGGTTGATTTTTGCAATATCAACCTGACGAGAAGGGGAGGCAGAGAAAGAACTGGCACTAAAAGGATGCAATATATTATTGGCAGAGGTAACAAATTCCCTCATCATGCAGGTCAACACCTTACAAATCCATCCATATCTAAATGCTGACCTGGCATCCTCATAGATTTCCCACATTCACCATTGGAGGGCATACCACTAGTTCAACACACCAATGTTGATGAAATGTACTCATTGTTTCAAATATGAACAACCATCAGTTGTATAATGGAATGACAACAATGAAAATTTCTGACAGACCAGGACTCTAACCCAGATTTCTCTTTACTTACCATTAGCCTATCCCACCATGATTCATGGGTAAACCCAAACTTCCACTTATTGTCAATCATGTGTCTTCAACTTGCACTCTTAAATTCATTATGTGTACTCCTGTACAGGCGAAATATATTAATCAAAATTCACAATTTGTTTTAAAGTCACTTACCTGGTGTCAGCAGATAGACATGCACTATGTTGTTCAGAAGTACAATGCACTGTTGCTTTGGACATGAATGCCTGTCTGAAGGAACATTGCACTCTACTTCTGAACATCACAAGCACTGAATTACCCCACCCCAGTGTTCACATTACCACAATTCACACATTGTATAAGGAAACACAGGTTATGACAATTACTATACAGTAATGGCTAGAAGTTTTCTTTGGACATTCATCAAGGCTGTCAAAGAGGGTGCAACAATTTTTGTAGCTGTAACATAAACCTGGGTATTTTTTACACCCATATTTTGTGTTGGTACAAATACAACATTTTCTTAACCAAGAGCAGAGGCTTTTTCTAGAATGTCACACCTGTTAAAGTTGTCGCAGAGCCATTTCATAGATGGAGGTATTATGCTATGTAACAGACTGAAATGAAGAAGTTTCTGTACCACATTCTACATAACTAATCAAATGAGTGGCCTAACAATAACAAACTGCATTGCTGAGGTATAACTTTGGTCTAAATGGATGAGAAATGCAGGATATATAGATGACATCATGCCTATTTCCATGATGAATAGTTCAGTCCTTTAATGACTTCAGGAGAATAACCCTTAGTGTCTTTGCACAGAATGTACTTAATGACATATTTGATGTACTGAACTACAGAATCCCAAAAGATAAAGGTTCACCTCTATGCAACAGATTTGGAATCCTTGTTACAATTCAAGAGAATACTGTAAAAAATTACTCAATTGCAGAAACTCTCAGCAACTGCATTCACTGCCTAGAAGCTGCTGAATGGTGTCACTCTAGCAGATGGCTGGCCACACTCACACACACCCTCTTACCCGCCCACAAACACAAACATACAAAAAAAAATTATGGGCAAGTACGAAGCTTGCTGCCTATGCTAACTGCGATTCAGTGTGTTTACACAGGTTAGAATGAGATGAGAAATGGGTAACAGTGCTGCGACATCACACCCCACTCACGAGGTGCCTCAGGGCAATGCCAAGTGACATAGAACATGGTTGAATGTCACTACACTTCCTATTACAACTAACAACAGCTTCCAGCTGAATGCTGTTGCTATGAAACTTGGGGTCAATGTAATGCCCAGAAACATCACAACCTACAGAGTAGGAGAAGAGAAATGATCTAAACTTGTTTTCATTTCCCTGGCGTCTTTGGCTAAGACACAACAGCCAATGCATGTGATGTTGGTGGATTGGTGGGCTGACTACAGATACGGAGACATAGTGTGCTGCCACAATCCCTTAAAAACCCGGTTCCATTTATTCAGGGCAAGTGCCCAATCAGACCATTGGGCAGCGAACTTCTTGTTGCTCATAGCCAGCTTCTACTGCTACATCTACATCTACAGCTAAATCTGTACTCTGCAAATCACTGTGAGGTGCGTGGCATAGGGTATGTGCCATTCTACTATTTATTAGTGTTTCTTCCTGAGCCATTTATTTATGGAGTGTGGAAAAAATAATTGATTGAATGCCTCTGTGCATGCAATAATTATTCTAATCTTATTCTCACAATCCCTATGTGTGTGATATGTAAGGTGGTGTTGTATATCCCTGGAGTAATCATTTAAAGCCAGTTCTTGAAACATTGTTAGCAGACTTTCTCAGGATAGTTTACATCTATCTTCAAGAATCTTCCAGTTCATTTCCTTCAGTATCTCTGTGAAACTCTACCACAGATTAAATAAATTGGTGACCATTGACCCTGCCCTTCTCTGTATATGTTGAATATTCCCTGTTAGACCTATCTGGTACAGGACCACACACTTGAGCAATATTCTAGGAAGGGTTGCCAGAGTGATTTGTAAGCCATCTTTTTTGTAAACTGATTGCACTTCTCCAATATTCTACCAATAACGTGAAGTCTACCACTTGCTTTATTCACAACTGAACGTACTTTCTCATTCAGTTTCCAGTGACTCATTGATATAATAGTCATAGGACATTCAGTTTTTTCATTTGTGAATTGAAAGATTTTACTTTTCTGAACATTGAGAGCAAGTACTAAGTCTCTGCACCATATTGGAATCTTAGAAACATCTGACTCAATATTTCTGGAGCTTCTCCCACATAGTATTTCATTATAGGTAACAGCATCATCTGCAAAATGTCATTAATATACAACATAAAAAGCAGGAGTCACAACTCACTTTCCGGGAGGCACACCCAATGTTACTTCTGCATCTGATGATGACTCTCCATCTGAGATAACTTACTGCGTGCTCCCTACCAAAATCTTCAGATAAGCTCCAACAAATCTATTTTCTCACTTGGAGTAGCGGCCTCAAAGTTCACACTTTGCAATGCTGCAAGTGTGATTCAGCCATTCACTCTAACCCTGTGGGCAGGAACACCTACTTCTGTTGTGCAGCCAGTTGCAGCCTTTGCTTTTTATAATGTATACAATCACCCTTCGGTGTAGTAATAAGTCTGAATGCATATTGTGTTATTCAGACCCAAGAGTTACAAGAATTTCCTGCACCTAGTAGCCTTTAGAATCCCAAAACTTGTGACCCTCATATATGGCCTGTGATTGTTGGCGCTGATCAAAGCAATCAACCTGCTGTCACTCAAAGTTTGTCTTTCTGCATTTGCTTCCAATTCCTTGGGAAGTGCAGACTGACCTATATCACCTGTCTTCCCTCTATCTGATTTTATGACAACAAACTATGGTGGTTGGTAGTGACAAAGTGTTGCATTTTCAAAAATGTTTCATTATGTCAACAAAACGTTTCTTTGGTGTTCAAAACCCTTAAAAGTACACTACTGTCCATTAAAATTGCTACACCAAGAACAAATGCAAATGATAAATAGTTATTCATTGGACAAATGTATTATACTAGAAGTGACATGTGATTATATTTTAATGCAATTTGGGTGCATAGATCCTGAGAAACCAGTACCCAGAACAACCCCTCTGACCATAATAACGGCCTTGATATGCCTGGGCATTGAGTCAGACAGAGCTTGGATAGCATGTACAGGTGCAGCTGCCCATGCAGCTTCAACACGATACCACAGTTCATCAAGAGTAGTGACTGGCGTATTGTGATGAGCCAGTTGCTCGGCCACCATTGACCAATGTTTTCAATAGGTGAGAGATCTGGAGAATGTGTTGGCCAGGGCAGCAGTTGAACATTTTCTGTATCCAGAAAGGCCCGTACTTTCATCATGCAGTCGTGCATTAACCTGCTCAAATATAGGGTTTAGCAGGGATCGAATGAAAGGTAGAGCCACGTGTCGCAACACATCTGAAATGTAACATCTACTGTTCAAAGTGCCATCAATGCAAACAAGAGGTGACCGAGATGTGTGACCAATGGCACCCCATACCATCATGCCGGATGATACACCAGTATGGCGATGGCGAATACATGCTTCCAATGTGCATTCACTGCGATGTCGCCAAACATGGATGTGATCCCCATGATGCTGTAAACGGAACCTGGATTCATCTGAAAAAATGACATTTTGCCATTCGTGTACCCAGGTTTGACATTGAGTACACCATCACAGGCAATCCTGTCTGTGATGCAGTGTCAAGGGTAACTGCGGCAAAGGTCTCTGAGCTGATAGTTCATGCTGCTGCAAACATCATCGAACTGTTTGTGCAGATGGTTGTTGTTTAGAAAATGTGCCCATCTGTTGACTCAGGGATCGTGACGTGAATGCACGATCCGTTAAAGCCATGCAGATAAGATGCCTGTCATCTCGACTGCTAGTGATACGAGGCCATTGGGATCCAGCACAGCATTCCATATTACCCGCCTGAACCCATCGATTCCATATTGTGCCAACAGTTATTGGATCTCAACCAATGCAAGCAGCAATGTCGCGATACGATAAACCACATTTGCGATAGGCTACAATCCGTCCTTTATCAAAGTTGGAAACATGATGGTACACTTTTCTCCTCCTTATATGAGGCATCGCAGCAATGTTTCACCAGACAATGCCAGTCAACTACTGTTTGTGTATGAGAAATCGGTTGGAAACTTTATTCATGACAGCACGTTGTAGGTGTCACCACTGGCACCAACCTTGTGTGAATGCTCTGAATAGCTAATCATTTGCATATCACAGCATCTTCTTCCTGTCAGTTAAATTTCACATCTGTAGCACGTCATCTTTGTGGTGTAGCAATTTTAATGACCAGTAGTGTATATACATCAGTTACATATTAAATTGTAAACTAAATCACGCTAGCTTGTTTTTTGTTTTTGCATGTGGGAACTGTGTAATTTTTATAACAATTACACCATTTGGTGTAAGGAAAAAAGGTTGTGTCTTTACACTAGTTCTGCAGACTGGTGAGGTCACCCTATGATCTTATTTGATACCTCAATATTGCCAACATATCTCCTGTTCATTTATTACTCTGCTCCGTCATTTGATCAGCTGACACACACAAATGCTATGGACAACAGATTTCATTACAATCTTAAGCTTCACCTTCCAGCCTATTCAGATAATATGGTCAATGCTTTGGTTAATGCTGCCAGGAACACATCAGTACAGAAATATGGCAATGAAACAACTAAGGACAAATTTATATCCCGTTTTCGCACATCTAAATGTCATAGTTCAATCCAGAAATTTCCATACTATGTGAGTTTATGCAAAGTTACCTGAGCTCATTATCTGCATACATAGACCTGTAAAGTCTGCCATGTCACTTTGATTTCATTGGTGGACTGACTGATCTCTATTTTGGTGAAAAAATTACAAGATTTGAGTTAGGTGAGACAACAGCATTGCTCCAGCAGATCGCCACAACTTTGGATCTCTGCTTACTACATTGGCCACAGTAGTGGGGAGGAGATGGTCCACTTCACAATACAAGTAGCGGAAATCAGGGTCTCACAAGCTATTAAAAAGATATCTCTATGAAATTTGTGTGTTTTTCATGCTTTTTGACATTAATATTACAGGTATGATAGTATCCCATACTAACAAATATGCTGACAACCTTAGAACAAACTACAAATTCATCATAGATTGTAATGTTACAGATAGGTGTGAAATTATGGCACTATTTGGCGTTTTACATTTAACGGGTATAGAGAAAGTTGGTTGGTTGGTTGATTGGTGTTGAAGGGACCAAACAGCAAGGTCATCAGCCCCTTGTTTCAAAGGTGATCCACTCGAATTGATTCACATCTGAGAAGAGTCATAATGATAAAAGGTAAAAGACCAAAAAAACGTAAAAGTGCAGTCGTGTTGTCAATGGTGAAAACAAAAGGAAGGAAGTCAGCAAGTGGACAACCTCAAGGCTTTGCTAGAGGCAGGAAATATCCCACCTCTGATGCAGTACAGGCAAGATCACCTGCTATTCAAAAGCGTTCAACCACTAGAATGTAAAGGTGCGTATTGTAAAAGGAGACTAACCAAACCAAAAAAGTGATAAAGAAAGAGTAAAAGGGAAAGAAAAGAGGATCTTGGCCAGGGAGGGGAGTCAGGAATCTCCAAAATACAGCTTACAGTGGGAGACACCCCAACCCTCATTACAGTTCCCCTACTCCAGAGGGAGATTAAAAACCTTTAAACTGAAAATAAAAACCACTTTCACAGAGGAAACAGAGAACCAGTTCAACCATCTGGGAATCGGCTGCCAATATTAAAGGTAAAGTGCGGGGAAATCTGTACTTAGTATGCACAGCCAAAAGAAGGGGGCATTCCACCAAAATATGGGCTATTGACAGGAAGGCTCCACAACCACATAATGCGGGTGGCTCATTACGCAAAAGAAAACCATGGTCAGCCTGGTATGGCTGATGTGGAGTCAACATGGGGTGGTCAAGTCCTTTTGGAAGAGGCAGAAGGAAGAATGCCATGGGACAGGTGTCATCTTAAGCGCACGAAGTTTATTAGCCTCCCAAGAGTTGGCCCATGATTGTGCCAAGTGGGATTTGATATGAAGCTGTAAATCTGCTGCAGGAAAAGTTACAAAGAAATGACTGCTCCCCCAGCCAAACCATCAGCAAGGTCATTACCTGGATTACCCACATGGCCAGGAGCCCAAAGGAAGTCAACAGAAGAATCAGCATGGTGAAGATCAGCAAAACAGTCATGGATGGCCAAGACCCAGGGATGGCAGGAAAAACACAGGTCAATAGCCTGAAGGCCACTCATTGAGTCCGTACATAACAAAACGTGGTTTGGTTGGGTCTGTTTACTGCAGAATTGATGGCAATTTCCCAGGCTCTTACCTCTATTAAACACCCAACATGCAGTTGGCAGGAGATGATTTTCCATGCCAACAGAGGACGTGAAGGCATATCCTACATGATCAGCAGATTTAGAGCCATTAGTGTAAAAACAACAGCATCCCAAAACTCCCATAAAAGTCGGCGGAAAAAACAATGGAACATCACTTGGGGAACAGAATCTTTCAGACCTCAGTGGAGATCCATCCGAATACGGGGCCAAGGATCTAACCAGTGAGGAGGGGGGGGGGGGGGGAGGGGGGGGAGGGAACATGGCAGGCAGGACAAAGAAGGAAGCTGAAAATCATGGTGAAGAGACACAAGGCGGAACCCATGCATAAACCCGCCCGAGGGTGGGAATCGGGTGGGTGACATCCTTGGTATAGGAACAGGATAGAATAGGAAGGGTGAGTGAGAGATGAATGGACAATGATTGAGTAAGAGACCAGAAGCTGGGACCGTCGACAGAAAGCTTCAATCAGGAAACCATCAACAGGGCTCATAGGAAAGGCACTGGGGGCCAAACGGATACCACGATGGTGGACCAGATCCAGGAGGTGCAGTGTGGAAGGAGCAGCCAAAACATAAACTTGACAACCATAGTCCAAGCGAGACAGCACTAAATCCTGATAAAGGCAGAGAAGAGTGGAATGATTCGCACTTCAAGAGGTGTGGGCAAGAAAGCGAAGGACATGGAGTTTACGGAAACATCCTATCTTCATAAGTCCGATATGAGGCAGCCAAGTGAGCTTCTTGTCAAAAATAAGACCTAGGAAACGAAACTGTGGGACCACAGGTAATCATTGCGCATCGAGGTAGAGCTCTGGATGGGTGTGGACCGCAGTATGGAGACAGAAGTGGACCAACCGCAATTTTAAAGGAGAGAATTGAAACCCGAGTGAGAGGGTCCATGCAGAGGCACAACATATAGCACCCTGGAGCTGCCGCTCTGCAGAGGCCATCGAAGAGGAACTAACCCAAATGCAGAAATCATCCACATACAGAGCTGGGGTGACCAATGGAGGCCACAAGTCCATCTATAGCAATGAGGAAAAGAAGTTCACTCAAAACAGAACCCTGTGGGATGCCATTCTCCTGGGGTCATGGAGAACTAAAAGCAGTACCAACCTGAACCCTGAACGACTGATGGAACACCAACTGGCAGATAAAAATCCGGAGTGGGCCCCAACGACAGCACTCATGAAGTGTAAGTAAGATAAGATGGCGCCAACCCATGTCATAGGGCTTGCAAATGTCGAAAAATACTGCAACAAAATGGTGGCACTGGGAAAAAGCCTGATCAACTGTGGATTCCAAGCGAAGTAAATGATCGATTGGAGACCATCCCTCTTGGAAGCCACACTGGTAAGGGGACGATAGATCACAAGCTGCAAGGACCCAATTGAGCCGACAGGCTACAATCCATTCAACTAACTTGCAAACAACATTTGTCAGACTAATTGGCCGAAAGCTTTCGGCAAACAGGGGGTTCTTACCAGGCTTAACGACGGGAACCACGATGATATCCCTCCATTCATAAGTGAAGTCACCCTGGAACCATATACGGTTAAGCACCCAGAGAATATGTTGTCGTTTTCGAGCACTGAGATGTTGAAGCAATTGGTGATGAATGGAATCTGGGCCAGGGGCCATATGATGAGAAGAAGAAAATGTGGAAAGAAGTTCCCATTCAGGAAAAGGTTCATTGGTAGATTTTGACAGACAAGGAGTGGATTCTTCAGCCCACTGTTTCTGGTGAAGGAAAGCAGCTGGATAGGAGGTTGATGCTGACGCTGTTACAAATTGGGTCACAAGACACCCTCCTGGATAGCCTTTGCATGGACCTCTTGATTCTTGCGGGACAAGGACTAGGAGGGAAGACTTCCGATGGCAACCTTGGAGAGAGCAAAGTGAAACCCATCTGCATCTACATCTACATACATACTGTGCAATCCACCATACGGTGCATGGACCCATGACAGTGGGACAGTAGAACCGAGGGGAGAAACAAAGCATTCCCAATACACCGGTTTGCTCCATTTGATTAAGTAACGGGCTTTGGTGCGGGGGCATTTAAAGGTAATAAGATTGGCAGTGGATGGGTGCTTCTTAAGGTGTTGCAAAGCTTGACAGCAATCACGGATGGCAATGGCAATTGCTGTACAGTACCACGGGTCATGCCAGCGGTCAAATGGTCCAGATTAGCGTGGGATACAAGGCTAGCAGTGTGAACATTCGCATCAGACATGTCACGTAGGACGTCATCAATACAACCCAACAAAGAGGGAGAAAAAACTACCTGTGCAGTATAGATGCCAACTGGCGCATTGGTAAGACCAACGAGGTAATCTGTCCATTGGAGAGTGGGAAGGTAGCGAGAGAATCAACGGGAAATTGTCACTATTGCAAAGGTTGTTGTAGGGCAACCAGTGCAATGAAGGGAGAAGGGAGCGAGAAGAAAGAGAGAGATCAATGGCGCGAAAGGTACCATGACCGACACTGAAATGGGTAGGGGAGACATCATTAAGAAGGCACAAATCGTGGTCTGCAAGGAACAGGTCTATGAGAAGACACCAACTAGATGGAAATGCACTGCTCCACAAGGGATGATGAGCATTAAAATCCCCGAGAACGGGGACGGAAGGAGGAAGTTGCAGAAGAAGGGCAGTTAAAGCAGCAAGTGTAAGAGTCCTGTAAGGAGAGAGATAAAGATTGCAAATTGTGACTGCAGAGTCCAGCAACTGCTTCCAATGAAGTTTGAAGAGGAATCCATGTGCTAGTAACGTCCATACGAACCAATGTACAAACGCCATCAAAGGCCTGCAGGGGGCCAACACGATTTCGACAGAAAGCATGGAACCCGTGGAGAGCCGCTGAGTGATCATAAGTAAAATGAGATTCCTGTAGAACCACAGAAGCTGCAGAGTAATACAAAATAAGGGATTTCAACTCCAGAAGGTGATGGTAATATCTGTCACAATTCCATCGGATAAACACATAATCATGGTTCAAATGGGGGTGAACAGGCTAAAGCCAGTCACGACGCCAGGTCACTATCCGTCACTGACAAGGAGGGGGCGACATCCTTGAACAGTAGGTCAGAGTCAAGTCTTCATCTTTTCTGTTTGAGATCGAGGAGGGCTGTGCTGCGAAAGGGAGCCAGCTGCAGCAAGCTCTGGAACCGAAAGAGAGCAGGTGACCTGGGGCCCCACAGATTGTGGTTCTCATGGTTGTAGTGTGGCAGCAGACCTTTGGCCTGGAAGGTACCAGGAAGGGGGGTCCAAGGAGGGGTGCCCTTGACAGGCAGATGCTGAAGAAGCGGGACACTTCTCCGGCTAGGGAGTGGGAGCAGCGCCAGGAGTTGAGGGTGGGGGAACTGCAGGGAGAGGGGAAGAGGCGTTTGGGACTGGGGTAAGGAAGGGGGAGGAAGGGGTGAAGATGTAATTAAAGCATAGCTAGATGTCATTGACACAGGATGAAGACGTGTATACTTCTTCCAAGCCTCAATATAGGTTAGACAATCAAGGAACTTATACTCCTGTATCTTCTTTTCCTTCCTATCAGCAGGCCAATACAGTGAATGTGGAGAATGATTCACGAGCCAATCCTGTTTGGTCCCGCCACATTTTCGTTAGTGGCAACCCCGCAACCGTTCCTGTCATGGTTGCAGCATTGTGGTAACGAGGTAAATGGTAGTAGTTGTTAGCACGGAGTCTACTTTGGTCTGCCTTCTGGAACAACAGCAGCAACTCATGCAGCAGCAGCTCACGCAGCAGCAACAGGTCCAGTTAGCAACCATATGAACTTTTGTAAGATGTCTATCGGATAAAGTCAGTGTCAGGGATGCATTTCCACAACAGTTTCTGAGTCCTCGGGTGTCCGATGCTTTCCCATGTCTGCTGTCGTTCCCACCATTTAATGATGGTAGAAAAGACTGGGAAACGTACTTAAACCATCTGAAAAACATTTCACAGGTTTTCAGGTCACGGATGACCCCTTGCAGCAGTCATTGTTTTTGTCGTGGGGCTCCCCAGACACATTTTTTCTTCTCCGCAATTTGGCCTGTGGCACACTCTTTTCAGGAGAAATGCCTTTTGCTGACAAACTATTATTCTCAGCACTACCATGTGGTCGCCTCTCAGATGGAGTTACACCAGTACCACAAACAGCCTGCTCAATCATATTGTTCCTGGATCACGGACTTGCAGGGTGTCAGCTGTCACTGCAATTTTACATGCACCAATCAGCAGTGTAAGGCTTCGTATGCAGATTTCCTCATCCGGGATGTGGGTGTTCAGTTGGCTCCTGATCCTAAAGTCTGCACTGCAGCATTGAAACTTGATAATCCCTCATTCAAAGAGTTTCTCCTCATTGCCCACTCATTTGAAATTTCTCAGGTGGCTAACGAGCGTCTTATGGCACAGCCGAAAGTGGCAGCGATTGATGTGTCTCTGTGGGTTCCGCCCTCATGACATAGACATGGTGTAGCCAACAGAGGCCTGCACCATCGGGATTCCTCTATGTCTGATATCTCTATTGCTTCAGAGCCTCCAGTCACCCCTCATCGCTGGTCACGCAGTCCACTTCCATCTTGCCCACAGTGCTTTACCACACACTCGCTATCTGATTGCCCCCACTGCTGGAAAACGTGCACAATGTTTGAGAAAGAGGGCCACATCCAATCTGTTCATTGTAGTCATTCGACTTGCTCCCATCCTGCCCCTACTGGGCCTCAGGATACAGCACATGCTCTGCAATCGGTCATCCAGCTGGAGGACCCATCAGCACAGAAGCTATTCCTCATGCTCCGCCATTTACTGAGGATGTCAGTTTTCAGCTCAACACTGGGGCCACCATCTCCCTGATTAATACTGTGACATATACCCAGCTCGGCTCCCCTGAATTCTCAGCATTTGGTCGTCTACGTCGATGGTTCCAATCCCCTTCATGGGCAGTTCGTCATCCAGGCGACATATACACATGTTGCCTGGCTCCTTACCCTATTTGTTGTCGACCATCCATAGGTTTAGAATATTTTTGGCCTGGATGTGTTTAAACTGTTTGACTTTTCAATTTCTGATGAAGCTATGGTCTGTTCCTTTTCAGGACTTGGATGCTCTGTGTTCAGCTTTTGTGTCGTCATTTGCAATGAATTTCTGATGTGCTTCAGATTTTCAGGCGCACATCACACTTTGGCCGGATGCACATCCTTGCTTTTTCTGGGCCTGCCCCCATCCAGTGGTCTTATGGCCGGCAGTCAAGCAGGAACTTGATTGTCTCCAGAATGCCAGCAGCCTGGAGCTGGAACATAAAGTGCCTGGGCGACACCATTGGTGGTCGTATGGAAACCCAATGGGTCAACTTTGGCTGTGTGGGGACTTTGAGCATTGATAGTAGTGCCAGTCTTTAGTAGACACTTAGCCCATTCCCCACCAAGCTTGTGGGGGTGAATACTTTCTTAAGATCGACCTGGCTGAGGCATACCACCAGTTACCCTTGGATTCCGATTTCCAGAACATCATGGTTATCAACGCACCTTTGGGATTCTACAAGTACAAGTGCCTTCCATTTGGTGTCACTTTGGCGCCGCCTATTTTCCAGGGTTCCTGGAGCAGCTTACACAGCCTAACCCAGCCTGCGTGAATTATCTGGATGACATCTTGGTCACCTGGAATTCCTGTCAGGAACATTTGCACAACCTCAGCACATTATTTCACGCTCTGCAGTCTGCAGGTTTATGCTGTTGGTTGGACAAGTGTCGTTTTCTTCACCCGGAAGTGGAATACTTAGGCCACTCCCTTAGTAAAGATGGCATTCGCCCTTCAAATCACAATGTCGCAGCCATTGAGGCCCTTCCTTGTCCCAAGGACTTATCTGCACTCCAGGCGTTTTTGGGCAAGGTTACTTATAACTTAAAGTTTTTAGCCCAAGCTGCCCCTGTTGCTCAACCACTCAATCACTTGCACCGCAAAGGGATGACTTTTGATTGGACTCATGCCTGTGACCACACTTTTCTCTGTTTAAAGATGATGCTGTAGTCCACCCTTTGCCTTGCTCCCTTCTCTCCAGATGGCGCCTTGGTTGTGGCATCTGACGCGTTGGCCTATGGCATTGGGGCTGTCCTCGTACATTAGAATACCAGTGGCTCAGAACAGCCCATTGCTTATGCATCTAAGACGTTAAACCCAGCACAACGGAAATACTCCCAGATTGAAAATGAGGCCCTGGCAATTGTGTTTACCACCAAAAATTTAAAATCTATCTTTTTGGGGAAAGTTCAACCTGCTGATGGACCATAAACCTTTAGTTATGCTTTTCGGACCCTACTCTCACCTTCCAGAGTGGGTGACTCAATGTGTCCAGAACTGGGCTTTATTTTATGGAATTACATTTACACCATCCAGTATAAGCCCACTGCCCTACATGCTAACGCAGATGCTTTGTCACGTCTCCCAGCAGCCCCCAATCCTGTGCTCGACCAACAGGAGGGCCTCTGCTTTCACATTGATTCTGACCGCCGGGATGCGCTGGATTCCCTGCCTTCTATGGCTGATCACATTGCCACGGCTACACACCAAGACCCTATCTTGTAACAGGTTCTCCACTACATGGTCCATGGTTGGCCTTCCTACACTACTTGTTGGATGGAGACTGACATCAGACCCTGGCGCCACCTGTTGAACAGCCTCTCCATGGTTGATGATGTCCTTCTTGTTACACCGTGCCACATGATGGTGGGCCAATACACATGCCGGCGAGCCAAAATTTTCAATGGCGGTATTGACCACCTGGTCTGCAGGTGCACTGTGTCTGCACATCAACAGGCAAGCCCCCCTCAGTCATTCATTTTGTAACTGCAACCAGTACGGTCATGGGGTAGCAATGACGGAAGGCGTGGTGGGACCCGTAGAGAGGCCCGCAAACAACAACACAACAGAAGAGGACAGACATGACTAACAAAGGACAGAACGAATGCAACAAGACCGAACAACAGAGTCACAAGGAAACAAACACGTCCTCTCATACATGAACCAGGAAGTAAGAAGTCTAGCGCAAAGCGAGGTGTAAACCGACGTAAGCAACATTAGACTGACTGGCTGAGTGAGAGGCCGGTGCTTAAGTACGCTGTCAGGGCACCGCTATTGGCCACTGGGACCACGTGTTCCACTGTGGTGTGCCCACACTAAAAGTGGGTTAGGAGGCACACGCCGCTACAGCTTACGGCGCAATGGTGCAGAGACCTTTATGGGTCTACGACGTCCATTACTTCTGGCGCGGATTCAAATTCCGTGGCGCGCGTTACCAGATCCCTCCCTCCTGAAACTTGTGCATATGGGCGGAAACGCCCCGGAAGTTACCAAGGTGGGCGGCAGTGGGAAGAGGAACTGGGTGTATCAACAGCTAGTGACAGGGAGGAAGTGACACCCAAGGTATCCGTGACAGCCGATCCAGATTCCAGGGGGAGGGGAGGGAGCTGCCGATCCATCCGGAGGTGGAGAGGGCCGGCAGCATGCCTGCGGGGAGACAGCAACCGGGGGCTGGGATGGTGACTCGACGACCACGTCCGTACCTGAAGCAGGTAGGGAAAGAGGCAGTGGCACTAGTCCCGTGGCAGCATGAGGGTGAAGCTGATTGTGATGGTGGCGATCCAACCTTTTCGACGTCTGCACTGACGTAACGCGTTGCCCGTGGGCCGCGACATCCATGGCGGGTGTCCAACCCACCTTGCGCCCGTACTCGTGGGCTCACACAGCCGTGCCAGGGGCATACCGCTGCGAAGGCTGGGAGTGGGCGTGGGAGGAGGAAGGTATCAGCAAATGGAGCAGGGTCCGCGGCTGCCGCCCATGAAGGAACTCTGCCGGACTGCGACAGCCAAATGGCGTAGTGCAATAGATGCTCAGAAACAGGGCGAGGGCCAATGTGGTTGGAGATGTGTCAACCGCCTTAGTTAAATGGTGTTTAAAAGTGCGGACAAGCCTCTCCGCCTCGCCATTGCATGAAGGGTGCAAAGGAAGGCTAAAGATATGCTTGATACCGTTGGCCTAGCAGCAGTCGTGGAATTGGGGACCATTATTGGAGACCAACGTGTGGGGCATGCCCTCAGTGGCGAGAACCTGGACCAGTTCCGTGAGTGTAGCCTCCATGGTGGTGGACGCCATTCTGACAACGTATGGGTATTTAGAGTAGGCATCAACGATGAGTAACCACATGGACCCCAAAAACGGTACCGCAAAGTCGACATGGATGTGATCCGAGGACCGGCGCAGCACAGGCCAGTGTACACAAGACTGTGCGCATCACCAGGCAAGCCCCCCCTCAGAGAGTACAGCCACGGACCAGGCGCTCAATATCGCCTTCGATGCTGGGCCAGTACACATGCTGGCGAGCCAAAACTTTCATATGGCACATAGCCCAGTTCCCGTGGTGTAACAAACTGGGTACCCGAAGCCGCAATTCCGGAGGGATGACCACCCGGTGGGCATCTGACTCCGTGGCCAACAGAAGGACATCATCGACCACGGAGAGCCTGTGGGACAGGTGGCGCCGGGGGCAGAAATCGGACTGCATCCGACGAGTAACATAGGATGGCCACCTGTGGACCACATAGTTGATAACCTGCCACAAGACAGGGTCATGGTGGGTAGCCGCAGCAACATCAGCAGCCATAAGAGGAAGACCATCCAGCGCATCCCGGTGGGCAGAATCAATGTGAAAGCAGAGGGCCTCCTATTGGTCAAAAGCAGGATCGGGGCCTGCTGGGAGACGTGACAATGAGTCCACATTAGCATGGTGGGCGGTGTGCTTATACCGGATAGTGTAAGCATAATTACGTAAAAACATTGCCCAGTGCTGGAGATGTTGAGCCGTCTGCTCGGGAAGGTGAGAGTGGAGTCCAAAAAGTGTAACCAAGGGTTTATGGTCCATCAGGAGGGTGAACTTTGCCCCTAAGAGATAGGAATGAAATTTTTGGATGGCGAACACGATCACTAGGGCCTCCTTTTCAATCTGGGAGTAGTTCCATTGCGCTGGGGTCAACGTCTTAGAGGCATAAGCAATGGGCTGTTGAGAGCCATCGGCATCCCAGTGTGCAAGGACGGCCCCAATGCCGTAAGCCGACGCATCAGCTGCCACAACCAAGTGGCGGTCCAGAGAGAAGGGAATAAGGCAAGGGACAGACTTCAGCATCACCTTTAAATGGAGAAAAGCCTGGTCACAGGCAGGAGTCCAAACAAAAGGTATGCCTTTACGACACAAGTGATTGAGGGGTTGAGCAACGGAGGCAGCCTGGGCCAAGAACTTTAAGTGATAAGTAACCTTGCCAGAAATAACTGCAGTTCCAATAGGTCCTTGGGATGAGGAAGGGCCTCAATGGCAGCGACATTATGACCCGAATGGTGAATGCCATCTTTGCTATGCCAGTGGCCCAAGTATTCCACTTCCAGTTGAAAAAAACAACCCTTGTTCAGCCAACAGCGTAGACCAGCAGACTGCAGAGTGTGAAATAGGGCGCTGAGGTTTTGCAAACGTTCCTTGTGGGAACACCCGACGACCAAGATGTCATCCAGATAATTCACAGATGCTGGGATAGGCTGGGTAAGCTGCTCCAGGAATCGCTGGAGAATGGCTGGCGCTGAAAAGACACCAAAGGGAAGGCACTTGTACTTATACAATTCGAAAGGTTGTGTTGATAACCATGATGTTCTGAGATTCGACATCCAAGGGCAACTGGTGGTATGCCTCAGTCAGGTCGATCTTGGAAAAATACTCTCCCCCGGCAAGCTTGGCAAGAAGGTCTTCCTGTCGGGGAATGGGGTAAGTAACAATGAGGGACTGAGCATTGACTGTAGTGCTGAAGTCCCCACACAGCCAAAGGGACCCATTGGGTTTCTGTATGACCACCAGTGGTGTCGCCCATGCACTATAGGTTACAGGTTCCAGCACGCCAGCGGCCTGGAGCTGATCAAGTTCCTGGTTGACCAGAAGGGGCCTGGCCCAGAAAAGGCGAGGCTGTTCATCCAGCCATAGGGTGATGTGCGCGTGAAAGCTGGAAGCACATCCGAGATCCGGTGCAAACAATGACACAAAAGCAGATCACAGATCGTCCAAGTCCTGAAAGGGAACATCCGTGGAAACGACCTTAACTTCGTCGGAAATTGAAAAGCCAAACAGTTGAAACGCATCCAGGCCAAAAATATTCGAAGCCGACAGATAGTCGACGACAGAGAGGGTAAGGAGCCACAGAACATGCTTGTATGCCACCTGGACAACGAACTACCCACGAAGGGGAATGGAACCATCTCCATAGACGAACAAACGGCGAGAAGGAGGCGACAACGCATGAGAGTCCAGCCGGGTATATGTTGCCATAGTAATCAGGGAGACGGTGGCCCCAGTGTCGACCTTAAAGCTGACATCCTCTCAGAAAATGTGGAGCGTGAGGAAAAGCTTCCACGCTGATGGGTCATCCTGTGGGACGACCGATTGCAGAGCATGGACAGTATCTTGAGGCCCAGGAGGGGCAGGACTGGATCGAGTCGAGCGACTATGACAAACCAATCGGATGTGGCCCTCCTTGTTACACAGCGTGCACATTTTCCAGTGGTGTGGACAATCAGCCCACGAATGGGCAGTGAAGCACTGTGGGCAAGAAGTAAGTAGGCCGCTCGACCGGCGCCGAGGGGCGACCGAAGGTGCCGACGCCATAGAGACGTCAGAACACAAAGAGTCACAGTGGCACTGGCCCCTGTTAGCTGGGCCACGATGACATCGCGAGGGTGGAACATGCTGGAACTCCGCGATCGCTGCCACCTGCAGTCGCGCCACAAGACGCTTGTTAGCCGCTTGAGCAATTTCAAAGGAGTGGGCAATGCAGAGAATCTCTTCCAAGGAGGGGTTGTCAAGATTCAACACGGCAGTGCAGACCTCAAGGTCGGGAGCCAACTGAACCACTACATCCTGGATCAGGGAGTCCGCATACGAAGCCTTCGACTGCTGATTGGAGCACGTAAAATCGCATCGACAGCTGAGACCCTGCAAGTCTGTGTCCCAGGAATGATATGATTGACCAGGCTGTTTGTGGTACTTAAGGAATTCCAGCCGAGTGGCGACTACATGGTAGCATTGGGAATAATAGTTTGATCCTGTGGCTCTCTCTTTCCAGGAGATCTGCCTTTGCTGACAGACAATGGTGCCAACATGCGGAGAAGAAAGAACGTGTCCGGAGAGGCCCAAGACAAAAACAACGACCGCTGCAAGGAGTCGTCCGTGTCTTGAAAAGCCGTGAAATGTTGTTTCAGCCTATGTAAGTAGGCTTCCCAGTCCTCTTTAGCGTCATTAAGGGATGGAAATGACGGCGGACGCGGGAAAGCATCGAACACCCGAGGACCATGAAGCTGATGCGGTAACATGTCCCGAGCATCAACTTTGTCAGTTACAGCAGCTTTTGTATGATGTGTAACTGGAGCTGCTGCTTCTCCATGAGCTGCTGCTGTTGCTCCAGCAGACAGACCAACTTCGCCTCCTTACCAAGAATGACAACTGTTTACCTTGTCACCAAAATGTTGTAACTGCGACCAGGACGGTCGCAGGGCAGCAATGGCGGAAAGTGCGGTGGGACCCGTCGAGAGGCCCACGAACAACAACACAATGGAAGAGTATGGACACGACCAACAAAGGACAGAATGAATACAACAAGGCCAAACAACAGAGCCACAAGGAAACAAATACGTCCACTCGCACATGAACCAGAAAGTAAGCAGTCTAGCGCAAAGCGAGGTGTAAACCGATATAAGCGAGATTAGACTGACTGGCTGAGCAAGAGGTCACCACCTAAGTACGCTATCGGGGGTGCCAGTATTGGCCACCGGGACCATGTGTTCCACTGTGGCACCCCCACACTAAAAGTGGGCCAGGAGGCGTGAGCCACCACAGCTTATGGCACGATGGTGCAGAGACCTCTATGTTTCTTCGACGTCCATGATGTCTGGCACGGATTCAAATTCCGCGGTGCATGGTACCAGAATTCACACCCTGGAGTTTGCCACGCTGGCCCTGGGATCGCATCAAACTTAATTTTCCAGGCGGGGTTTTGGTGTCCATGTGGTTACTTATCTTTCGTGCCTACTCCAACTACCCACATGTTGTCTGCATGGCATCCACCAACACAGAGGACACAGTCAAACCCTGGCTCAGTTTCTCACCATTGAGGGCCTGCCTCACACATTGGTCTCTGATAATGGCTCCCAATTCATGGCATTCTCCTACCAAGACATCTTTCAGGCCAACAGTATCAAACATATCCATAGCCCACCTTTCCTCCAATGGCACAGTGGAGAGGCTTGTCCACACATTTAAACAGCAGATGACAAAGGCAGTTGAAACAATGTCAACTTCATCAGCCCTCACCCTGGTCTTGAGCACATATTGCACCAACCAGTTGACATAGTCCGGCAGAGCTTCTCCATTGGGCGAGAGCCATGAACCCTGCTCTATTTGTTGATACTTTCACCCTCCCACCCCTGCTACTGGCCCTCCCAGCATTACGCCTCATGCGCGGCCGTGTGGGCTCGCGTGTATGGGAACAAGCTGGGTTGGACGCCCTCCTCAGTCATCGTAGCCCATGAGCAGCATGTGACATCAGTGAAGTTATCAAAAGTGTTGGAGTGCCACCATTATAACCAACTCTGCCCTCGTACCCCTGTGGGACTCCCACTGCTGTATCTTCCTACACTCCCTACTTCGGGTACAGACACTGTCCTCGAGTCGCCACCGGTTGCTGCCTCCCCACGAGACTGCCGCCAACCCTCCCTGCCCCCCGGTGGATTGGAGGCTCCCTCTGATGCCGTGGCCTCTGTGTTGGCCATCGTGGACACCTCGGACGTCCCTTCCTCCCCGACAGTGGCAGTTTACAAGTCTGTGTTTTCTCCGATCTGCCGACCACTGTGGCAAGTCCAGGGCATTCTCGCCTCTATGCACAAGTTTCATGGGGGAGGGATCAGGTACCGAGCGCCGCGTGTTTCAAATCCGCGCCAGACCGCATGGAACTCAATGACCACTGTAGGTCTCTGCGCTGCCACGGCTTACGCCATGACTACTGCACACTCCTGGCCCTGAGTCTAATGTGAGTGCTCCACTGTAGAGCACATTGTCCCAGTGACCAATAGTGGCATACCCTATCATGTATTTAGGTGGCAGCCTCTCACTCAGTGAGGCAGTCTGGTATTCGCATTGAATCAGTTGATATCTCGCTTACAGACATTGTGTTTACATTGCATGTGCTTACTTCCCATTTATGAGTGGACATTGTATTGATTTCATGAGGTTATCTCTTGTGACTCCATTGCTTAATACTTTGTTGTTGTACTTGGAGTCTTGCTCAGTTGTCTGTCATCGTGCCGTGCTTGTCCTTCCATTCCCGTTCATCCATATTGTTTGTTTGCGGGCCTCTCCCATTTGGTCCCGCTGCATTTTTGTTGGCAGCAACCCCGTGACAGTTCCTGTCATGGTTACTACATGAGTCCAATGTTGTAATCTTTGCACCAACTTGCTAGGTGTTTGGTATGACAGGTTACAGTGTAAGGAAGGGCATTATGTGCTACGAAGCCAGGAGTGAGAAATGTTTCAATGGTGATTGGTGAACCAACTCTTGCTATTTCATATTATTTCCATAATTCTGCAGCAGGTAGTCATTTAGCAGTTTCCAGAACACTTTCAAAGATTAGGGAGCACCTCTCCTGACCCAGATTGTATCAGGTAATTAAGAGTGAGAGAATGTCAGAGCAGCAAGATAGCCAAGTCTAAATCTAATTCTCAGAAAGGGAGGTTGCATTCTGGGAAGGAAAATAACCCAGTGGGCTACCCGTCCGTTGATTACATTTGTCTGTTATCTAGGACACGGGATGGTTACCTTTATATCTCGGTTGTCATGGATGCTCTCTCCAGTTGTGTGTGGCTTGTAGTAAGTACTGGCGTCACAGTCAGTCTAAAGATTTGGCATTTACCTCAAATATTTTCCATTATTGGCCTTTCGAGATCATTTTTTTGTGATAATGCCCACTGTTTGTTTTGAATCAGTTTAGGAGGGTTTGCTTTGCGAATGACACTAATCATTCCACCACAATACCCTAGTATCTGCAACCCTCCTTTGCAGAGTCTTAATCTGAGTTTGAAATTGATTCTTATTGCATTTCATCAGCATTCTCACTGAAGACAGGACACCTTGCTTAAATGGTTAAACCTGACTTTTAACTCTGTTCACTATGAGGCAAGTAAGGCCACTACAGCCTCTTCCATATTGAGCTATCCCACGAATTACCAGCATGTAGGAACATAGAACTCTACTCCAGAGAGGTGCACCATTATAATGAAGGGGGTCGCTCCTCTTAGGTTAAGCCAGGGGAAACGGGGTTTATCCATAATTTTGGAGTTTGGGGAGCAGGGGGATGGGCAGGGCAAAAAGGTAATCTTCAAATAAGCTATCTTCCCATTTCGAGGGGCCCTGTCAAGTTTTTAAGGTTCTTAATCCAGTCAGTCTCTTGGTCCAGAATATGCAGACTGGAAAAATCTCAAGTCCACATATCGCAGTTCAAGAAGTGGACTAGTTTCCTTCTTGCTGTGAGAGAAAAGGGAGAAGGTACCTGCTTTTCTGTGGAGGAGGATAGGCTGTGTGGCACACCGATGATAGCACAAATGTGTGAATTGATGTATCTTCTATGCCTTAGGGCTGGTGGTAGCAGTGTCTGCTGGCTATTTTCATACAGCTGGGAGGTATGGTTCCGAGCTGTGGACAGCTACGGATGGACAACAGTTAACAGCAGATGTCTCCTCCTTACTACAACATCTGGGCTGGCTTCTGCACAAGTTGGCATCGTGTAACAATGAGAGCCACAATTGTGTCCTTGCAGGGCTGTATCGCTGCAGCTAAGCTGTTGATGTGCAGTTGGGAGTTCTCGAGTCTTCCCAGGGAAGCATCTAGTGCATTCTGCTGGACTACACTTTGTTACCTCAGATGTTGCTAATGGCTGGTTCTTTCATGAAGTGACAGTTATCATGTGTGACATATTTCTGATACATTGCCTCACATTTTAAGCCCTTTGTGTTTAGAATCTCTAATGTGACCACATCCCACACCTGGCTGCCTAGTTCAAATTATAAAAACCATTCTATTCAATTTCTTATTGCATATTTTTTTTTTTTTTTTTTTGGGGGGGGTGAGAATAGAAAAATTTGCTGAAACTAAAGCAGGGTCTAAAGCTTAATAACTGAGTACTACACAACTTGAGATCAATTTTTCCCCTGAGAGTAACTGGCACACTATATTTCAAATAATTGTGCCTAGTCAATGACCATTATTGTGCATGATTGTAGGTGTCTGTTTCATATCATGTAATAAGTAGGCCTAATTGCCCCTAGGCAGAATCAAAATGGGGAGAAATTGAGCTTACACATTTTCAAAACGGGCATCTACAAAACTCTGTGTCCATGAGCAATAGAATGAAAGTGATCTCATGAATGCCTGGGTTTACAAATTGTGAATCCTAAATGTGCAGGGTGATCAATTTCCAGCTACATCACCATCCTTATATAGACCCCGTATCAGATCATGAGTGTGAAAGATTCATACCACAACACCCAATAGATTTGAACAGTAATTACATCCGTCCAAGCTTGATACAGCAGCTAAAATGGGACCCTCCAACACAGAAAATTGGAATTCACTTAATCAGAAGCTGCAAGATGTGCTGGCAGAACAACTAAAGTTAATGACAAACCCAGAATGAGTTCTCAAACCAATTACTGATAAATCTGATGGACTATTCACTACATTGCCACAACCCTATGAGCTACTAAGGATGATACATGAGAAATGTACATTTATTACCTACTGATAATGGAAACGATGAATTTCTTTACTACTCATATATTCATCCAGTATTTGAGACTGAGAACGCCTAGTGACTCTCTCACTTATGTACATGAAGTTCGTTTGGAAAGTTTGTGAAATATTGAAATTAAGTTTAAAATGCAATACTTAAAACAGTAACTAATTTATGAGTAATCACATGACTGAAGCTGTTTTATACATGAGAGCTCGAGTCTCTAAGTATCAGGGGGTTTACTGGTACATTTAAAACATGAGAATGTTCAGGCACAGCATTTCCTCAAATAAATTAGAGATAAGTGGAACCAACAATTCAGTAACATGACTGTTCACGACAATAAAATGGTTCATAGCAAATTAATATTATGCATGCATTTTTATCACATAAATATTTTGTATACAATCAATTTTTTAGACATTACATAACATCAGTGTATATCAATATGCAGTAATATAAACACATAGGGCAGAGAGCAGAAAACAAAATTTGTGTATGACTAAGGATTTTATTCCTGAAGTCTTGCTTAATGTGCTTTGGAGCTACAACTCAATTTTCAAGGACTGTTTGGATATAATAGGCTGAAAAACTGAAGCAAATGAAACGCCCAACGACACAGATTTCTTGACAAAATATACCCTCAAGTGGGGTAATTAGAGTAGACATCTCTCTCCTGTTTCTGGTATTTTAACTTATTACCTGCATCTGATGTCACAACTTTGACTTCTACATTGGTGAGAAACATTTGCACTTACAATCTGAAATTATTTGATGTGTTAATGACAGTACTATGTGACTCAAATGTTGCATATTTAACCATGTTACAGTCATGTGATGAAGTAATGGATTAACTTTAACTTTCATTTCCATTACTAACAAAATACAGGGAAAAATATATTATGAGGAGACCTGACAGTTTATTTCAGTTTTATACACATATTCAACATGATATTTTACTTGCTTATTAAAATAACAGTTATTTAAATATAGAAGCAGTAGACGACTGTATGAAGTATGTAAGGGAGGGGAGTTGAAGTGGGGAATGTTGTCAACTTCAGAACCTCTGGTCCTTAAACTGTCACTTTCCTTAAAGAGCCAACTTGATCGTGTCTTGCTGAAAGGCCTGTAAATTGTCGGGAAGTGATTTCCACTTTTGAGGTGCCAGCCTACAGCTTGCATCTTTCTCTACATATCTTGTAAGCTAGGTGCTTTCAAGTCAGGCAGAAGTAATAGCCCAATGCCACTAAAGACTTTATTCAGCTGCCACCATGATCTTGTTTGCCAAGTGAAAGATTGCAGGTGAAGTTCTGGCTGGACCTCTTCTCATATTACTGCTGCCAGATCAGCAGAATGATCTTCTACAGTGACAAGAGATCACAACTCCTCCAGTTGTAGTCACCAAAATACAAACGATGAGAATCAGTGCAGACATCCATGAGGTGTGAGACAGAGAGAACTTGGAACATGGTACCATCTGGGAGGCTGTGTACTGCTGATATACTGCTTTTTGAGGAAGTACACCAGTATCTGATACTTTCAGAAATGTTCCACCACAGCATTCTATCCTTGTTTTCACTTTGTCTTCTCTTTGCACCTGGCAACCACAAAATTACTTTGCTTGTGAGGAATCTACAGCCTGGTGCACAATATCACTGGAATTTTGAAACAGCAGTCTGCTCTTGTCTCACTTTCATTTATTCACTAGTCTTCAAGGTCACTTCAGCACTGTTCATCTGTCCAGGATTGTCCCTGTAGTAATTGCAGCAACTTGGAATTACATGATTCTAATATTCTCCAATATTTCTATTGGTGATGACACCTCCAGCAGCAGCAACAGTTAACATTTGACATGGTTTACATCCTTCTGGAAAGGATCCTTTATGATGTGTAATGCTTCTTTTTCCACCCCCTTTACTGATGCAGAGAAACATCACCAACTATGATTCAAATTTTGTTCCCAAACTGGGGGTATTGTGAGTGTATGGTCATACTGACACTGCTGTCTACACATCAAGTATGGCTTGTTGCGACCTCACCATCTCTTGCTTGGCCTTCACATCCAAGAATTATTTTCAGGCCTGTGACTATGAAGATTTTTACATGCATCATTTACCAACTTGACCGCATAACACCCAGCTTGGAGGACCAGGCTTTCTCCGATTGGTTTGCCCCCTAGGAACGCTGGCTTCCCCTTCACCAGACCTGAGGCAGCACCCTCCCCCTCCCATGGGAGGTGAGATTGAACAATGAGAATGAAAGACACCCTCTGGCCTCGCAACCTAATACCATTGTGGGCGAATAAAACAAGAAAAGGAAACAGATGATCGACAAGTAAGTGGAAGCAAAGTCAGACTTTGTTTCATTTATGCAAATAGTCTGCTAGTAATGGTTAACGTTGCTGTACTAAGAATTGTCAAATTTTTTACAGCAATAATTCTAGTCTAATTGAGCTTCTATATTATTGTTTACAAAGGAATGATGATGTCAAATAGATCAGCAGCATTATTAAATAAGTAACTTTTACCATGCACAGTATGCAGATACTTCTTTTAAGTTACCTTCTATTAGACATTGAAAGTTTTTTATCGTTACACAACCAAAGCTACATGTAGGTTGACACCTTATCTAAAAATAAAAACATCTTGAGTTAGAATTTTCTTAATCTCAGTTATAGTTGAAATAACTATGCTAGTTATTTGTTCTGGTCATAAGAAGTCATGTATTCATAACAATTCAACTGTAAATCATTTTTTAAGTCTACCATTTACCTATCATAGTAACTACAGACAATTTTTGTAACAGGCATTATTGCAATGCCTGTAAGAATTAACACTAATTTCAAAATCTAAGCAATATTTCAGATTATATTACTGTTTCCTTTCAGAGAGAGGGATTTCAATTGACTGATAATACAAATGTCAGTGATGATAAATTTATGAAATGCAAATATCTGGAAGAGTTCTCTGACTGAGGAATACTTCAAGCACATAACAAATTCCATTTTTAAGAACTACTTTGAAAAGTCTGTATGAGCACGTTTGCAATATATTAAAGAGTGAACATGAAAAATTATCAAGTGTTACATACACTGTTTAATCCATACAATGACAGACTATAACAATATGAAGGGACACAGAAGTTCGTGTAAGCACATTAAAGGTAATGAAGGGAAAATACAATTAAGAAAATCATGGATTTTGTAATTAGTAGTTCCTTTTTCAAGTAGGAGAGGCAGGTTTGGACAGATTAGAAACTGTAAAGAAAACAAATGTACAAAGTAGGCCTACAATACCACTTGGCTACAGAGAACTGAACATCACTCCCAATGATACTGTTAAATCCGACGGGTCTCACGAAAATTTGGTAACCAAGTGCAAAAATGGTTTGGATCATACCATCATCAGAGCTCAAGCAATCACTAATTTTATCTATATTAAGTGTGCTGGATTATCACAGCTGCCTATTCCTGCAGTAGTTAATTCTCAAAGGAAATCTTTTTTAGACTAAAGAACAATAAGCGTTACAGAGTAAATGTTGTGCCCAAGTCCCACTCACTTGAAAAACCATTGTACTCACACAAAAAGTCAAAATTTTGTGTTTTCTTCCAGAATATGCAAAGCATAAGGAACAAAACTTTAGAACTACAAATATTTTTAGAAAGTTTTAGAGACACTATAGATGTGCTTTGTATAGCCGAGCATTGGCTTAAAGATAATGATGCTGCCTATTTTTCCCTTCCAGGCTTTCAAATGGTTAACAGTTTTTGCAGAACTATTAGAAAAGGGAGTTGGCTGTCTAATACTTGCCCGAGATAATGTAGAATGTAATCCATTACTTAAAATTAAGCATACGAACTGTGAAAAGCATTTTGAACACGTCACAGTAGAAGTTAAATCTATTAAGCTTTTAGTTATATGTATCTATAGACCACCTGATGGTAACACACAAATATTCACCTCCAAACTAGATATGCTACTACAACAGTACAGTTTAAAATATCCCAGCATTATCTTATGTGGAGACTTTAATATAGATTTCCTAGTAGAATCCACTGCTTTCCAGAAAATAGTGAATATATTGCAATGTTATAACACGAAAAATTTAAACAAAAAACCTACTAGAACAACTAATACCAGTTCCTCTGAAATAGATGCTGTTTTGCTTAACACTGGCATGTCATCTGTCTGCAAACTAGACATCACCTCCAACGGTATATCAGATCACAACTGCTTGATACTGAATATGACCATGCAAGATGCAAATAGACAGACAAAACCTCCCCAACAGACTTACAAAAGATCAACTGGCAATAAAAATAATACAGCACATTTCTCACTTGTGCTCCATAAAGCTGACTGGAAAGGTGTCTATTGTGCCAGCAATGTTGACAGAAAGGCTAATGAATTTATGAGTATCTTGCAACACTGCTATGAAGTGGCATTCCCAATCAAACATACAGATAAAAAATACACATCTCAACTGTCCAATAATAAATGGTTAACACCAGGAATAGAAACCTCTTGCAGAAATAAGAGACTGCTATATGCCTACAGTAAAACTAGAATTCTTTTATACTGCTTGAAATAGTTACGGTATACCTCACTGTCTATAAACAAGGTAATTCATGAAGCACAGAAAATGTATAATAGGCAATTCATTATCAACTCAAGTAATTAATCAAAAGCCGTGTGGAGATTGATAAATGAAATGGTAAGCAAAAAAGACAAGACACACTCAATAACCTGCATTAAAGATCAGGATGGTGTTACCACTGACCCTAAGCAATTATGTGAAATATGTAATGACCATTTCACAAAAATTGGTGACATGTTTTCTTCTTTAATCAAGACTGCTGCACTCACTTATCACTCAGATTCAGCAGTATTCCCACAATAAATGTTCCTTGACCCATTCACACCAAATGAAATCTGCAATATTATAAGGCAGAGACCAAAAAAACATTCCTGTGGTCTTGATGGTATATCTGATTGCCTTTTAAAACGAGCCTGCCATCATGTGTGTGCACCAGTTACAGATATAATAAACTGCTCTTTATCATCAGGTAAATTTCCTAGAATTTTTAACGCAGCAAAAATTATTCCTCTATTTAAAAAAGGGGAAAGGAGTGATGTAAACAACTGCAGACCCATTTCAGTCTTATCAAGCTCATCAAAAGTCCTCAAAAAATCAGTATGCAATTAGTATATGACCGTGTTATAAATTTCTTGTAAAGTATGTCCTCACCAGTTTGGGTTTAGGAAAGGGAGATCAATAAATGGAGCATTATACTCATTTTTAAATGAAATATATAGGGCAGTCAATGATAGAAAACACACAACAGGTGTGTTTCTTAATCTCACTAAAGCTTTTGATCTTGTCAACCATGTATTACTTTTGGATAAACTACTACGTTATGGGATTAGGGGAAATTGCAATGACTGGTTTAGGTCATATCCCTCAGACAGAATACAGAAAGTAGTGACTGAGCATTTTCACCAATTTTGATGTAATCAGAGGAGCAAGTTGTAAGACAAGGTATTCCCCAAGGCTCTACACTTTCTAATATTCATCAATGAATGCCCCAAAGCATTCAGGAAAGCCTGCCGGTAATGTTTGCTGATGACACCAATATACTGTTTTCAAATCACTGTCCTCATCAGCTCAACTCCACAATTGCTGATACAAATTGCAGTCTGGTAAACTGGTTGAACAAAAACAAACTTCTCCTAAATAAAGATAAAACAATGTATATAAATTTCCACATGACACAAAAGGTATTGTCTGTGATAGATGATATCAGGATTGAGAAAGTGCCCATACAGTGAGAAAGAGCCACAAAATTCCTTGGAGTGTGGATAGATGACACACTACAGTGGGACATACATAAAGATAAATTATTAAGTAAAATGAACAGTTTGTGCTATGCTTTTAGTATTTTAAGTAAAATCTGTGATATCAAAACACTAAAATGTGCCTACTTTGCATTAGTAACTCAATAATTACTTACTGCATTCCTTTTTGTGGCTTCTCCCTTAAGAATGTATTTATTATGCAGAAGCGAGTAATTATGACAATGAAACAAGTACCCCTGTCTTCCACGACTAAACATCTCTTTAAGGAGCTCAGTATTTGAAAATGTCAGGTTTTGCCAGAAAGGATTCAGATCCAAAATAAAGTCAATCCTACAGAACCACTGCTTCTATTCAGTGGAAGAATTTATGAATAGTAATCTAAAACAATTTTTGTGATGTGTTTTACTGCATGTGTTGAAATATTACTTTAAAGTGACTTATTTGACTCTATTTACAATGTGTTATTACTGTTCCTTGTTATGGCTCATCTGCACTTATCATACCTGTGAACAGTGTTACATACAGTCATCAGATGATGATTACAGAGTAACATACCAAAAAAGTTGTGATTCACTATGTACAGCGTATCATTTATATAAATCTATATCTTAGGTATATCTACATATCATAGCATGTTAACTGTAACTTATACTACATCTATTTGTAATAACACAACAAGATTTCTGGATGAATAAATAAATAAATAAATAAATAAATAAATAAGTGGAGTCTATGATGAGAGGTATTCTTCTGTGGTGTTTGTGAGGGGTCAAAGGATAGACAAAATTACTTTTATCATCATCTATCAGCAGTAACAGACATTACTGAGATACACTGGGAATCTGTGTGATGTTATTGGCTTGCAAAAATCTGTGACAATACTGTCTTCTAATCCTTATTTATTATTATTATTATTATTATTATTATTATTAGTTTCCTTCACAGACCACACTCACAGTACTATACAAAGGCCATAATATAAAAGCCAATGTAACAACAGAACAAAATTCAATATCCAATGAGATTACATAGTTGTCTTCACATACTTATCATAAAATATTTATCACATCATCAGATATACTACATTTCTCCAGGTATGAAAAATAACTATCACAATAAAAATGTATAAAACAGTGAACATAAGTTTGCAGCATTCTAGTTATACACTGTCAGGACAACCAAAGCATAGCAACATCGAACAATTTCTGCCAATATGTTGTAAGATCGTATTAATGTATGAAAGTAAATTTGTTACATTCAATGAAGGGAATTTTGGAATTAAGAAAATTACTACTACCCCCACAGTGACTGAACTGTATGTATAGAGTGCACATTCTTTATGAACATAAACTACACATAAACCCAAAGGTAATTAAGAAGCACACCAAATATCAATCATTAAATTGAACCCACTACAGTGCAATACAAGGAAATCATGTTAAGGAATACAGTAATAAATTATACATCCAATATTTGTTAAGTACCAAATATTATGAGGAGACTTGCAATAAATGAGTCCAGAAATACTCTTATTACTTAACTAAAGATTCTTAAGCATATGGATGATGACATTGTATTTGAAGACAACACATGAATGTAACGTGACAGCTTCTGAATGTGGTCTTAGAACTGTCAAATTACTATTCTACTTTAGACAAAAGGGGAAAAGGAATGTTAATATCAGTAGGCCACTAGTACTAAATATAATACTGAGACTGCATGTAGGTATTCCACATGCATAATTATTGACTGGAAACACAACTATTCACAACTCAACCACAATAGTGTGCACAAAACAAATTTAGAACAAAATGTTTAAGCCAATAAATTTGTGATTTAAATACTCATACAGAGTGAAATATGGGTAGAGTTCAAAAGCACAAGACTAATAACACGTGCTTGTTTATCTCTATTGTTGTTGTTGTGGTCTTCAGTCCTGAGACTGGTTTGATGCAGCTCTCCATGCTACTCTATCCTGTGCAAGCTTCTTCATCTCCCAGTACCTACTGCAACCTACATCCTTCTGAATCTGCTTAGTGTATTCATCTCTTGGTCTCCCTCTACGATTTTTACCCTCCATGCTGCCCTCCAATGCTAAATTTGTGAGACCTTGATGCCTCAAAACATGTCCTACCAACCGATCCCTTCTTCTAGTCAAACTGTGCCACAAACTTCTCTTCTCCCCAATCCTATTCAATACCTCCTCATTAGTTACGTGATCTACCCACCTTATCTTCAGCATTCTTCTGTAGCACCACATTTCAAAAGCTTCTATTCTCTTCTTGTCCAAACTAGTTATCGTCCATGTTTCACTTCCATACATGGCTACACTCCATACAAATACTTTCAGAAACGAATTCCTGACACTTAAATCTATATTCGATGTTAACAAATTTTTCTTCTTCAGAAACGATTTCCTTGCCAATGCCAGTCTACATTTTATATCCTCTCTACTTCGACCATCATCAGTTATTTTACTCCCCAAATAGCAAAACTCCTTTACTACTTTAAGTGTCTCATTTCCTAATCTAATTCCCTCAGCATCACCCGATTTAATTTGACTACATTCCATTATCCTCGTTTTGCTTTTGTTGATGTTCATCTTATATCCTCCTTTCAAGACACTGTCCATTCCGTTCAACTGCTCTTCCAAGTCCTTTGCTGTCTCTGACAGAATTACAATGTCATCGGCGAACCTCAAAGTTTTTATTTCTTCTCCATGGATTTTAATACCTACTCCAAATTTTTCTTTTGTTTCCTTTACTGCTTGCTCAATATACAGATTGAATAACATCGGGGAGAGGCTACAACCCTGTCTCACTCCTTTCCCAACCACTGCTTCCCTTTCATGCCCCTCGACTCTTATAACTGCCATCTGATTTCTGTACAAATTGTAAATAGCCTTTCGCTCCCTGTATTTTATACCTGCCACCTTCAGAATTTGAAAGAGAGTATTCCAGTTAACATTGTCAAAAGCTTTCTCTAAGTCTACAAATGCTAGAAACGTAGGTTTGCCTTTTCTTAATCTTTCTTCTAAGATAAGTCGTAAGGTTAGTATCGCCTCACGTGTTCCAACATTTCTACGGAATCCAAACTGATCTTCCCCGAGGTCCGTTTCTACCAGTTTTTCCATTCGTCTGTAAAGAATTCGCGTTAGTATTTTGCAGCTGTGACTTATTAAACTGATAGTTCGGTAATTTTCACATCTGTCAACACCTGCTTTCTTTGGGATTGGAATTATTATATTCTTCTTGAAGTCTGAGGGTATTTCACCTGTCTCATACATCTTGCTCACCAGATGGTAGAGTTTTGTCATGACTGGCTCTCCCACGGCCGTCAGTAGTTCTAATGGAATGTTGTCTACACCCGGGGCCTTGTTTCGACTCAGGTCTTTCAGTGCTCCGTCAAACTCTTCACGCAGTATCTTATCTCCCATTTCGTCTTCATCTACATCCTCTTCCATTTCCATAATATTGTCCTCAAGTATATCGCCCTTGTATAAACCCTCTATATACTCCTTCCACCTTTCTGCCTTCCCTTCTTTGCTTAGAACTGGGTTTCCATCTGAGCTCTTGATATTCATACAAGTGGTTCTCTTCTCTCCAAAGGTCTCTTTAATTTTCCTGTAGGCAGTATCTATCTTACCCCTAGTGAGACAAGCCTCTACATGCTTACATTTGTCCTCTAGCCATCCCTGCTTAGCCATTTTGCACTTCCTGTCGATCTCATTTTTGAGACGTTTGTATTCCTTTTTGCCTGCTTCATTTACTGCATTTTTATATTTTCTCCTTTCATCAATTAAATTCAATATTTCTTCTGTTACCCAAGGATTTCTATTAGCCCTCGCCTTTTTACCTACTTGATCCTCTGCTGCCTTCACTACTTCATCCCTCAAAGCTACCCATTCTTCTTCTACTGTATTTCTTTCCCCCATTCCTGTCAATTGTTCCCTTATGCTCTCCCTGAAACTCTGTACAATCTCTGGTTCTTTCAGTTTATCCAGGTCCCATCTCCTTAAATTCCCACCTTTTTGCAGTTTCTTCAGTTTTAATCTACAGGTCATAACCAATAGATTGTGGTCAGAGTCCACATCTGCCCCTGGAAATGTCTTACAATTTAAAACCTGGTTCCTAAATCTCTGTCTTACCATTATATAATCTATCTGATACCTACTAGTATCTCCAGGATTCTTCCAGGTATACAACCTTCTTTTATGATTCTTGAACCAAGTGTTAGCTATGATTAAGTTATGCTCTGTGCAAAATTCTACAAGGCGGCTTCCTCTTTCATTTCTTCCCCCCAATCCGTATTCACCTACTATGTTTCCTTCTCTCCCTTTTCCTACTGACGAATTCCAGTCACCCATGACTATTAAATTTTCGTCTCCCTTCACTACCTGAATAATTTCTTTTATCTCGTCATACATTTCATCTATTTCTTCATCATCTGCAGAGCTAGTTGGCATATAAACTTGTACTACTGTAGTAGGCATGGGCTTTGTGTCTATCTTGGCCACAATAATGCGTTCACTATGCTGTTTGTAGTAGCTAACCCGCACTCCTATTTTTTTATTCATTATTAAACCTACTCCTGCATTACCCCTATTTGATTTTGTATTTATAACCCTGTAATCACCTGACCAAAAGTCTTGTTCCTCCTGCCACCGAACTTCACTAATTCCCACTATATCTAACTTTAACCTATCCATTTCCCTTTTTAAATTTTCTAACCTACCTGCCCGATTAAGGGATCTGACATTCCACACTCCGATCCGTAGAACGCCAGTTTTCTTTCTCCTGATAACGACGTCCTCTTGAGTAGTCCCCGCCCGGAGATCCGAATGGGGGACTATTTTACCTCCGGAATATTTTACCCAAGAGGACGCCATCATCATTTAATCATACAGTAAAGCTGCATGTCCTCGGGAAAAATTACGGCTGTAGTTTCCCCTTACTTTCAGCCGTTCGCAGTACCAGCACAGCAAGGCCGTTTTGGTTAATGTTACAAGGCCAGATCAGTCAATCATCCAGACTGGTGCCCCTGCAACTACTGAAAAGGCTGCTGCCCCTCTTCAGGAACCACATGTTTGTCTGGCCTCTCAACAGATACCCCTCCGTTGTGGTTGCACCTACGGTACGGCCATCTGTATCGTTGAGGCACGCAAGCCTCCCCACCAACGGCAAGGTCCATGGTTCATGGTTCATGAACTTCAAATTACACTGAGAGCATAATTACAGCCATTAATAGAAAACTGTGCTCACTCTACCTTTGTATTTATCTAAAGACAGTTACCTAATATTACAGAAGGAGTTATAAGATCACATTTGGTTGCTTAAGAACACAAATTTTCTGCAGTATATAATAAAATCCATGGATCATTAAAGAGCATAAAGGCATGAAAGCACAATTATAATACATTCGTTGTGTTGGCCCTTGTAAGTTTCATATCCATACTAAAGCACACACTCTTTATTACCGTATTGCTTGTATTTGAATTCTAATATCTAAAATTATATATAGTCTGTGAATTGCTGAATTTTTCAGTGAGGGAAAGTCATTGAGTGAATGCAGTTAGATGTTTTGGTGCTTTGCTATCATCAGACATCTGTAGAAATAAATCAAATCAACTACTCATGAATTAAAAATGGTTTACAAACCCTTCATCAGCATGCAATAATGGCATTGCAATTCTTAAGATGACATGTACCATGGAACTGCATGCAGCCAGTAGACATAGCACTTACAAGTATCACTGAACGTAATAGTTACAAGTTGTAAAGGTAACAAATGTACACAGACTGATAACACTGCTGACCATTAGATGAGAACACAAATGTTTAATAACAGATGGCATTGCAAGAGAGGGTGTGGCATCCTGCAACTCCATCTTATGGAATTATGTATGACTTACAAAGAGCATTAAACCAACGGAAATGCAATGCAACAACAGTAATAAATGTTTATACAACATAAGTGTAAACTAAAAAAATGCATAGAAACACACACAGCATTTTATAAATATTCAGGAATTTATAAGTATTTGTGCCAGATGGCGTTGCAGATGCAAGTATGATGCTACATAGTGACAGTTTTAATTGGTGGTATGTACAAATATATTGCGTAGAATTTTTTGCATACTAGCAATGGTCACAATAAAAATAAGCTTGGTTCTATACATAAAACACAAAACATATAACTTGAATAGTACATTTTCCTGCCTATTACGAGTGGAAAGTAGCATATGTAAGTGCTAAGACCACTATATGCACTCTTTAGCATAAATATTGACAAGGAATTACACACATGGTGTCAAGAGGTAAGTACAATGAAACAGTGAGTTCTGAATTACGAATTGCATGTACAAGCACTATAATAGCTACACTCATTGTATGGCCTAATTGGTTACAAGAAAATAAACATTTAGTACCAACTTATTAACACAAAAGAAAGCCATATAGTACTCAGCCTATTTAAAGTTTAAATTGGTGTAAATAAGTTTCCTATTTATGCCATGCCATGCATGAAGCTACTGCAACAAGTAATGAGTAGTAACTGCTGACCTGTTGGCACAACAAGCAGCACAGTTCCCTGCTTGTTAAAAGTGAGACATAGGGTACATAAGCGCTAAAGCAGGTAGATACACTGCACGGCATAAATAGTTACACAGAATTACACATTTAGTGCCATCACATTAGCACAACAAAACTAATTATAAAAATATTTGTGACAATCAGTACATCTCTAATGAATAAGTGTCATAGACCTATGCAGAATAAAAACATGAACAGTTCCTGTATAGCCCTTTGTCTCCAATGAGAACTATATCAATTGAAGTGAAACAAAGTATTAGATCTCAAGGAGATGCTAAAACATTATTACAGAAGGCAAAATATAAAACATGGAAACCTCAGTCAACAGAAGTATTAATAGCAATTACAAATCAAACAGTAAACCCCTGATCATTTATGGAGTCAAACTCCCATGTTTTGAACATATTTGCAAAGTAATTTGAAGCATAAGCTGTTTCAGTGTGGTAAATGGTTTAACATTAAGTGTGCAAGCAAGAAAAAATTAGAAAGGGTTTCTGAAATAATGTTTAATGTTTTCTTGTTTTCTTGGGAATTTCTAAATACCCTCATTGCGAAATACTGCATAAGTCTGCATGTCATGAGTCCGGAACATAACCCCCCACCCCCCCCACCCCCCCCCCCCCCCCCCACCCCCCCGCACACACACAAAATTAGATCAAAGGCTTGATAAATAAAATATTCTAAACAGAATCAAGGATACTGCTTCTTGATGAGCAGATTATGTCGAATTTGATTTCCAAAATTAATATCTTTCTGAAATTGAGTCTATAATTAAATTTTTGTTGCTCCTGGAAGTTTTTGTCATGTACCATGCAACTGGCACCGAGTGTCATGAAACACATTAGTCATGTAGTATTATAGATGCACTTTCTGTTCTGTGTCCTTTATTGTCTGATTTATGCATATCTGCCAGCAGTTGTGAATGATGTAGAGTGAAAATTTTCTATGTTTGACAAATGTTCTGCTACAATGCAGGTGTCACCCATTAACAGTCAGCAACAACATTTTATCCAAAGTCTAACTGGTTTGCTGTTACCTCCCTTTCTGCGTACCTAAGAAAGATAAATTTTACACAATTTAGATCGTGTCACAGAGTGTGAGGAATTCTCAGTGACACTCAATAATGAGCATGTGTAGGAGATGATGGCACCAAATTCCTGGGCATTCACTTAGAGTGAAAACTACACAGTGCATGTTCCAGTGTGAAATAATATTTACCTCATCAGCTTTCGGATCCAGAATGCTCTCTTGTATTATATACAAAACAGTCACAAACACTGCATGTTTCTGCTTTTGGGTACTCCATGTCACATGGAATTATCTTCTGGGGGATCTCTTGCTCAAAATATTTTCATTGCTTAGTAGAATGATAAGAGTTATATGTAGGCTAAGTCCAAGAAAGTCCTCTTGCAAATTACTGAGCAAGATGAGAATACTTACCAGAGGCTGTCAAAACACTTTTTCTCCAATTTGTTTTGTTATCATGGTCTCCATACCCTTTGGACACAACTCTCTAGTTCCATGTGTGACAAAAATGGAATATCAGTTACATTACCTGTCCCTGCTGTAGAAAGACACTAAGTATGTAGTAAATCTGTATTCAAATCAAATGTACACCAATTTCTCTTGAATGACTCATTCCGGTCTGGTGAGCAAAATTGGAGTAAACAGGTTACCTAAGATGCAATCAATTGTGGAACTGTTGAGCTATATCTTTATGTAAGTATTTCAGGAATAGAGGATTACACCTACGGAAGTGAAGGTACATCTAAGTGTCCTACAGATGACACCTGGGTGCTGGTAAGGAAGCAATGGAACTGACTACCAGAGAATATTTTCAGATCTCCTGACTATGTAAGACTTTGTGCACATTGAGTCCTTATGTAATCAGTGATTGTAGATTAATTAAGTAAGAATAAGGACATTGAAATCGGAAGAGAAATGACTCAGCTCCACATCAGAAGCTCTTTTTCAGGGCCAAACATCTAGAAAAGTGGGAACAAATATTAAAATATGCCAGTTGATCATTGAGTGCATTACCAGAACCAAATGCCAAAGATTACAAGAAATACTGTTTAAGCTCATCGTCTACATTGTTGTCCTAAATACTGGGATATGAAACCATTGGTGCAACATATCACCACACCTATGAAGTAGTCACACACGTCCGGACTAAAACTGTGAATGCTTACTTGCTATTCAGTTCCACAGACAGCAGTACTCATTAACTCTGTAGATACTATGTGTGGTCAGTTCCCCAATTTTGATTCAAATCACAATGTAGCTCCTGGCCAACTTATGTTTTTGAAACATACTGACATTCTCCACCAGATGCGATGGCCATATACACTGATGGAAAAAGAAACTCAACTCCGAAAAGAAAATTAATTTAGAGGAATGAAATTTTTAGAATATCTTTGTCTAGGTGACTTATTTCATTGATTAACATTGCAGCAACACAGGTTAATGTAAGCACAAGATAAGCCACTGCAAATGTGAAACGCTGTTACGTTAATAACTGGTGTAACCACCATAATGTTGAATCCATGCATGCAAATTTGTATGCACTGTGTTTTACATGTGGCAGATGCCAGTCTGTGGAATGGAGATCCATGCCTGTTGCTCTTGGTTGGTCAATAAAGAGAATGTTAATGCTGGCTGTGGATGACCCTTAAGCTGTCATCCAATGACATCCTTCAAGCCAACACATGGACATTCTATATAGCATGTTGGGTTACAACAGTGGTATGTGTGTGAGTGTTGTCCTGTTTGAAAACAGCCCCTAGAATGCTATTCATGAATGGCAGCTTTAATGAAATAAAATATATATATATATATATATATATATATATATATATATTTTATGAAAAAAAATGTAAATGGATGAAAATGGATTTGAAAATAGGGAAGAAATGTTGCTTTAAATATTTTTGTTATTTGCTCTTTCAGTACGAACTTTGTTGTAGAACCCCTTATTTGCGTGTGGTAATAAAAACTCATTTAGACAGAATTAAGCACATTTAAAATTACGTGAACCTTAGCAACCCTCTCATGCTGATAAATTCATATTAACTGATTAAGAACATTTAGTTGAAAATTGTATAAATTAATTTTTTTTTTTTTTTTACGTATTTCGGCCTTGGCACAGATTTTCTAAAGGCAGTGTTTTTTGTTTTTTTTTTTAATATTTACTGAATTCTTTCCCGGCATTAGCTACGGAACACAAGACTGTCTCTGTTAACATAAAATGGTTAGATATTGCCAAGCCGACCTGAACGTTTAATTATCACTGACAAAACACACTTCACTATATGTTTAAGTTATTTGCTTTAGAAATTGAAAGAACCAACAGATTAACAACTTCAACATTAATTATCCGCCTATTAATGCACAAACGTAAAACCAGTAATAAATTCCGTAAGCCTCAGGATCGCTGTAAAAGAAAAATATTTCGTAATTCACTGCTAATTTTATCTGCTCCCGATTTACGGGTTTGGTTAATTTTTTTAGCGGTACAATTTTTTAAATGTGCCGCCGCTGCAAATCATTCGGTCACGGCACAGCCCAGCAACACCAACGATAATCACTAAAAATGCTGAAAATTCTTTAAAGAAATATTATAGATGACATGGGCAAGCTAATTTACATTAGTAATACACAATTTTGATAAATTATAATGTATTTAGATCACCACAACAATTAAACTTACATTACTTTGTAATTTCTCCTCTAATGGCGGCTAAAGATAGATACAGACAAAAGAAGTCTACTCATTCATAAAATGCTATGTCACAGGTTCCTCTCTCTCTCAGCTCTCAAGGAAGATGACAGAGAATGCACATTATGTATTCCTATTTATACCACTGCCGTTCGTTAATGTCTCTTTGCAATCTTACAACATTACTGCCCTCTGTGGCTGCATTTTACATTTTTTTTAACTTTTTTTATTGCAGACATCAACATACTTTGCAACTACATTATGAGTATTGAAATATTACAATCATAAATACATCGAGAATATTATTACAGAAAATATTACAATAATAACGAATGTCATTTATACAAAATTAAATAATATTTTTTGTTAAACAATTGCAGTACATACAAATTGCTTCATAGGCTTACATAGTACAATTAAATGTCATTTAATTTTTGTGGTGTCACCGCCAGACACCACACTTGCTAGGTGGTAGTTTAAATCGGCCGCGGTCCATGTAGTACATGTCGGACCCGCGTGTCGCCACTGTGATCGCAGACCTAGCGCCACCACCAAGGCAGGTCTCGTGATACGAGAGTGGACTCGACCCCAGTTGTACGAGAACCAAGCTACCGCCCAGTTGTACGCGAACCTAGCTATCGCCCAGTTGTACGAAGCCTTTTCTCTCTCATTAGCCGAGAGACAGAATAGCCATCAGCTAAGTTAATGGCTACGAACTAGCAAGGAGCCATTTGTATCAGTGCCTATAGCTTACGAGTATTCAAGAGAGATGTATTCCAAGGAATTATTAAAAGTTAAGTAAAAAGCATCTACATACTTTTCTTCTTATTCATTCATAAGTTTTTATGTTCCAGACTTCACGCCCGTATGCTTATTGCCGTTCGTGCACTATCGGCCACAGCGTTAGTTTAGCATTCCTTTTCAGCAATCAACATCACGGTGTCAGTCCAGCTACCGACACTACAATTTTATTAATAGTGTGTGTGCTGGCAGGGAACGTTAAATTGCCCCCTGGCAGCATTTGGCAAAGAGTTTCTATACTTTGACACAATGGTGCCAGTAACGCTCTTTACAATTCAGATTCTTTTTTTTTTTTTTTTTTTTTTCGGAATGGCTCTTTTAATTAGTCCCAGGGTTATATATGTTCATGGATCCCCCATTTGGGCGAAGGCAGACAGGAAACCTGGGCAAAACTGTGCCGGAGCCCTGCCATCCCAGTTGGTTCATGATTAATCTTGTCTCTTTAACAGCCATTCTTTTGAAATGATTTAGCAGTTTGTCATCAAAGTTTACATAACATCACAGTCACACACAGTTCAGCGAAAGTTTGTTGTTTGTGATTAACAACTCGTAATTATCATTTTTGCGATATACTGCAAGGTCACTTGTCCTACGATATATCATTTAGTACGTCATTTTTCATAATGTTCTCACTACCTATGTGTTACAAATCCATCTCCTACACTTGTTACTGTTCATTTTCTCTCGTCAATTTACGGGTATACATAATAAGTGCTCAATGTTTGTCAAAAATCGAGTTCATTGACATGTTACGCAGTTCGTGTAAATATTTTGGAATATGTCAATAACGCTGTAGTTGGTGCGCGGTGCGGAATGATTGTTGAGCGGTGCTCGGTGCGGCGAATCGGCTCCGTTTAGGTCACTGCCCCCGGTGTTGACAGCTACGGTGCGGAGAGGCGTGTGGCTGTCTGGTCTGCTACGGGCTGCATGGCTGTATGGCTGAAGTAGCCGGATGCGCTTTGTATATCAGCTTGCCCGTGTGACATCTTCTTGCAGTGTTCCAGCAAACATGCTACAAGTTCACAGACAGTGTACTATCCTTATGGGCATTTTCCCTGCTGTGGGTAAGAACGCATACAGTTATTGGCAGTTATTATTCAGTAGGCCTTCACTAGTCTGGTTTGCACAATGTTTCATTGTCACATTAACACGTTTTATGGGCACACAATATTTTTTTACCATGTCATGACTTGTCATTAGTCACACGCAAGTTTTCACCTTAGGACAAAATGTATCTCTGTAGTCAATGTGCTTTCCTGGCGTCCCTTGACACACAAAGAGTTATAGTTTGACACTAGCTTGGTCCACCGTCTATTATCGGCTCACTGTTCGTGTTGCGTTAGTTCCTTGTCCACTTGCACACATGGCGATGATACAGTTTCTTATTGCTTGTTCAAAATAACCTCGTGACCTATTGCTGCAGTTTTAACACTCACTGTCTGTCTCTGCCACACAATACTGCACTTTTGTTTAAGTTTCTCTTTTTTTCAGGTACCATGTCCATTGCGCAATGTTTTGTAACAACACATTTGTAACTTCTTTGTTCGCTCTTTACCAAAGTGTGTGCTAATTGTGTACATAGTAACAAATATTAAAATTTCGTATTAGTTTGCCCAAAAATCATCTATATTTATGTTCGAGTAAATTTTATTTGTGCATTCCAGCCGGATTCAGGCATATAGTTCAATAACTCCTTTGAAACTATGTCTCACTTTACTTGCAAGGTCCTACGTAACTACAGTGCAGTCTCTGTAGGCTAAAATTGACTTGGATCGTATCAGGCTAGCTCTTTTTACTGATTCAATCTGCACATGCTTCAATTGAAGCTTCTTTGAGCGTAACTTTGCGTTACTTAAATTTGCATTAAGTTTGCATCCCATGGTACCCTCGGTTCATTACTGGGTGCATTACTCTCTTTGACAATACTGGTTTGAAAATAAAGTTCTCAGGCTCCCATATTATTGATATTATTCTGGGTTCGAATTTGTCAATTTGGCATATATAATATGTGTGTGTGTAGCTATCTTCATCTTTGAATTGTCTGCTTGTGTCTGTATATGTGTGGATGGATATGTGTGTGTGTGCGCGAGTGTATACCCGTCCTTTTTCCCCCCTAAGGTAAGTCTTTCCGCTCCCGGGATTGGAATGACTCCTCACCCTATCCCTTAAAACACACATCCATTCGTCTTTCCCTCTCCTCCCCTCTTTCCTGACGAAGCAACCGTTGGTTGTGTGTCTATCGACCTGCCAGCGCTTTCGTTTGGTAAGTCACATCTTTTTTTTTTTTTATTATATATATATGTATGTGTGTGTGTGTGTGTGTGTGTGTGTGTGTGTGTGTGTTTGCGCGCGCGCACGAGTGTATACCCATCCTTTTTTCCCCCTAAGGTAAATCTTTCCGCTCCCGGGATTGGAATGGCTCCTTACCCTCTCTGTTAAAACCCACATCCTTTTGTCTTCCCCTCTCCTTCCCTCTTTCCTGATGAGGCAACAGTTTGTTGCGAAAGCTTGAATTTTGTGTGTATGTTTGTGTTTGTTTGACTTACCAAACGAAAGCGCTGGCAGGTCGATAGACACACAAACAAACACAAACATACACACAAAATTCAAGCTTTCGCAACAAACTGTTGCCTCATCAGGAAAGAGGGAAGAAGAGGGAAAGACGAAAGGATGTGGGTATTAAGGGAGAGGGTAAGGAGTCATTCCAATCCCGGGAGCAGAAAGACTTACCTTGGGGGGAAAAAGGACGGGTATACACTTGCGCACACACACATATCCATCCACACATACACAGACACAAGCAGACATATTTAAAGAATGTAACAAGAAATATTTCAAGTGCGACACACATATAGAATATCATGCAGTACACAAACTAATCACTACTAAAATGTTCCTACTGACTGATCTCTGTCACAATTTAACACTACCAATAATTGGACTAATCAGGTTATTTGTGCAGACATTTAGAGCATGTTTAAGCTAACACTAATTAAAAAAGAAGACATAACACAAATAATCATAAACAAAAGAGAAAGTCAGTCATATTCTTATAACTAAATACTTCTACACTAGTACATAATCTCTACAGATCACACATAATTAATGTTCATTCATTTCCAAGAGGATGGTGTACCTTTTTACACATAACACATAGGACTATTAGTCATTTACTGTAGGAATATTTTCACATCCTTACGTGGATACAGTCCTCGTACTCTCCCTAAGTGGGGATCTGCTAAGAGATAGCTACTATTTCCTTCTTGGACCAAGGAATGGAGTATGAGACTCAACAGTAGCTTTTGTGAGGCTTCACCTCGATATTGTATTGATATCCCTTAAAAATTCCTGGTCGTTTAGAAAATACATTTGCATAGTCAGATAATAACTGTACCAATTACTGCTGTTGCATTGAGTTCAAATTTTCGGACTGTGATACTTTGTTCACAAGTGCGTCCACATTTTCTTTTAATTGACCACCTTGTACGTCTGGATAATTGAGATTTTGTCCTAGAAAATGATTGTCTAAATGTAGTATCCACTGATTCCTACATTTTATGTTAATAGCATTTCAATTAGGCACAGGTACCTCTTCAGACCTGAGCATGGACAATTCTATCCTCCTACCCGTGTTCATCAAACTTAATTTTCCCCGAGAAAGGTCGATTACTGCATCCCTTTCTCTCAAAAAATCTACCCCCAAAATGCAGGCTACTTTTAAACCCTTTACTACCAGGAACGAGCACACTATGGCTTCTCCCCCTATATACATCTCTACCCGTACTTGGAGTTTAATTATTTGTCGCTGTGCACTGATGGCTCCAGTGACTTTGCAATTGTTCACAGGAAAAGTCAGCATACACTTTTCTTTCCCCAGTACTCTGAATAAGTCCATACTCATGACACTGACAGTAGCACCTGTATCTACGATTGCTTGCACATCAATATTGTTAATTTTGATCTCTATTATCACTTGTACTTTGTCTTTGTGCTCCTTTATGCACGTGGGTGGTTCAGTTATTAATTCATGTCCTATCTGCACCCCATCTTTATACCTGAGGATAGAGATTTCCGATGTTTTATTCTGTGTCGGGCTGCTCTCACTCCAAACCTCAGCCGACGATTAAGAGCGTATCTCGGCTGAATCTAGTTTGTTGGATTATTACTGGTGGATGGGTGGGGCTGCTCTGTGTCGCTGACCTCCACTATGTGTAAGTTGTGTTGCGTCGGCCGCCACGGTTGCCCTATTGGCACATTTTGTGGTGGCGGTCAGTTATTGTCATATCTTTCACTGTTTTGCTGGTCCGGACTGGGCCTCTGGTTCTGTGGCCAAGTTCGGTTTGCATCGTTATTGATATTGGTGTTCCATGGCCCCCTGGCATTTTTCCATCTATTATTGCTTGGTGGGCCTGTTTCATATCGGTCATCGAATCTCCTTTTCCGGTCATTGTTCACCGGCAGACTATTGTCTTCCCGGTCTCTACCTCTATTCCTGTTTTGTACATAATCTTGTCTCCTATTGTTACCTCCGCCGTTTCCATTATTTGGTGGAGGCATGTTATTTCGACCATTTCTGTAACTGTTTCTGTTACTTCTAGCCTGTTCAGAGGCTGCCTTAACATCCTTCTGAATCAGGTCAATTGAGTCCAGAACAGACAAGAAATGTTTGATGTCGTTCTCCGGTATGTGTATAAGTTTTTCCTTTACGTGTATCGGCAAGTGTGATTTCAATAGTCTGATCAAATCCCAGGATGAAATCTGCTCGTCCCAGTAACGGGTCTTTAATGTATTTCTCAAAATATTTTCGCAAATTTGCCTAATCGTGGAGAATATGGCTCTGGATTATATACCTCTTTCCGTAATCTCTCCTGAATACATGTTGACCAATATTTGGCCAAGAATGTCTTTTCCAATTGCTCATATGTGTCGCAACTGTCAGCTGCTTCGGTTGGCCATAATGCAGCATCTCCTTGTATGTAAGACATAACGAACTGTATTTTCTGTGTATGACTCCAAACGCTAAGCAAAATGTTTCTAAATACCTTGATAAATACTCCGTTGTAAATATCTGAAACTGTCAATTTTTAATCAGGCTTTCTTCAATCACTATTTTGGAGTGACATTTGTTTGTTTCACTAACATTGGTTGCCTGTTCTGTCTCGCAGTCACAATTTTTCACTGCTGTATTTATATGCCTATCATTGTTGGACCTGCCTGGCATGACACACGCCTGTGCATCGCCGTGCAACAAGCTGTTTTCCAGCTCCGCAAGACGACGGTTGACATTCCACTGCCACAGCGTGAAACGCCCTTTTCATGTCCTGCGCTTCCGCACTCGAGCCCAAATCCTTGGCCTCAATTGCGTCGTGCTCCTTCTCGTCTATTTTTTTTTGTAAATTCCTTTTCAATTTTGTTCGCCTGTTCGGATATTTTCTGCTCTATTGCTTGACTTGTGTCAATTTCTAATTTATCCCACCTGTTAGCCAGTACACTAATTTCATCTACGATACTGGCATTAGCCACCTGGATATTATCTACTCTTTTGCTCAATTCTTGCACCACTTTGGGTATGGTTTCATAGTTTTGTCTCAAACTAACAATCTCACTTTGTATAGCTTCCAAAGATTGCACTAACTGCAAGTCTCTCTCATGCTGCCATCGATCACGCTCTGCTTGTTTAGCATCATGTTCACTAACACGTTCTGCTAGCATGCATGCAAATTCAGCTTGGAAATTGAGCATGTGTTCGAACATAACCCTTAATGATTGCACTTCTGACACCTGACCACTCCCTGGTCCGTGTCTAGTGCTTGTAGTTGGCACAGTATTTCTACTTTCAACTGAATCACTGGCTGGCAGTGGCAACATTTCTTGCCCTTCTGCCCCCAGATTCTCACATTGTACTTCCTAAACTACGCCACTAACATTACTTGGTGCCCCACTTTCTAACTCGGTATCACTGCTTGCTAACTGTTGTTCATTATCCATGTTTATATTTTTCTGACTACGCAATCTAACCATAGTCAACAAAAGGAACAACATCTGAACTAAATATCCTAATACTCAGGTTTCACTGACATAGTCGCACAAGAAATGGTCATTTGTTGAAACACACTTATTACATACTACAATGACTAACTACTCAAATGTACTGTTATTTAAAAAAAAAAAAAAAAAAAAACTAGCAACAAGCACACCACTAATGATCCAAGAACACCGCACTGAGGCTACTTTACTACCCACAGGACAACTACACTGTAGCTTTACCTTTTGGTGATCTATCTTGGGTGCAGCTGCCCCCTGGTATTGCGGTAGGTAATTAATTTTTTGATATAATGAGCTCTTTTCTTCAGCTTGCTTCTGGGTATATAGTGTTCTCATGCAAAAAATCATATACAGGTATTACCATACAATATTGGTTAGGCAATACATACAATACATGAAAAAATTATTAATTGTTCTCCAACAAAGTTCAACTACAATAATTCCCTAGTTATCTCATTGGTATTTTGTGGCCACTGCTTATTTGTGCCCCACATTATTGGGCACCAATTTAATGAAATAATAAAAAAAAATATTATTTATGTATTTATTATGTAAATAAAATTAAAATGGATTTGAAAATAGGGAAGAAATGTTGCTTTAAATATTTTTGTTATTTGCTCTTTCAGTACGAACTTTGTTGTAGAACCCCTTATTTGCGTGTGGTAATAAAAATTCATTTAGACAGAATTAAGCACATTTAAAATTACGTGAATCTTAGCAACACTCTCATGCTGATAAATTCATATTAACTGATTAAGAACATTTAGTTGAAAATTGTATAAATTAAATTTTTCTTTACGTATTTCGGCCTTGGCACAGATTTTCTAAATGCCATGTTTTTTTAAAAATATTTACTGAATTCCTTCCCAGCGTTAGCTATGGAACACAAGACTGTCTCTGTTAACATAAAATGATTAAATATTGCCAAGCTGACCTGAACGTTTAATTATCACTGACAAAACACACTTCACTATACGTTTAAGTTATTTGCTTTAGAAATTGAAAGAACCAACAGATTAACAACTTCAACATTAATTATCCGCCTATTAATGCACAAACGTAAAACCAGTAATAAATTCCGTAAGCCTCAGGATCGCTGTAAAAGAAAAATATTTCGTAATTCACTGCTAATTATATCTGCTCCCGATTTACGGGTTTGGTTAATTTTTTTAGCGGAACAATTTTTTAAATGTGCCGCTGCTGCAAATCGTTCGGTCAAGGCACAGCCCAGCAACACCAACGATAATCACTAAAAATGCTGAAAATTCTTTAAAGAAATATTATAGATGACATGGGCAAGCTAATTTACATTAGTAATACACAATTTTGATAAATTATAATGTATTTAGACCATCACAATAATTAAACTTACATTACTTTGTAATTTCTCCTCTAATGGCGGCTAAAGATAGATACAGACAAAAGAAGTCTACTCATTCATAAAATGCTATGTCACAGGTTCCTCTCTCTCTCAGCTCTCGAGGAAGATGACAAAGAATGCACATTATGTATTCCTATTTATACCACTGCCGATCGTTAATGTCTCTTTGCAATCTTACAACATTACTGCCCTCTGTGGCTGCATTTTACATTTTTTTTTTATTTTTTTTATTGCAGACATCAACATACTTTGCAACTACATTATGAGTATTGAAATATTACAATCATAAATACATCGAGAATATTATTACAGAAAATATTACAATAATAACGAATGTCATTTATACAAAATTAAATAATATTTTTTGTTAAACAATTGCAATACATACAAATTGCTTCATAGGCTTACATAGTACAATTAAATGTCATTTAATTTTATTAATAGTGTGTGTGCTGGCAGGGAACGTTACACAACACAACATGTGGACTCACCGGACTGACATACAAATATGACGTCAGGGTTCGTGTGGCAACCATGAGAGTGCTCCTGCTGTCATACGAAGTCTCATTCCAGACAAAAACTCCAGGTGTTGGGCCAGTGTGTCTGGGACAAACGTTGATCACAGGCCCAACAAACATTCTTTACTAACACCACATCCAATCTCAAAAGAAACTAACACTCTCAAACACAACAGTGTCTGTTTGAAGCAATCGTGATTTGCATCCTCATACTGGCATTACTAGTGCATCTCTTATGTGAGTAGAGCAAAATCTGAACAGACATCTTTCAAATGTTGAAGCATGACTAACAGCTTTCGTTTATGTCTAACAACTTTTCTTTGTTGCTGCTATTTTTTCACTCAGCGTAGAATATCTGAACAATACAAGGAAGCCTTAGTAAACTAGGCAGTTGGAAAGAACACCTATTTTACTTTCAGTGCTAAAGATGCCAGTTCCACCAGTTCAGTGGCTTGGAAACATGAGAACCAGCCTGACTCATGTTTAGTCACTGCTGATGGAAGCCGACGTTTGGTCGCTATGACTAAAAATATTGTCAAATTTCCCTGCTAGTCAACACTGCCTGCTTTAGAACCAATCAGCACAAGTATTCCATTTATTGGGTTGCTGCCTAAGAGACATACATACCAGTTTAGTCAATAATATATTATCCTTCACTATTTGAAATAGTCTGCCAACCCTGAGGTAACTTTTTGATTTGGCGGCTGCAGAAATAACAGGTGGTTTTGTGGTGAATAAGTCTCTGAGCCATGTTCGGAGCACATTTTCAGCAGGAAAGGAAATTCCAAGAAAATGGTTTGATATGGCGCAAAAGGTGAAAATCTGAGGATTTTGTTTGCTTTGTCACTCAAAAACAACCAGGGCACATGTGCTCATGTCAGAACTGTAGAACATGACGACAAAGAGAGGAGTTAAAAACGATTACACATTAATCCCAATCGACAAAATAGAAGATAGTTAAAAGAAAAAAAAGGGGGTCATGGAGAAAGCTCTGTGCCGGCCGGAGTGGCCGAGCGGCTCTAGGTGCTTCAGTCTGGAACCGCTTGACCGCTATGGTCTCAGGTTCGAACCCTGCCTCGGGCACGGATGTGTGTGATGTCCATAGGTTAGTTAGGTTTAAGTAGTTCTAAGTTCTAGGGGGCTGATGACCTCAGATATTAAGCTGCATAGTTCTCAGAGCCATTTTTGAAAGTTCTGTAAAATACTCCATAGAGAAATGAAGCTCATGAACTAAACATTAAATAGCCTTCGCCATATTGCTATGATGGATAGAAAGTAAAGTGCGGTCGACACCAGTCACTAAAATGGCTGATAGCTAACACGACTTAACAAATGATGATGGCTAAAAAGACAGTACATGATATGCAACCTAGCTAAAATGATCTTGCAGCGAGAGGGCCGAGAGGAGGTCGTCCAACCCACTGAGAGGTGCTTAATAACCTGCAGCTTGTTCCCATGAAGGGAGAACCAGTGGTGACACCAACAGCTGACAGACAGCAACACAGATCATTGGAGGGAATGTAAGAACCAGTGGGTTGAGGTACAAGGGCTGCAGCATTGACAGCATCGTCAGTGGCCTAGTTCCTGTCACACTGAGGTGACTGGGAACCCACATAAACATCATCCATCAAGAATGAGCATGTGACAGCTTTCCTGGACCAGTTGCACTAATGGATGGACATTGTACAGAACACAGAGGCTTTAAAGGGCACAGTGTCTGAGAAGATGACGCAATTGAAAAGCCTGTGTCACCAGATGTGCTGTGTGGCCTGATACAGGGCGAACAGCTTTGCTGTAAATACTGAGCACTGTACCGGAAGATGATATCGAAAAACGTCAGGACCAATGATGAAGGCACACCTGTCACAGTATCTTTGTGTACACTGATGACACTTGTACTGACAATCGTGAAGTTCCGTGCGAAGGTTGTGAAATTGAAGGCGATAGAACAAGGCTGGAGTAGTATCCTTAGGAAGCAAATAAAGGCAAAGATGAACACGGGCCGCCACATGAAGTTGATGAAGATGATGATAACCCTGATGATGTTTGGTTTGTGGGGCACTCAACTGTATTGTCATCAGCACCTGTACACATTCCCCAATCTGTACACAGTCCAATCTAACCACTTACATGAATGATGATGGAATGATGAGGACAACACAAACACCCAGTTCCTGGAAGAGAAAATCTCCAACACCGTGTTTCAGAGGCAGCACCACTAACCACTACACTATGAGCTGCAGACTCCACCACACGAAGCCAAGCTGGTGAAGGGTTTATATTCTGTGGAAAAGTTGCAGGTAGCACGAAGTTAAGCTGCTGGAGCGAGAGCTGAAAGTGAACTCCAGAGGTAACAGAGAAGAAGGATGCAACTCATACTGACGATCAAGAGTCTTCGAAGAAAGAGGCATGTGATGGATGGCCACGTATGGCAGACAAACAGCATGTATATCTGCTGAGGAGAAAGTCACGGTCGTAAGACAGTGGTAGTTTGGCACCTTCTGTGTGCAGACTCTCAGCTGGGCTAATGTAGAAGGCACCAGTGGCCAAATTGATGCTATGTCAGTTGATAGTACTGAGATGGCATGAGAAGGATGGACGTGCAGATACATAAACGAAACATCCATATTCCAGTTTCTACCAGACAATGAAATGTACTCCTCCGATTGTACTGGTCCCATCTGTTCTCCAGGTAGTACCACTGAGGACACACAAGACATTCAGGGACCAGGTAAGACACCTGGGAGGATGCAGAAAGTTTCCTATGGAGCGTGAGCCCCAGGAATTTTGTAGCTTCAATGAACAGAAGAGCAACGTGCTGAAGATGTAAAGATGGTGGAAGAAACAAATTGTACCACCAGAAATTCATATAAATGGTTTTGCCAGTGGAAAAACTACAGTGACTGTTGATGCTCCATGAGTGAAGACAATTGAGACATCACTGGAGACACTGCACAATGACTGTAGTTCATGGAGAACCCCAATAGATGGCAAACTCGCCAATGAAAAGAAGCCAGACAAGTCTGGTGGGAGACGGGCCATTATATGGTTAGTGGCAATAGCAAACATGCCGATGCTCAGGACAGGACCTCGAGGCACACTATTTTCCTCGATAAATGCATCCAACAAGGTGAAACCAACGTCCTGTTCTTAAGAGTTCCTGAAGAAAACAGAGTAGGCAGCCATGGAAGCTCCACACATAGAGGGTATGGAGGATACCTGTCCTCCAGAAAAGTATCTTACACTTCCTCCAAATCGAAAAACACTGCCACAGTCGGATTTAGGCAGAAAACAATTCATGACATTGGTCGATATTGCGAGATGGTCAACTGCAGAACTGCACACTGAAATCCACACTCTGCAGTGGTTAATAAATTGTGAGACTCGAGCCACCGTACCAGCCAGGCATGAATCGTATGTTCCATCACAGCTGGTGAGGAATATGGGGCATTATCTAGAAGGAAAGTGTTTGTCCTTACAGGCCTTAGGCATAGGTATGACAGTGCATTGGAAATCTGATCTCTGCCCACACATTTGCATGGATGAAGGAGAAAGTGCTTTTCCAGCAGGAGAAAGATGCTGCAACATTTGACTGTGATCATTGTCTGGCCCTGGAGGGGGATTCGGATGAAGTGAGAGCATGACCTAGCTGCCTCATAGTTAAGGCAGTATTGTAGCACTCAAGATTCTGAGAAGAGAAGAGTATTGCCCGAGCTGCATTTGCTCATTTTCGATGGAGGAAGGCAGGGTGATAGTCGAAGGAGCTCGAAATCTCATCAAAATTGTGGCACAAGGTGTTGGAGATTGCAATAGGGTGCACGATGACATCGTTTGCTATTGTCAGGCCGGAAATTGGGCTATGGCTATTGGTACCATAGAGCTATCAGAGCTTGGTCAACATGATGGAAGAGGGAGTGGAACTGTTAAAAGAACTAGTGAATGAAATCCAGCTCGTTTTACACTATCCCGAAACCAGGATGACACTGTACACCGAACTTTTTATAGTGAACACAGTTTGTCATTGTAGGATGACGGTAAAAATGTGGAGTGTGTGTCCCCATGTGTAATTGTCGTTGCGGCATGCCAGAGTCCATCTAGGGACCAGGACACAGCGTGGTAAAGAGGAAGTGTAAGAAACAGTATGTTAAACCTACCACCACAGAATATTCTAAGATATTCTACCTAGTCATCACAGCTGGGTAAACGCTGTCTATTGAAGGTTGCAGAGAGGAGTAAAGCCTCCAGTCAGCCTTAGTAAGCTGCTATCTGGGTGTGAACATAAGTGGGGTAAGAGTCAGTAAACGAATAGTACAGGGGGAATGGTCACTCGAGTATGTGTCAGAGAGCAGACCGCCTCAGGTTGATGGGCAGATGGGTAGTGCAGGAGGATAGGTACAAATGGAAATATGTGTGTGTGGACTCTGAAAAGACTCATGCGTGACGGCAGAAGAGGTTACACTGACTGAGAAGGTTGGCTAATGGGGCACCTGTCTGACAGGTTCTGGGTGAACCCCAAAGGGCATTGCGCACACTGAAGTCACCAAGGAGCAGAATGCGGTGAGGTAGCTACCCAATAAGCAGTAGGAAGTCTGTCCTGGTGACATCAAATGACACAGGGATGTAAACGGTATGAAGGGAAAAGATCAAGTGAGGAAAGAAAAGGTGAACTACAACAGCTTGAAGGCAGGTAGTCAGGGAGATGGGTTGACTCTGAATGTCATACCGCATGAGCAGCATGACTACCCCATGTGGTGGAATGCCATCCTATGAGGAAAGGAAATGCAAGCACTCAAATGGGTCATGGAGACGCTATTATTTTTTTTCTGGAGGCAGAGAACAAGTGGACATTGTGATTCTAAGAGCAGCCATAAATCCTCTTTGTTGGATAGAAGACCACAAATATTTCATTGAAGGAAAGCTATCATGAGGAAAAAAAATGAAAGGGTCTCACTTTGGTGGCTGCCGAGTGTCAGCCTTCGAAGACTTGCTGCTACAGGGCACAGAGGCAGGAGGATCATGCGCCACGAGGTCTGGAGAAGTGTCAGAAGGCTCCTTCTGTGAGCCTGCGGAATCCAGTGCTGAAAAATGGTTGGTGCTGCACACCGGAGAAACACAGGCAGCCGGTCCAGGGTATCACCTGGCAACACCGTCTAAGAGGATATCAGACTTGGTGAAGGAGAAGACCATCTGCCTTTGACTTCTTGTAGACTTCCCGGTTGGCACAGGAAGACTGATGTTTGTTGGCTGGAGGGATGTAGTAGGTCTTTGTGTGTATTCCTTCAGTCCTTCCTGGCCTGCCAGTTGTGTAGTACATGACTTCAACCCGGTAGGTCAGTGCTTGGTGGCTTGTTGCACAGTTGTATGAGGAGACGGCAATGCTGTCAGGATGGTGGGTGATTTCATAAACTCAGTGCTGAGTTTGATGTCACAGGCCTTTGTGGCAATGTCCTTCATGGAGTAAGACATAGCAAGAACAGTACTGTAATTAGCAGATGGTGGAACACGTGGTTTGAGACTAGCCAATAACTTGCAATATCCAGGTAAGCAACTTCTTCCTTTACCTGGACCTCCTGGACACCCCATTCATCGAGATGCATGAGACAATTTTGAGAGGAGGCAGCATGGTCACCATTGAAGTTGAGACATCCAGGAGGAGGAGGAGGAGGAGGAGGAGGAGGAGGAGGAGGAGGAGGAGGAGAAGGGCAATTGCTCTCGTACACATCCCTACCACAGGTTACACATTTGGCTCGGTGTTGACAAGACATTCCAGTGTGGGATGTTTGAATTCTTCCCATGGTGTCATTTACACTAGTCTGCCTGAGGCAGGAATCCAGAGTTCTATGGGCCTCAACATGAACAGGATACCTGTGGAGAAGCAAAGCAGCAAGTAGTTGTGCTTAAGGCTTGCAGAACCCCACACAGTTTGCAAAACCAAAGTGGCATTGCATAAATGAGAGCAGGATTTTGCAGGGCCAGCGACTGCATCAACACCTTTCTGAATAAGAAACTGATTTACTGATACAAAGGATTGGCCATCTTCAGTACATGAAACCATGAAGAACTGTGGTGTATCTGGAAGGGTCTATGAATCAGGAGCTTCATTCCATTTACATTTAGTAGATGCAAACCGTGAAGATGACTGCCAGCATATCCAAAGACGTGCTTCATCTAACTGGTGGCTCCCTCCCTCAGTCTGGGGCTCACCTGCTTTAGGTGATTGTTCAGACCTCAGGTCACACCTCCCCATCACCTGACAGAGGGACCAATTGGCAATTTGGGAAGGTAGCAGCTCAGGCAATAAACCCTCCCTGGGCCTGGTCTGTACCAGGGGGTACACGTGAAACCTGCCAACCCAGTGCTGGGAATTACACACTACCCAGTCATCTGTTATATGACAGATGCCTTCAGGATCACACAGGGAGGAAGAAGAAGAAGAAGAAAATGAGTCTCAAACACCGAAGCAGAGGAAGGACAGGAGAAGGTGAGCGAAGGAAGAAAAAAAGGAACTAAAAACAGTGGTGAGACATATCAGCTACCGAAACTGCAGAACATATTCCTAGAAACATCCCAGACATGTTCTCCAAGGGAAGCGAAAAGGAATAGCAAGAGGAAGGATATCCAACACAGAAGGGTAAAGATGCTGCAAAGGCTGGGGACCTATGGTAGCCAAGAACATACACGCCAAAGAGTGGTGAGCCCCTGAGGGAGAAACCTGAGGGTGCAGTATCAGGTAAAAGAAGTGAGGGCTAAATGACTTGATACTGCCTGTATTCTGCTAGGCTGCCAAAAAAACTGTACAGGAGTTGGGTTGTCATCACTTCATGCAGTCTTCCTGGTCACTGTCATTGAATTGCATCTGCAATTCATTGTACACCACACTGTCCTTGTTCTACCAGATGGACAACATCTTTTGTGGATGTGTGCATGTCTTTGTGCTGGGAGTTGCTTTGTTTGCACTAAACCATTCCTTTTTTTCCTTATGTTGGTATAAAAAAAGCATTAACAAGACAGAATAGTAATGGTCAGTGTTTTCTACACATGCCCACTCCTGGTCTTTGCTATTTTGGTTTAGATCATACAGTACCCATACACTCCATTTTTGAACCTTTCTCATACATGCATATGTTACACGATTGTGGAATGATCACAGTTCGTTACAGTTGCCAGTTTCATGTACACTGAAGTGTATCATGGGGGGGGGGGGGGGGGGGGTAATGTGTTTAAACACTCTTCAACCCCCAAAAGTCTATCTGTATTTGAAAAGTCACAGGTGTTAGAATGATCCTCCTCAAAATGAGAAAACCATTTGCTTGCCGTGTTCTCTCCAGTGGCATTATCTCCATACATGGCGCACATGTTTTTGGCTACCTCTGCTGCTGTCACTACTCTGCTGACCTCAAATACAAAAATACATAGGAAATGTCCTGATTTCTACATATGGCACTTCATTTTCTAGCGTCCTCAGATCCTCTATCTCCTAGGGATAGACCGACAGTATTTAAACACACATATAAAAATGACAATTGACAATCTCTTAGTAACCAGAATATCAACATTCAAAACAAACCTGTGACTAACATGCATCTTTTTAATATGACCTTAATTCCTCAATCCAGAATGTACCTAAAAAAAAAGCTGATTGGAATGATTTCCTTGATAAATATCTGGACTGGATTCCTCATCCTGCTTATATCTGCCACAGTTTTGTACATGTAGTTACCAGAACATCTAACAAGTGTTTGTTCTGAGGATATCAGAAAGGATATATTCAAGGCTGGGACGAGAAATGTGATTAACGCCACAATGATTTTCAAAGTGGTGGTTACAGTTCGCTGATTAACTGACACAGCACCTGGATACTGCACAAAGTAAAATCCTATCATCTGAGTAGTTTCCATCCATATTTAAGTGTCACCAGAAAGCATGGTCCCTGCTGTAAAATTAGGCAGAGCTGTAGGCAGCCCCATCAACTGAGAACATTTTCTCCGCTTCACACATGGTCAAAACATCTGAAAAAGCACATCACTGAGAGACTAAACAGGAGCTAAAAGATAGAAAAGCAGCAGTCATCTAGGGCACTAAATATTTGTGACATAACCCTTGAAGAGACTGCAGTATCAATTATGGACAGAAACCTATTTAATCTCTTGGCTCAGTTCACATACTCCCAAAATTTCTCATCAAGTCTGGTAAATAAATTTGAACATGGTTAGCAAAATTGGTCACCTCATTACTGCGGATGAGAAACAGTCCCCAAGAACTTAAACATACCAAGGTGACTGCTCTCCCAAAGCCAAGTAATGCTTTTGTCCCACTGCACTGCTTAGTGTCATCCATAAACTTCTAGAACATGTACTGTTTTGCAAGACTGGTCAAACAACACTGTAGAACAAGCTGGCATTCACCCAAAACGAATCTGTGTGGTTTCAGTCCTGGCCCTTGTAATGACACAGTCTGACGCAGAGGCATACACTACCTTAAAAGCTGCACCAAAGATTGAATTGAGAGGCATGTAGATTATAATCTTTGTAATGTTCACATTGGATTCTCTTTTGTTTCATACTCCAAGGAGCTAAGGGACACTTTCGATTGTTGCCTTGTGGAGGATGGACGTAATTTTTGGACTGTGCAGAAAGGCAGCCATATTGTTAGTAATTATGGTTTGTGCGATGAGCAGAGCAAGTCTTATTGTCTTGTGAATAAAAAAATAGTGAGAAGTATCGAAGTGTTACGAAAATTATTTAAAGCAACGTAGCATTGTATTCCTTGGTTTCCACCGTCTTCGTGAAGTGAACCAATGCCGACTTAGGAAGATACACACGGTCAACAAAGAGAAGAACTTTAATGGTGACTGATGAATTAATATTGTGGCAGAAGGACTAATTCTACGTCTAAGGTGAGAACTCTGATTAAATCAACAATGACGTAGAATTCAAAATGTAATTAATTGGAATGGTAAATTATAGTACAGCCATATTTCACGCAGCACTGAATTTGTCCGCATTCAAGCCGGTCAATACAATCCGTAAAAAAAAAGCCTTTCAAAAATTCTAAAGTTCCATGTCCGTAATTTTTCCTCTTTTCAAAAAACCAATAAATTTAATTTTTTTTATTTATTTCGACACACCCTCACAGCACACATTGAAATGGGCTTTCAGAAGATGAAAACCTCTTTGGCTTGCATCAATCTATTAGCAGCCTATGGTACTGTCTGGAGACAAGGCCTTCTCTATAGACTGATAGATGTAATCTACACATGCCAACCAGCAATCCCACCTGTGGGAGGCTGCCACCAGGGAGACAGCCCTCACTTGCAAAGAGGACACCATTCACAGGATGGTCAGGGAATTGGCAAATGGTGATTGTGTAATTTCTAAGCAGAGATGTCAATACATGTATAGATTAATTTACATACATTTACAGAATGAAATTTTCACTATAGTGCAGTGTGCTGAAGATTACACCCAGGTATGCAGAATCTACCTACTCGACCGCCAGCTGCGAGCAATGCTGTCAGCAGGATGGTGCAGGGGTTCCTCCATTCCAGTGGTGAACTGTTAGCCACACGAATACACCCACCAGTTCCTGGCGCAGTGCACACAACGGAGGCAACACTGCAGTTCGGAGAAATGCCTGAGGAGCACGCTTAGGTGGGTGGGCTGATGGGCGATAAGCCAGCAGCACAACTTCGAACCATTATAGGTGGTGCAGGAGCGCAACTGCCACCTGTGCTTTTAACAAGTTGAAGATGCATATCTGTCAGTTCTTGGAGGCATATGAGGTCAACCCAGTTGGGGGATTGGCAGCCCAAGATAGGTTTCAACTGATGCACCAAATCCCCTACACATCAGTGGGGTTTCTCACTATGTTTGGCCACATGACAATCTGACAATGCATCTTGGTCAATTCTCTGTTTGCAAAGGGTGGGGGTGCTCAGAAGAGCCATTATGGGCCACCCTTGCAAAGGAATAGCCAAACAGCCATCGACACACCATGCTGGGAGAATGCCAAAGATATGCAGAGACTGAACTGGAACTACTGCTGTGCACCATGTCAACAAAATGTATGGAATGACATTGACCACTTCAAGATGTGCTACCTTGCTGTCTCAGTCATCTCAGGAAACCATCACAGGTGCAAAGTACGACCCCTGCTGACACCTGCAATGCAAAACCCCTTCTAGTTTGTGTTTTACGAAGGTTTACCCACCACACTTGTCAAAATACTGTGAGTTTCTGAACAAAACATCTGTTTGAGGCGTGACTTACTGTTAACATTTGTTTTATTGTTTCAGAGAATCACTTTATGAAATAATATCAACTTTCCTCTTCTCTAATGTAGCATCTTAAGATCGTCATTCCAGGCAGAAACCAGTCAAAATTAAGACTTGAAACAAGTATAAATATTTTCCCTAGGTCTACTTTCAAGCTTAGTGAATTGGTATTAAATGCATATGGTTATATTTATGGGTGGCATTTGGTGAACAGGTGTTTGTGCATTTTCAACTAAACATAAAAGCAGAAATCAAGGAATTATATTCGTACAACTAAGTTTACTGTTGCTTCTCTACTCATTGCACAAGATATGCATGTCCAGTATAAAGCAATATTCGACTGTAAAAATTATATAATAGACAAATATTGTAACAACATTTCAAGCAGTTATTCACTAACAGTGAAAGTAATAAAGCACGTGCACATCTAGTGCAAAATGTAGGGAAGCAAAAGCACACTTAGCTTTATGTATGTAATTCCCTGATTTACAATATTCTGCTTAGTTGACAATGCATCCATTCACCAAATGCCTCCCATTATTATGAATCATGTGTGTTGGTACCATTTTAGGAACTCTACAGTAGACCTAGTGAAAATATTTGCACTTGTTCAGGTCTCAATGTAAGTTGTTCTTTTCTTTATTTTGGCATTTGGAGATAAGGAGATAGCCAATGGTGGAAGAAACTGATGACTAAAATAAAAGATGTCAAAAAATAAAAAATTTAACTTCATAGTGTCAGAGTTTTATAGTGCGTTGAGATGAAGGGTCAGTTTTTTATTGGGAGAATTTTCAAAAAATAGTTTACCCATGAAGAAGACTGAGTACATGACACTAGTGTGACCCACTCTTTAGTACTTTTCTATTGTGGTATCTCCACCAGATTAATTCATTGGTTCCATAACCCCTCTCAGTTTACCAATCAATCAAACGGCAAGGTCATCAGTCTGTGACTCCAAAGTGAGTCACAGAAGAAAGAGGTTCTGCTAAAAGTGGACGGATCCAGTCAGGGGAATCAAATTATAAAATAATGATTATCAAACACACACATTAAAACATAAAAGGTAAGATCAAACCAAAAAACTGGGAAAAGGGGTGGGGGTGGGGGGACTGTGTGGGGTCACAGACCGAGAAGACTGTAAAAGAAGTCCCAACCACAACCAACCTGCCTCAGCACCAAGACTAAAGTAGAACCTTAAATCTGGAAATAAAAACCACTTCCATGGAAGAAACTGAGGACCAGTTCAACCATCCATGGATCGTCTGCTAATATTAAATTTAAGGAATCTGGAGGACTGCACTTAACATGAAGGGCCAAGAGATGGGGGGGGGGGGGGGGGGCCGACATTCCAACAATATGCGAGATATTGTTGTTTTGTCAGTCTGGTTCGACAACCACATTGTGGGGCATGGGTCACTATGTAGGAGGAAACAGTGGGTGAGCCTGGTACAACCAATGTGTAAAGGGCATAAAACAGTGGACTCCTTCTGAGAGGAGTGGAAGGAAGAATGCCGTACTGCAGTAGACTCCTTGATTGTGCAGAGCTTTTTACTAATAGCAGTAGCACTCCAGAGGGCATTCCTCTTTTAAGCAAAGAGAGATTTAACGTAGATCCGCATATCCACAGTTGGAATCAGGAAATGAAATGGGGGTAAGTATATGCTTCTCTAATCAGTCAGCCAGTTCACTCCCTGGGATGCCCACATGACTTAGGATCCAGAGAAAGAAAACTTAAGAGGCAGCACACTCAAGATCAGAGAGATGGTCATGAATAGTAGAGACCAAATGCTGACAAGAGTAACATTGGTCAATAGCCTGCAGGCTGCTCATGGAGTCTGAACAAATTAAAACACTGTGGAAGGAGGCCTGAGAAAGAAAAAGGAGGGCTCTCTGAATAGCTAGACACCCTGCTGTGAACACACTACATGATCTCAGAAATAGATGGTGTTTGAAGCCAGTAGAAGACAGGAGGGAGATATCCCTCATTGACAAAGAGCCCAGGTTACACAGGATGGTCAGGGAATTGGCAAACTGTGATTGTGTAAGAAAAAGGATTTGGCACCTTTGGATGTGTAGAAGGGAACTCCCCACTTCTGTGAGGAGACTATCAACAGGATTAGTGCAACATGCACCAATAGCCATATTCACCACACAATGATGGACAGGGTCAAGGAGTTTCAAAGTGGAAGCAGCTGGTGAGCCATAAGCCCGACTACCATGCTCTGCTCATGTCCAGACTAGATTATGGTAAAGATGGAGAAGAGTGGAATGGTCTGCACCCCAACATGTGTGGGCCAGGAGGTCGAGAACATTAAGCTTCCACATACATCTAGTCTTTAGGTGGTGAGTGTGGGGCAGCCATGCCAGCTTGTTGTCAGAAATAAGGTCCAAGAAAGGGGACTGTGCTATAACATCAAGGAACTGGTTACACTAATAAAGTTCTGGATCGGGGTGTACTGTGGGTCTATGACTAAAATGCACAATGCACATTTTGGAGGAAGAAAACTGGAAGCCACAGGTGGTGGACCATGCAGAGGCCCATTGGATTGTAGCATCTGCTAAGCGCCAGCTCCAAGGTGCCGAGTGGAAGCTGCACCAGATGCAAAAATTGTCGATGTACAATGCCGGTGTAACCAGAAGCCCAACAGAGGTCACAAGCCCATTTTGATGGCAATGAGGAAGAGTGTGACACTTAGCACAGAACCCTGTGGATACCATTCTACTGAATCTGGGGGGCACTGAGTGAAATGCCAACTCAAAGCCAGAAGAGCTGGTGAAATAAAAACTTATGGATAAAAATTGTAAGGGGACTATGGTAGCCCCAGTTATGGAGGGTAACTAAAATTTGATGGTGCCAAGCCATGTCATATGCCTTATATAGTTCAAAGAAGATGGCAACAAGGTGCCGGCGGTGAGTAAAAGCCTGTCGAATGGCTGATTCCAATCTGGATAAACGAACATTCGGAGGTCGCTCTGTCCAAAAGCCACACTGATACAGGGACAAAAGGTCCTGAGATTCAAGTACCCAACATAATCTGAAGCTGATCATCCTTTTGATCAGTTTACAAAGTACATTGGACAGCTACCACCCAATTAGTCTGACTAGAGACACTGGGCTTAAGGACAGGGCTAACTATACTGTCTTGCCATTGTGACAGAAAAGCATGAGTGAGCCAAATGTGGTTTAAGACCCTGAGGAGCTGTTGCCTCTGGGGAATGTCCAAGTGTAGGATTATCTGGCTGTGCATGGAATTCAGGCCTGGGGCCATGTCTTGTGAAGAGATAAGAGCCTGCACAAATTCCCATTCAGTGAACGGTGCATTATAGGGCTCAATGTGGTGCGGGATGGAACAGAAGGGGGTCTGTTCAACTCTGTGTTTCTGCTGGAGAAAGGTAGTATAGTAGGAAGAGGATGACAATGCTGTTGCAAAGTATTTCATGAGGTTTTTTGCGAGGACCAATGGATCAGTGCATATAGCACCTTGAAGGTTCAGACAGTGGACAGTTGACTGTCGCTGGCAGCCCAGAGTTCTACAGACCTGGGACCAAACCTGCAATGAACAGGTGTAAGTCCCCAGAGAGGTAACATAGTGCTTCCAGCATTCCTTTTTACTCCACTTAATAAGTTAACGAGCCTTAGCATGGAGACACTTACAAGTGAGGAGGTTGGTCTGTGAAGGGTGTCACATAAATCGCTGCAGCACATGTCGGCAGATCTGGACAGCAACTGCAACCTCCTTGATCCACCACAGTAATGGTTGACAATGTGGGGAACTTGGATAGAGGGACAGCAGTGTCAGCAGAGAATAGTGGTAGAGATGCCTTGCACGACTGCATCAAAGGAATTTGAGAGGGGGGTTCACAGCAAACATATATAAAGGCCAATTGGCCCAGTGGAATGCACAACATGGGGGCCTGTCTGCCTGGTATCAGCAGAGGAACCATAGAATCACGAGAAAGTGGTCACTGTCAAAAAGGTCATCATGGTATGACCAATGTAGGGAAGCCACCAGGGCAGGGGAGGAGATCGTGAGATTGATAGCAGAGAAGGTGCAGTGGGTGGCACTGAAGTCAGTAGGGGAACCATCATTGAGGAAACACAAATCGAGGTCCGTGATAAGTTGGTCAATTAGGGTACCCCTACCCATTGAAGTAACACTCCCCCACAGTGGATGGTGGGCACTGAAGTCCCCAAGGAGGAGAAATGGTGGTCGGAGTTGCTGGATTAAGGTAGACATAAGGAATTGGCCTACCTGGATGGAGGTAGACATTGAAAATGGTGATTGCCAGATTTGTTTGCACTCAAACCACTATCGCTTCCAAGTTGGTACGTAGGGGATCCAGTCACTAATGAGATCGGATAGAACCAATGTGCAGACCCCACCCCATGCTACCCCAGAGCCAGCACGGTTCCAACAGAACACCAGGTAACCACGAAATGTTGATCACATTCCATCACGGAAATGTGTTTCTTGAAGAACAAGACAGAACGCAGAATAGGAGGAGACAAGATGTTGCATTTCTGGTAGGTGATGATAGTATCCCTTGCAATTCCACTGGATGATCATGTGGGAATAGTACAAGGTAGACATGAAGAAGCTCGGGAGGAGGTCAGTCACTAGTCATCACCTGCAAGGATGGGGTGATATCCATGAATAAGATGTCAGACTCGTGTTGCGAGAGGCAAGATGGCACCTCCAGGGGCACTGTTGGTGTCTTGTCTTGGGATTTATGTTTCTTCTTCTTCTTTTTCTGAGGTGGAGGAGGGCAGGACACAGGGGGAGTACAGGTTTCTGCAAGATCTGGAACTGAAAGAGAATGGGTGACATTGGGGTGTACAGATGGTGCACTTCGTGGCTGAGTGGTGGTAAGAGTCGTCTGGCCTGAGAGACACTGGGGAGAGGAATCCCAGAAAGGAGCCCAATCACCATCTGATGCTGAAGAATGGGGCACTGGGCACTTCTTTGGCTGGGCAGGGGGAGCCACTCCCTGATGGGAGGCTGTGGGAACTGCAGGGGGTGGGGGGTTTGGGGAAATGGGGAAGGAGAAGGGGTAAGGACAAGGGAGGAGGAGGAAATGAAGTAACAGAGGCATAATTTGAAGATAGTGGCACTGGGTGGAGTCTCTCATACTTTCGGTGGGCCTCAGCATATGACAGGTGATTCAGAGACAAGTATTCTTGGATCTTCTTTTCTCTTTTGTAAGCTGGCAATCCAGCAACCTAGGGGAGTGGTGGTCAGCTCAATTGACACACACAGGTGTTGGAATACAAGGGATTCCTTCATGGACTGGATGGCCATAGTTACCACACAAAGGGTCCCCTGTATGGCAAGAAGAAGACATATGACCAAAATGCAAGCACTGAAAGCACCGCATACATGGAGGGACATATGGCTTCATGTCACATCTGTAGCACATGACCTTGATCTTCTCTGGGAGGGTATCCCTCTCAGAAGGCAGAGTAAAGGAGCCAACATCAGTGCAGTTGCCTTTGCAAGCCTCCTCCACAAGTCAAATAAAATGAACATCACCCCACTCCAGATTAGCTGGGAGTTCCTCATCAGTTTACAGGATAACGTCCCTGTGAAAAATTACTCCCTGGACCATATTCAGAGATTGGTGAGGAGTAATAGACACTGTCACAAGAAAACTTGCAGTGTGGCAAAGACAGCCTTCATCAAAGGCTGCAGCACATCTCCCTATTCTATCTTCTGACCATGAAAAGAATGACAAGGACTATGTTTCTCTAATTAGTACAATAAAAGAGGAACTTAAGTGGTTTATGGATATGCTAAATCTATCCCAAGCTTTCGAATTGCTTTGAGATCTTTTTCTACTTTTGTAGATGACATTCCTGACAATTTGCAAATGAAATTAATAGATCTACTTTCCACAGCATTAGCCTACTTGTCTTCATCATGAGTCTGTGAAAATAATGGCAATGTTTGGCTCAACATAACTCTATGACAATTTTTTTACGGTTATAAAAATTAATGTATTGTGGCTAAGAGCAAAGTAGTTGATGAAAATTTATATAACTGTTGTGGAGTTAGTCTGTATGTAGAAATATTGTTTCTGACATTAATTTCATTGCAAATTCGACTTGCAGTACTTAAATAAGCTGGATCTCAAGTGATATGCAGCTAGGAAATAAGACACCATGGAGAATGGAGAAGGCAGGGAAGAATATGGGGGAGGGGAGGGAGAAAGCAGCTGCCTGGCACACCTGTATGCACGCCACACTCAGGTGCCTGCTGAAGTGCAAGTGTACCTCACACAAGCAGGTTTCTTGCCCACTCCTGCACTACAGTTTACATAATTTCTCACTCCTTGTGACTAACGGTACTTTTCCTCCTTAGCGCAAGTATTCTTATATTCATATAGGGGAAGATGAGGTAATCCCAAAAGGTGGGTCACAGTGAACATTTAAATTTCTAAGAAACCAACCACATTGCATAGGTTAAACTTTATATTTTAAATGCTTGCCCCCTGGAGTAAAAACACAAAACTTAGTTGCAGTTTAGCCACTGAGTGAGTTTTGCTGGCAGCGAAAAATTTTCATTGCTCATGTCAGATGACATTGGAGATCATCACGTATAGTATTTAAATCTGCATGCTTATTTTTTGTTTAAATATATCAAATACCCAAAATCTCAAAAATTTGTATTAGCTTTCAGAACATTTTTAGTATGATTTGATAGCTGTCTCTAAAAATGTTGTATTACAGCCAACAGGTGCTACTGTACAGTCTTTATATCTTGAATTATGTAATATTGTTGTAACAAGCTAAAATTGTATTGTCAGTTTGCTGATTTATGGAAACAATTTTACAGTGGTGTTTTTATTGTTGTCGGAAGACATGATGAATTACAAAATTCAAGGGGAGAAGGGATCATAGAGGAAAATAGTGATAAATTGTTTTCCATTTAATTTTCATTTTGAGATAAGCTGCAGACATGTATGATGTATTAAGCAGCCCACTTCATGATCACCTGAAAGGTTTGAAAAGTGGCAGATTACTTGCCAATAAAATCTGGGGGGATTTGAACCCACATTTTCCAGAAAATTTGCTAAATAATTTGTTAACACATTAAAAACCTTGACAGTCATCCAGTGCTAATCGATATGAACAAGTTTCTGAAATCAGAATTTGATCTAGCAGCAAGTCTCAAAATTGCTCAGAGATTTAATGAAGTGAAGAGAATCACAGGAAAACATTTTTTTACAGTTTTAGAAAATATTATCCTGAAATTCTTTAAGAACTCCAAAATTGACAAGTATTGTGTGGGCTCTTGTGTTCCATAAACCACAAGTTGACAATTTCTATGGGAACATTAACTACCTTCAAAAGAAATATAAATTTCTTCTCTCTCACATTTGTAACACCACTCAAACAGGTGCATCAAATGTGCATAAAAATGATGAAGTCCCTTCAATAAAAGGGTGAAAAACTGGGCAAACTAACATACGCACAAAGTGGTTGAAATATAACACTAACTCAATGAAAGTCACTGGTTATTTTCTACCACCATTTTTCATCAATGTTGCCAATGTGGGGTACCCCTAAGATTTGCATGCGGGGGCGGGGGAGGGGGGGGGGGGGGTCACTGTTCAGTGGCGAATGTAGGGTAGAAGAGAGAGTCAGGTAGGTTTTTACGGGGAATATTAAATATATGTTTTTTTTTTTTTTTTAAAGAGGGTTCTAGTTAAAACCAATACTCGATTCTATATGATGTCATCTGGTGGTCTGGAATTCCTCAAGTTCACTGCATTTAATTATGTCACGTGCTGTAATCAGCAATTTGGTCCATTATCGATCATTGTGTTGATATATGACATAACGTAAGCAGGATTTTTACTCTAGTCAAGAGTTCAAATTGTCCACAAATGTTTTATGTTGTAGGTGTATTATTTTATTAAACACAATGGCTACTAAAGATATGGAAGTACGTACAAAAGTATGCCAAGAATGGGGAAGTTGACCCTCTACTGAAATGGATTTATGTTGCTGGTATTTCTCATTATAGCCTGCTTTTCTGTATAACACATCTAAGTTCATGTGCAAAGGCATTGTTGGATATTACAAAGCTCAGAGCAAGGTTATGTAGTGCTTCGAGAATTTCTGCATAAATTCTAGAACCACTCAGCATTCTACCCTCTTGAACACATGATATTTTAGAAGTGAGTGTGGAATGATAGAATCCTACCTACTGTGTGTCACATGTTTATGTGTGCAGGTTTGAAATTCATTTGTGAGAAGAACATAGACACAGAGGTCGAATGTCAATGACAAGTAATTGTCGGGCAATCAATGGAAGGCTTAATGAAAGTGTACAGATGAGTCATTGAGCTTCTATGTTATTCTGTGCTAGTTGTGTCAGTTACCATTGTTATCATAACGAGAACAGCTGAGAAGGTACTCTTGAGGAAAACTTTTGTCTTAGCCTTGTTGAAGGGAAGACGTGTATTACAGTTCATGTTGAGACTAGACATGGTGTTTAGTTTACATATAAGAGAAAGTTGGCTTACTTTGTTTCTAACGTTTGGAGACATGAGAGGATTACAAAGCAGTATATATTTATGTGAAGAGTGAGATTTGTAATGTGTCTGAAGTTCAAATGTACGTCGATAGTTTAAGCAAATGAAATTGGCATGTCTTAAGAAATTCCTGTACCTAGCAGCATACTTTAGAGAAGAAAATGAAAGAGTTTGCAGCAGCAGGCTAACCAGCAAGGAAGGTTGGCCAAGCATGTCAAGTAAGTCATGTCATAAAAGAAGCGCAAGTTAGTATATTTATTTTGCACTTAAATTGTCGTCCAAAGCCATTAGTGTTAGAGTTTAGATCTCCTTCTTGATTTTAAAATCTGAATGCTCCATTTCAGCTTAGTTTTAACTTTTATAACAACATAGATTTTAGTGGATATATTGTAACTGTTGTTTGTGTTGTGAAATATTCTATTAATTTCATAAAGCTATACATAAATACATTTTAAAATATCTCATTATATGCTAGCATGAAAAAGGAAACTTACACAACATTTGCTGCATTTGTAATTATATAAATGTTTGTAAAAGCTGGTTTACTTTTTTATTTGTTTTCAGAATGGTTAGCCACCAATCAATCTGGCAGAACAGTAAAGCGTTCTGTGGGTACTTAATACTGGTCTCAATGTGCATAAGAAAGATTTAATTTAATATACAAAAACAAAGGAGCACATTGAGAAAGTGAAAATGGACAGAATTTCAAAATCTTGCCACAAAATTGTGCAGTGGGGAGTCAATAACAGAGTGAAAAATGCTGAATTCTTAATTGTCAAGTGCAGAGCAACATCAACTGCAATTACTTAGTTTCTTAATGATGTGGAGTGAGTCACTTTACATTAATATCACCAATAGTGTTTAGCGAATTTCCGCATAATTTCTAGAACCACTCGGCCTTCTACCTTCTCGAATACATGATATTTTAAATATAAGTGTGAGAGAGCCTATCTACTGTGTGTCACCTGTCTGTGTGTGCAGGTCTAAAGTGTGTAGTGAGAAGACCATAGACATGGCAGTCGAATGGAACCAACAGCACTTGTCGGTCATGTCAAGGAAATTGTAATGAAAGAACACAGCAGCCCCAAGAAACTTCTGTGTTGTTCTGTGCTGTTTCATAACTTAACTGTTTATTTCATCACTACAATAAAGTTGAAAAAAGCTTTTTAGCAACTTTTAACACAGATGTACTAGAGGCAAGACTTGTTCACTATTTCAGTGGCTGTTGAATCAACTATGTGGTAAATGTATCTTAATTTGTGTCTAATGTGAGATGATACGGATGACTTACAAGAAGTCTAATGTTTATGTGTGAACTGATAATTTTTTTCTTTATGAAAGTTGAACTGTCCGTCTGAAGTTTTGGATGAGATTATCTTGAAAACTATACATTGAATAAAAATAGTGGGTAAGACGAGTTCATAAGCTCAAAGGGGGACATCAAATAATACTGCATGTGACCCCCATCCCCCACCCCCCTGCGTGAGGGGCAACTTTTAAATCTTAAATGGAAACCCCATTTTTTATTGCAGATTCGTACTCTCAATAAAAAAATAATCAAGTTTCGTCTGATACATTTTTTTAAACCATTGACAGATGGCACTGGAATCAAGAAACTTTAAAATTGGAGAAGAACTCCAGTTTATTTAGAATGATTAGAGAAAGATGCATCAAATTGATGCAAAATGTGCACCAATTCTTTCATTACACCAAATTAAGCTTTTTTTTTTTTTTTTTTTTTTTTACAAAATGTATCCCACCCGCCACAATTTTTGATGGAGGGAGGCGGAATGGTATTAAAGTTTCGTTAGGGAACTCTTCACAATACCATTACTCACCCGACTGTGGTGCTACCATCGCCAAACTGCGAACTATTGCTCAGTATAAAGGTCGATTCATTGTGATCTGACGTCACTTCACTTTCCGATTGTGAACCATAAACATCAACTGACTAAAGTAAATTATTCTTTAGCAAAACATGGCTCACTATCCTCCTTCAGAGACTGTTCATGTGATGTTAATTATAGGTGAATGTCATAACAATTATGATGCAGCTGTGCAATTGTATGCCGATCGTTTCCCAAACAGACGACATCCAAGCAAAAACATTTCGAGATTGTTGAGAGCAGTTTTGAATAATGAATATGTGCACCATCCAACTTGTCATTGTAAATACAATGAAAATTACGCTGTTACCCATACCATTCTCGCCTGTGTTCAACTGGATCCTGAAATTAGTAGTCATGTGATTCAGAGACAAACTGGAATACCAAACCCGACTGTTTTGAGGATTTTGAAGGTACATAAATATCATGCTTATCATATCACACTGGCACAGGCATTAATGCTGAAAGATATGCAAATACACATGCATTTCTGCCAATGGGCCTTGGAAATCACAAGAGATGACAATGATTTTTTTAGATAATGGCAAATTAAAATCATCATGATTGTCAATGGGTCTGTGCCAGTGTGGTTTGACAGGGGACCAATATTGACAATCAACACAAATGGTGGTTAATGGTCTGGTGTGAAACTTTAAATGGTTACTTGATAGGACCATATTTTTTTGGGTGAAATGTCACTGGGGAATCTTATTTACAACTTCTCTGCAATGATTTGTTGGAGCTAATGGAAGATGTTGACTTAGAAACTAGACAGTGAATGTGGTTCCAACAGGACAAAGCAGCTCCCCATTATGCTAAAAATGTGTGTAACATTTTAAATTTACAGTGCCCTGGTCAGTGGATAGGACGCAGAGGACCAATTCAGTGGCCTCCATGTTCACCAGACCTAACATCTGATTTTTTCTTGTGGGGTTATTTAAAAAAATATTGTCTATGAAAGACAGCCCACAACCTGAAACGATATGGAGCAATGCATTCAAAGTGCATGTGCAGCCATACCACAGGATGTGCTGCTCAAAACTGTGTACAACTTTTGCAGACAATTGACTTTATGCATTGAAGCAAATGGGGATAATTTTCAACAAGTTCTTTGTGGCTAATTTCATTAATTAAGCACCTCAAATTGTGAGAGGTAAGGGGACTCACACTAATGAAGCAACCCATGGGAACATCACTCCACTACATCCATGTTGTCGTTCCTGGGTAATGCTAAAAGTAGGATACAGTACATTTTGTACAAAAATAGGTTAATTTGGCATAACAAAACAATTGGTACACATTCTTTATCGATTTTATGCGTCTTTCTTGGATAATTCTAGATAAATCAGAGTTCTTCCCTAATTTTACTTTTTTCTCTATTTCAGTGCCATCTGTCAATGGTTTAAAAAACTGATTCAGACAAAAGTTGATTACTTTTTTATGGAGAATTCAAATCTGGAATAAAAATGGATGTTTCTGTTTAAGATTTAAAAGTTGCCCCCTGCCCAACTCAATGTGGCATGGGCTGGAGGTTACACCTAGTATCATTTGATGTCCCCCTTTGAGCGTATGAACTCTTCTTACCCACTACTTTTACTCAATGTATAATTTTCAAGATAATCTCATCCAAAACTTCAGTTGGATCACCCTGTATATATTCCTTAACTACCATCATTCTTTGGAGAAGAAGATTTTGGAGACTGACATAGAGCCAGCTATCCAGACAAGAAGATCAGCTGTGCATGCCAAGTAAGTCCATGCATGTAAAAGAAGTGAGAAGGTTGCAGTCCTACTTCACACATTCTTGTGGTCAAAAACATTAGAATGTAGTGACCAGTGTGAAACGACCAAAGGAAAAAAGGAATTTTGATACAAAAACAAGAGAAAAATCTATCAAGTGTTTCAATAGCAGCTGAGCATAACAAGACAAAAGAACTATTTCAAGGAATTGGATTCTGCCTAAATATCCAATGAAGAAAATTTGTAACTGTAAATAAGGAGAAGAAGTGAAAAAACCACAATGAGGAAAAACTGGAGAGAAGATCTCGACCTATTAGATTAAGAAGAGATATGCCTAGAATGGTATGACTAAGGAGATCTGCTGTGGGGAGTATACAGTTCTCACACTTTGTGGGTACACAGATGCAGGAACCTGCATCCAATGCTGCTGGCACCAGCTGCTGTTCACCAGCGCTCACCTACTTCCACATCTGCTCACCGACCCCTGCGTGGAAACCAACAACTGATGCCACCAGCACCAATTGCTGTTCACCGGTGCTGATTACACTTATGCTCAATGACACAGCCCAAATTCTAAGCCTAGTTAGCAAAAAACATAACTTTAAGTATAATAACTACACTAATAATGTTCATTCAATGGCTTATACCATGTCGTATTAATATATGAAAGTTAATTTTTAGATGCTCACAAGTTCTAAAGCTTGTAAAATTGTGGATCAGGAACACCAAGTAGGAGAAACTTGCAAAACCAGGCATGGCTATAAAAATTAGTAAAGAAGGGCCAGACTGGGTTAGTAAATCTAATCAAAGCTGAAAATGCTACTTTAAGAAAGGAACTAAGTGCAACTGTAAATGAAAAAATAGATGCCGAGAGTCCTAAGTTAGACTCAATAAATGCTCAATAAAATGATAAATTAGATGCCCAGAGGGAAACCTTGAATAGCCAAGCAACCAACTGGGTTTATTAAGTGCCAAGGTTGACGCACAGAGTAGAGAATTTAGTAATCTATGCAATGGCATGGATGCTTTAAGGACTGACTTTGTCTCTCTAAATGGTAAATTTGAAAATCTGAAATTAGATTTAAAGAAGGAACTAACTAATTCTTTAAGCATTCATGTAAATCATATGTATGCTGAATTCAACCAAAAACAGACAAATAACTTTCAGAATTTGACAAAACAGTTAGAATTGAATATTGAGGAAAAATGTAATAGAGTAGGAATAGACATTAATGAAAATTTAGGATCATTGGAGGATGTATGGCATGCTCAGTTTAATGCTGTAAAGCAGGAAGTGCATACTTTGAAAGAGAGCATTATAAGCATAGTAAATTAATGCCTGACATTCGATCGCAAATTACAGGTGTAAGTACACGAGTAGACAGTTTAGAAAGAAGCTTCAAAGAGAAGATAGCAAGCTCTGATATCATAAATGTAAGTAGTCTGGAGGAGCAGGTACAGGAAATTATAGATCAGAAAGTCACTGAGAGAATAACATCGAGGAAAGCATTGCCTATGGCTTCTTTCAAATTTACTGATACCAGGAAGGGCATAGACGAACCCTGGAGAGAAGTCAAACTTATCCAGGAACAAGTAGAAAAATGAGGAACTTCACCCAATGTTGTGTTGACTAGTGAAGTAGTTTCTGATTTGCAATGGTGGGCGAATTCGGGGTTATCGAGACTATTCCCTAAATTCAAGCATGATGTAGAGATGCATCTGACTCATTTATTGAATAGATTCAAAAAACTTTGCTGAATAACTGGGAAGTTTCTAAAATGATTGAATTTTCTGTGGGGTACCTTTTAGGGAAGTCTTCATAATTGGTACTGTAAATTTATTTTGGAAATCTACCCATGAACAAAAGTTCGTAATATTTAAAGAGAAATATTGGTCTGCTGGAGTGCAGGAGAAACTAATATCAGGTTTGTGGGACCCAAAATATTACAATAACACTTAGGGTACCATGAGGCAATATTTAGACTGGCATCTAATATGGGCAAAGTATTTGGATAAGCTGATGGAGGAAGAGGGGTTCATTCAAATTTTGATTAGACAATTACCCATCTGTGTAAGACAAGGCATCTGGTGTAGTGGCTGGAAAACGCTTGAAGAATTGTTATCCTTCATTGATGCACTAGATGCCTCAAATAAAGACTGTAATGAAACTTTACATCAAGGGGAAAACTCGAATTTCAAAAGGAATAGTGGGAATAATTTCAAAAAGCATGAAGTAAAACTAGCTGCAGTACACCAGTGCAATAGAAAAATGGTAACGACAATCATCAGAAGAAGCATCCACCTTCAAATTTAGGTCCAGTAACTTCACAGGAATTTGTAACAAGTAATACTAGAGTACAAAGTGGTAACGTAGTATCTTGATTCATTTACCAACCTGTGATTACTAATAATGAGGAAAACGTGGTGCGATCTGGATCCAGGGCCAGAGTCCAGGTCATAGAGATTCACTAGGAGGCCTGGTTAATGATAAGTATGTTATTTTCATGCACAGGCTACCTACAAAAGAATGGTTACTGTTGGGATAACCAAACCTAGTTATCAACAATCCACAACCTATAATAGCAGGGACCATGGAAACTACTGAAGTTAATATACTTATAGACTCGGGTAGTGAAGTATCACTCATCTCTAGAACATTCTTTACTTTTTGTTCTAAATGACCTATGTAAACTCCAGTTACTGGAAATAGCAGTAAGTGCTGTTTAGTCTGTAATAAAGTAAAGTTGTGAAACATGAAACCCACGTGAAGTGCAGTGCCGGAAATATCTTATTTTGTAAAGCACTTTTAATAGTAGAAAATATTAATAGTGATGTATATTTTGGTTTATATTGGTTATTAGAATTTAAAGCCATATTAAATTTTCAGAATCTTCTTTGCATCCAGCATCTACTGTTCCTTTTACTGAAACAGTTTGTGACAGACAGCTACATTGGTAAACAAACAAAAAAATGTCAGTGTATGCGATTAACAGCTACAGTACAATTATCACCAGGGATCGATAATGTATGTCCAGGAACACTATGAACTGACATACAAGACAAAGTTAATGAGTCACTAATATTAACCAAACAACAAAAGCGAAATTTATACAAAATTTTAATGAAGTATGAAGTGGTATTCTCCGATTGTCCCAGTGAAATCAGTGATTATATTTGTAATTTCAAAATCAAAGATGACACTCTATTCTTATGTAAGCCATATCCAGTACCAGTAAGTTCAAAAGAAGCAGTGAGGGAGGAAATCAATCAAATGATCGATAACAGTATAACAGACCACAGCTTGCAGCGTCATGAACAACCCTTTGGTCACAATGAAAAAAGCTACAGGTGTGGTACAATTAGTGTTAGACACCCGGACGTTGAATAAGCAGATAGAGACAGAAAGAGACAGACTGATTAACATTGAAGAATTGTTATCCAAATTTGAGAAAGTAAGGTTTTTCAGCACAGTGGACCTGACTTCGGGATATTGACAAATCAGGTTACATCCAGAAACAAAAATGTATGCAGCATTCTTATTTGATGGTAAATTATATCATTTCAATGTATTTCCATTTGGACTTAATATTTCTGTATCTGTATTTATACATGTGCCGGATGAAGCATTAGTAAGAGATTTATTGAAGGATTTAATAATATGTGTAGACAATACCTTAATAATATTGGCTACTTGGGAAGAACATTGTCACACCTTACGCATAACTCTGAAAAGATTTAAAGAGAAAGGTGTTACAGTGAAACTGTCTAAATCATACTTTACATCCCAAGAGCTTAAATTTTTAGGTTATATTGCAGGGGTGCAGGGAATTAAACTAGACCCTGAACACAATTAAGCTATAAAAGATTGTCCACACCAAAGAAATTTAAGACAGTTGAAGGGATTTATAGGTATGGCCAGATACTATCAAAAGTACAGAAGAGGTCATGAACTAAATGACCTGAAAATTTTATGTTTATTAAGGAAGGGAGTACCGTGGATTTGGGATCAAGAAGAAAATGATGCATTTGAAAAGGTGAAAAGTGCACTTGTTGAATCATCCATATTACATGATCCAGTTATGATCAAACTGTTCAAAATTTCAACAGATGCATCTGATTACGGAACTGCTGCAGAACTTTTCCAAGGAGAATGGGATCTAAATAGTCTAGAACACCGAACCATAGCTTTTGCTAGCCGTAGTCTAAATAAGCACGAATTGAATTACATGGCTACAGGAAAAGAACTATTGGCGATTGCATGGAGTATCAAAAAATTTCAAACACTAGTATTGTGGTCAGAAATTCATGTTTATACAAATCATCAAGCTCTATCCTTTCTAATGAACAGTTGATTGTCACATAGTAGATTAACGCGATGAATGCTTTTCCTACAGGAATATGATATTCGGTACAATATTCTCAGAACCTTTTACATGTTGTATCCTGATGCTTTGTCTAGGTTACCCATAGGAATAGAAGAGTTAAAATGTACAGATGAACATGGCTTAATTTTTGAAATTAATTTTATGTCAGTAGATTATACAAAGATCAGGGTACAAGTGATGGCTCAAAGAACAACAGAAAATATCCATCATGATCCCTATTTTACAGAAATGTTTTATATGTGTATCTGGAATTCCTTACTTACTAATCAAGTGGGAAAATGGAAAATTCTGGATCATAAGTTGTGTTGGAGAGACAGCATAGCATTGCAATGTTGGCGTTTATGCATTCTCTAAGTAAAGGAAGACGCACTTGTTTGGTATGTTCATACAGGATGTGTACACTTCGGAATGAAAACGTGTATAGGAAGGGAGAACTGATAGAGGTACTCAAGGAACCCTCCACCACACTCCGTCAGGTGGCTTGCGGAGTACGGATGTAGATGTAGATGTAGATCTCATATGAATAAGTTTTTTTTTTATTTTTTCTTTATTTTAAGAATCTAGGGCATAATTTAGTATCTTTGATTAGAACTTGTGAAATCTGTCAGAAGATGAAAGAGGATCATACTCATGTGAAATACAAAATGTTTCTGATTATTCCTAAGTTGTTACATGATCTCACAGCAGCAGAGTTTTATGGACCAGTTCCAAAAGGAAAGGGAGGAGTGTCATACATTTTGGTCACCATAGAACGCTGGTCAAAATATATTAATCTATATCCCATCAAAAAAGCAAATACACAGACAGTTATACACTGCTTACAACAATACCTTCCAGAACTAGGTAAACCAAAATGGTTTCTTATGGATAATGGCCCACAACTCATGAGCAACAAATTTAAAGAATTTCTAGCATGAGAAGTTATTTGTCAAGCATTAATATCAAACTATAACCCATCCTCGAACCCGTGTGAATGAGTAATGAAGGAAATTGGAAAACTGTGCCGCACCTACTGCCATGAAAAACATACTTTATGGGCAATGAAAATTAAAGACTTTGAACTTATTCTAAATGGATTACCATATGTATGAACTGGGTTAACACCTTTAGAAGTAATGGATTAACCCTTTATAGGAGAACTTCTCATTAGATGATTTAGTTGGTCTGAACAGCTGAGTGCCAATTACAAAATGAACCAGGAAATTGTTATGCCTTTTAGACTAAATTCTTAGAAACCAAAAGTAAGTAAACATAATGAAAAAGCTGTTGATTTACAAGAACTAGGTCATCAATCTTGTACTGAAGTTCATCATCTTCAAAGCTCTGCCCTGAAGAAAGAGAGAGACAAGTTTTTTCCAAAAATGTGAAGGACCACAGAAGGTGATCCATCCCAAGACATTATTTTTTATGGATCCTACAACTGGATCAGTAAAGGGAAGTCTAATGTAAAGGATGTAAAGCTATATATCCCCCAGGGACATTAATGTTCAGAATTAATGGCCAGAGTGATGACCGTGGGGTCCTGAGTTGTTCTCGGTGTTTCTTCTATAATAGTTTTTATACACCGAATTCCTCCAAAATCTTAAGCTACTCTACCATCCCACACTCAAAGATACTATGAAAAAAAATAGTACTGATTACGTCATCCCCAATGATTCCTGGTGAGGGATTTCCTAGTTCCATTCAGTCAGACTACTAACAACCTCCGTCTCCCTATAAAATCTCTTGGCGGAGTAATGAAGCTTCTGCATACATGTTTCTGGTACTTCACTTATGTACTCAGCAAGAGCATGTATGAGGTAGGTATTTGCACAGTGCATTCACACTTACCTGTCCCCAATTTGGACTTGTCCCAACTTTGTTCGGCTGCAGCATGAGGTGGAAATTTGCACACATGTTGTCATTTGGCACAGCCTTAAACAACATATATTAAGTGCACCTGGTCAGATCTTATCTCTCTTGGTTTCAACCGGCATTATCTCCATGTATAATTAGGTCATATTTTTGCTTGGAATGATCTTGGTATATAATCTCTTCACCAGTTGCTTTGCAAACCTGTGTATAGAGGCCTTGGTAAAATCAGTGTCTTCAATTTTGTATGTATTATTGATATAAGGTGTCATTATGATGACTCCAACACTGGTATTCTTGAAAGATGCTGGGTAATCCTTTCATTGGTCACATATTTCTAGGTAAATATGGAGAACAGTGTCCTGGCACATAACTTTCAAAATATTTTCTGATGTCATGAGAATATTATTCTCATACTGATTGTAGTATATTTGGGCCAGAATTCCAATTTATATTTCTTGATGCATATATTTCTTAGTGACCTGAAGGAAATATTAAGTTAGCAAAAACACATAACTAATCAAACAACTGTGATAACATAGTATATAGGTTTACTACTTTGTACAGAATATTTTGTACCTTTTATGAGATGTGATGTAGACAGGACAGTTTGCATCAGTTTTGAAAGGGGTGGGTATTGTGGATAACAGCATGATTTATAAGAACACATAAATCATGGCAAACACAAAACACACACCACACCTTTCAAACAACCCTCACAAATAAGTGTGCCTGATTCTTCATCACTTGCCATTTCCACAGGGTTACTAAGATTTTGTTTTGGGACCTCAAGGGTGAACGTGGGAATGTCCGTTCTGTAGGAGATGATTTAACAACAAACCTTCTCCGGCATCTCATTCAAGTACCTATGAAGTAGGGACCTTGGGGAAGGGGGGTGGGAAGGGTTTCCTGTCTTTGGGGCTATCGTCTTTCTCTTCTTTGATCTTAGCAACCATTTCTATTTATTTTCTTTCTTACATCTCATCTGCGGGCCTATCTTTTATTACCTCTTTCCATATTCATCTACTTCTATTGCAGATGTCCTTCCTGGTTTCCATGGTTTCCAATAACCTATATCCTATCTTCAGGTAAAAAAGCCAAAGAATCAGACTACACAAACAGACATACACACAAAATTACATTTATACACAAACATTAAGATTACAGGGGAAACTACACACACACACACACACACACACACAATAAACACGAAGCAATATTGAATTTCAGTGGTGCAAAAGTAAAATTGAATGTAAATAGTGTAAACTGTGTTGTACATCAAAATATCTGAGATAGTTTTCTGAGATTTCTAACTTCATCTATGCCACCAAATGAGTTTCAAAATATCTGAGATAGTTTTCTGAGATTTCTAACTTCATCTATGCCACCAAATGAGTTAAGATACTTTAATGGATGTACAGGATGTAAAATGACCTTTTTTAAAATAATATTATGAAAATTTATATATGTGTTTGGAGAGAGAGTTTGATTTTTGATTGAGATTTTTACTTTAAGTCGTAACTGGTACCTGAATTTTTGGTTGCTGCCTCCTTGAATGATCAGCTTCTGCACCAGTTGTTAACGTATTGCAATTTGGAGGAAGTTATTGTTCTTTAAGGTTTAAAATACGACTCTGTTAGTTACTTGGCCATATTGCAGATAGCTTTGAGCCCAAGTTTTCATAGCTTTTCATACCTAAGGAACCACTGCTGTAAGTAAGTCAGATCAAGCAGCAATCTGCATTTTGTGAGAAAAGGAGATTGCTTGACACACAAACTTCCTTCAAACTACACGTCCTGCTACATCAAAATTGGTCAGTGGAGTACAGCACCATACTATTGTACAAGAACATAATCTAATTACTGTAATTAAGAAATTATGAGAGGTTGTTACTTATTGAATGAAAACTATAGAGAATGCATTTCTTTCCATGTATTTTAGTGAGTTTTGTACACTTACAATTCTGTGGTGGTGGTGGTTGTTGGGATTTTTAAGGGGGACTAAACAGCGAAGGTCATCAGTCCCCCAACAATTCTGTCGATTGATAGACGGCAATGACAATGATGTTCCGCTCCTTTTTTCAAAAACAAGATATTCCTAGTCTTCACTTCCAAAAATTTTGTACAAATAAATGTTTGACAACTCTTACACATACTTCACTCGGTTTTATCATCAGAATATCAGTTTTCATTAAATATAACAATACGTTCTGAGCGATGACCTAGCATCACGTCCTCTTTCCACAAGATACAGATTAACAGTCTTTTTCTAAAAAAAATCAATTGTCTTTTTTTTTTTTTTTTTTTTTTTTTTGAGTCCATACTCAAAGATTCTCTAATACTATCATTGCGGGGATTGCTACACGGGTAGCAGGGATTGTGTGGCGTGGGCTGGGCGGTTTTTTAGGTTAGATGGCCTTGAGCAAGTACAGAAAGGGCAACAGCCTCAACAGGTGTGGGGCAAAATCAGGACATGCGGGGACCAAGCAGCAGTCGGTATTGTAATTGTAAACTGTCGAAGCTGCATTGGTAAAGTACCGGAACTTCAAGCGCTGATAGAAAGCACCGAAGCTGAAATCGTTATAGGTACAGAAAGCTGGCTGAAGCCAGAGATAAATTCTGCCGAAATTTTTACAAAGGTGCAGACGGTGTTTAGAAAGGATAGATTGCATGCATCCGGTGGTGGAGTGTTCATTGCCGTTAGTAGTAGTTTATCCTGTAGTGAAGTAGAAGTGGATAGTTCCTGTGAATTATTATGGGTGGAGGTTATACTCAACAACCGAGATAGGTTAATAATTGGCTCCTTTTACCGACCTCCCGACTCAGCAGCATTAGCGGCAGAACAACTGAGAGAAAATTTGGAATACATTTCACATAAATTTTCTCAGCATTAGGTGGAGATTTCAGTTTATCAGATATAGACTGGGACACTCAGATGATTAGGACGGGTGGTAGGGACAGAGCATCGAGTGACATTATACTGAGTGCACTATCCGAAAATTACCTTGAGCAATTAAACAGAGAAGCGACTCATGGAGATAACATCTTGGACCTACTGATAACAAACAGACCCAAACGTTTCGACTCTGTATGTGCAGAACAGGAAATCAGTGATCAGGCCTTTGCAGCATCCCTGAGTATGGAAGTTAATAGGAATATAAAAAAAGGGAGAAAGGTTTATCTGTTTAGCAAGAGTTATAGAAGGCAGATTTCAGACTACCAAACAGATCAAAACGAAAATTTCTGTTCCAACACTGACAAAGTTGAGTGTTTATGGAAAAAGTTCAGGGCAATCGTAAAATGCGTTTTAGACAGGTACGTACCGAGTAAAACTGTGAAGGACAGGAAAAACCCACCATGGTACAAGAACAAAGTTAGGAAACTACTGCGAAATCAAAGAGAGCTTCACTCCAAGTTTAAATGCAGCCAAAACCTCTCAGACAAACAGAAGGTAAACAATGTCAAAGTTAGCATAAGGAGGGCTATGCGTGAAGCGTTCAGTGAATTCAAAAGTAAAATTCTATTTTCCGACTTGACAGAAAATCCTCGGAAGTTCTGGTCTTACGTTAAATCAGTAAGTGGCTCAAAACAGCATATCCAGAGACTCCGGGATGAGGATGGCATTGAAACAGAGGACGACACGCGTAAAGCTGAAATACTAAACACCTTTTTCCAAAGCTGTTTCACAGAGGAAGACCGCACTGCAGTTCCTTCTCTAAATCCTCGCACAAACGAAAAAATGGCTGACATCGAAATAAGTGTCCAAGGAATAGAAAAGCAATTGGAATCACTCAATAGAGGAAAGTCCACTGGACCTGACGGGATACCAATTCGATTCTACACAGAATACGCGAAAGAACTTGCCCCCCTTCTAACAGCCGTGTACCGCAAGTCTCTAGAGGAACGGAGGGTTCGAAATGATTGGAAAAGAGCACAGGTAGTCCCAGTCTTCAAGAAGGGACATCGAGCAGATGCGGAAAACTATAGACTTATATCTCTGACGTTGATCTGTTGTAGAATTTTAGAACATGTTTTTTGCTTGAGTATCATGTCGTTTTTGGAAACCCAGAATCCACTATGTAGGAATCAACATGGATTCCAGAAACAGTGATCGTGTGAGACCCAACTCACTTTATTTGTTCATGAGACCCAGAAAATAGTAGATACAGGCTCCCAGGTAGATGCTATTTTTCTTGACTTCCGGAAGGCGTTCGATACAGTTCCGCACTGTTGCCTGATAAACAAAGTAAGAGCCTATGGAATATCAGACCAGCTGTGTGGCTGGATTGAAGAGTTTTTAGCAAACAGAACACAGCATGTTGTTATGAATGGAGATACATCTACAGACATTAAAGTAACCTCTGGCGTGCCACAGGGGAGTGTTATGGGACCATTGCTTTTCACAATATATATAAATGACCTAGTAGATAGTGTCGGAAGTTCCATGCGGCTTTTCGCCGATGATGCTGTAGTATACAGAGAAGTTGCAGCATTAGAAAATTGTAGCGAAATGCAGGAAGATCTGCAGCGGATAGGCACTTGGTGCAGGGAGTGGCAACTGACCCTTAACATAGACAAATGTAATGTATTGCGAATATGTAGAAAGAAGGATCCTTTATTGTATGATTATATGATAGCAGAACAAACACTGGTAGCAGTTAGTTCTGTAAAATATCTGGGAGTATGCGTGCGGAACGATTTGAAGTGGAATGATCATATAAAATTAATTGTTGGTAAGGCGGGTACCAGGTTGAGATTCATTGGGAGAGTCCTTAGAAAATGTAGTCCATCAACAAAGGAGGTGGCTTACAAAACACTCGTTCGACCTATACTTGAGAATTGCTCATCAGTGTGGGATCTGTACCAGATCGGGTTGATGGAGGAGATAGAGAAAATCCAAAGAAGAGCGGCACGTTTTGTCACAGGGTTATTTGGTAACCGAGATAGCGTTACGGAGATGTTTAACAAACTCAAGTGGCAGACTCTGCAAGAGAGGCGCTCTGCATCGCGGTGTAGCTTTCTCCCCAGGTTTCGAGAGGGTGCGTTTCTGGATGAGGTATCGAATATATTGCTTCCCCCTACTTATACCTCCCGAGGAGATCACGAATGTAAAATTAGAGAGATTTGAGCACGCACGGAGGCTTTCAGACAGTCGTTCTTCCCGCGAACCATACGTGACTGGAACAGGAAAGGGAGGTAATAACAGTGGCACATAAAGTGCCCTCCGCCACACATCGTTGGGTGGCTTGCGGAGTATAACTGTAGATGTAGATGTAGAAGAGTTTCTTGCTGTCCAGCTGTGCTTCACTTCACCTCAAGTACTTTTTGATTCACATTTACATTTTTGGGATTTACATACATTACTGAGCTTCTCAGAATAAAATCAGGCACAAATTAGTTAAAGAAAAAAAAAAAAACCGTGAGGCACACATAACATTGCAAGGATTGTCAGAATGTTATGTTGTGATCATAAAAATCTGCTTGTGGTCTAAATTTTTTTCAGGACTACTTCATGGCAGACGCAGACTCTTAAACTGCAACCTTTGTTTTCTGTGGAGTGAGCTATCCAAACATGATTCATAACGCCCCTATCTGTACAGATTCAATATGCCATGCTAGTCCTATTTGGTAAGGGTCCCACACACTTCAGCAGTTTTCTAAAACTGGTTACACAAGTTATTTGTAAGCTATCTCCTTTATAGACAGTTCAAGAAGGTGCTGGGTGAAACTACTTCACATAGTGATGTTTCAATTACTGTAAAATGTGATAGTGAAGTGTGTGATATTTGTGTGAGAAAGGTCAAGCGAGGTATCCTGTCTATTAAGTGCAAGTTGTGGTACCACAATAAGATGTGTAAAAGTGAATCTGAAATATCATGACTAGACATGTCATCAGTGCTTTACGAGTGCCACAAAAAACGAAATACTGAATGCACTAAAATCAGAAAAAACAATAATAATGGTTCTTTCACACAATTTAGTGATCATAACCACAAAATACCAAGAACTCTAGAAGAAATAACAAGAAATACCAAGGCTTGGAGCAAAATCACCAGCTAGCACAAGATGTTCCTGTAAACAGTCTTTCTATGCACAAAATGTGGCATGTGCCAACTAAAGCATGTAAACAAACAGTAAGTACAGTTCTGGTGATACCACTATCAAATAAATAATTGCTGTTTTATTACAGTCTTCATTTAGAACCAAACACAGATGAACCAAAACCAGTGACAAAACGTCAAATAAAATGCACAGTCAAGAAAATTTGAATAATCAATAAAACAGGGAACTGCAAAAAATGAGTCCTTTTACTTGGTGGTAGTCACCAAGAGAATCGCTGATAAAACAAATGAATACAGTTCTTCATTTACAGCGACAGGAACAACTAAGCTGACCATGCCTTTGACCCAGATAATGAAAAACAGTAATTCACTAAATGACTTATCTAAGAATTACATGTTCATAATCACAGATGGAAGTGATGATGTATAAATAATGAGGGTAAATTTGCCACACAGTGTCTAAAGACAACACTACTGAACCTCAACGTGCCAAATATTGTAGTGACAAGCATGCCTCATAGACATGATCTGCAGGAAAACTGAATCATAAATTTTGAGCTTACAGCATCAGCACAGCCAGGATCATCACTTGAACAAGAAGAGTCAGTGCGAGAATCATCTTCAGCAAAAACAGCAAGAAAATGTGAGGATACAACAGAAGAAATAGTGGCCATTGCATCAATCAGTAAGATAACTGTAACACCTCATCACCAAAAGGATTTTTTAGACCAAGGCAAGAGAAACAAAGATTACAAGGTAAGCAGTGCTCAGTGCTTCTCAGTCTTCCACCAAAACATGCAGTGCATAAGAAACAAAGTGCAACAATTAGAGGTGGAACTGCAGTCTATGGACAGCTCACTTGTTTGCATAACAGAGCGTTGGTGTAACGGTTCAGAATTAACAAATTTAGTACTATATTCATACAGTCTAGCCTGTAATTACAGTAGAAACACTATGAAATGTGGTGGATCATGGAAATATGTGGAGGAGGGGATTATGTATAAAATTAGTGAGGGGATTATGGCATTAAGCGAGGATAAACACGTTGAAATATCAGCTTTAGAGATAAAAAACCTACATGTATTCCAAAGGCTAACTGTACTATGTAGTTATCATGCTCCCAGTGGTGACATGGACACATTCACTACAAAGTTAACCCAAGCATTAGATATGGTCTCCAGCCCCAACGGCAAAATCATCATTTGTGGAGGTCTAAACATTAACATGATGAACCCAGATATGTCATGCAATAGTTTTCATAACATTATCTACAACTATGACATATCACCATTAATTAACACTGCTACTAAGATAACCAGACTTTCAGCATCAAGTACTGACCAAATGCTAACGGACGGAGAGGAAGATAGGTGTGGCATTATAATAGATGACCTTGGCATCTCAGACCATTCCAGTCAGTTATTAAACTTGTGTATTTTAGTGTTATTACCTAATTCTATACCTAAGTACAGTAGGGTTTTCTCTAAGTCAAAAAGAGCTCTATTTGCCTCACCAATTAACAGTGAAACATGGGAAGAAATGTACGGGGGAAACTATGATAAATGGGAAGATTCGGAAGTTTCTGTCAATATTTAAATTCAGATTTGGAGAAGTGTTTCGTAAAGTTCTGAGGATCACTAACTCGTGCAACAATAACAGCTGGGTAACCAATGGGATAAGAAAATCCTCTGAAACTTTAATGCACCTTAGCTCAATGAAAAACTACCATAACGATTCAGCATTTCATAACTATTATCATTTACAGGAAGATCTATAGAAAAGTATTGTTAGTGACTAAAAGGTACCAAAATGACAATTTTATAGAAAAAGTAATAACAAAAGCAAAGCAGTATGGAAAATCACTGAACAGGAAACTAATAGGAAAAAATTAAAGCCAGTAAATATACAGTTTCAACACAATGATATCAAAATAAATGACCCCAAAAAACTAGCAAATTTTGTTTGTAGTGTGGTTGCTATGTTGCCGCAATATTGATTGGCAAAGTTCAACAGAACAAAGGATTTACACAGGCACCGACTCCATGAGGCCTGAGGAGGACCAAGGCCCTCAAAAAATCATTTTCAGTAATTTATTAGTTATATTGTGCTTTGTAAAATCACAAAATTATGTTGGACTTTATTATTTTCCTTGTTTGCAATAGTTACCTTTTAAAATACATTCAGTAATGAGTTAAAACAAGTAATTATTATGGTAGTAAGCAGGTTAACTGAAAACGAGGGGTGTGATCATGATAGTGTTACAGTGCTGCAGGCACACTTAGTATTTGACCCAGTGTGTGAAACTTTGGGTAAAGACTGGCGCCGGCAGGCCAGCACTCAGGCTGTGGTGACATCAAAAGGACTGGAGCAGAAGTGCCTGGAACCTTCTGCTTTGCATCGCCTTGACACTTTCAGACATTATGACATTGCAGCTATATAAAGCCCACCCTGCTGTCACAGTCATTCAGTGTGGGTAGTTTCATTCAGTGCATGCTACAGACATGTTTAGTATTCTAATTTTAGTGTCTAGTGGACTATTTTGTATGACTATATTTTATTCATTTACTTTAGTCTCTTAGTGTGTTCTGAATTAAGTTTGCAATGGATAAATTTGATACCAAAATGGCGCACTTGGAAGTTGATGATACTGCAAGTCAACCGCCAACAATTATTGTTTCACTTCCTGGCATATTAAAACTGTGTGCCGGACCGAGACCCAAACTTGAGACCTTTGCCTTTCGCGGGCAAGTGCTCTACCAACTGAGCTACCCAAGCACGACACACACCCCATCATCACAGCTTTACTTCCACCAGTACCTCGTCTCCTACCTTCCAAACGTTACAGAAGCTCTCCTGCGCTGTTGGTGGAGCACCTGCCCACAAAAGGCAAAGATCCCGAGTTCGAGTCTTGGTCGGGCACACTGTTTTAATCTGCCATGAAGTTTCACAATAGCGCACACTCCACTGCAGAGTGAAAATCTCATTCTGGAATCATTGTGTCGTCAATTGCTTCATTGTCTTCAGGTGACAACCATTCACAGCCAAAACCTGGTCAATCTGGTAAGAGAAGATCATTCCAGAAGACTTTGTTGATTAAATATACATGGCTAGAATATGAAGAATCAACCAAAAATTTTTTTGCAAAACCTGGAAAGAGGCAGATGCTAAAAGTCTATTACAATTCTTCAAAAAAAGAAGATTCATTTACTTCTGTAGGGTTTTCTAACTGGAAAAAGGCTTTTGAAAAATTCTGTTTTCATGAAAATATGTCTACGCATAAAGAAGGTGTTCAGTTAGTGATAGAATTTAGTTTCAGAAGAGTGGAGTCCCAATTGAATGAACAGTTAGACAGTGATATGAAGAAAGGCCATTTAGCTCTTGAGACAATTTTTACTACTGTGCAATTTCTATGGCAACAAGGACTAGAAATTAGAGGGCAGGAAGATGTAAACTCAATTTTTTTTCCAATTGCTGGAACTCCAGAAGAATGACATACATGAGTTTAAAGATTGGTTAGGGCATTTGGGGTATAAGTGGACACCCCATGATATTCAAAATGAGATCGTTGATCTACTAGGAAAGTTTGTGTTGAGAAAGGTATTGGCTTCAATCAAGAAGAATGAACATTTTCCTATTATGGTTGATGAAACAAGTAATTATTCGATTAATGAACAAGTGTCATTTTGTATTTGTACTGTTGATGATTCCTTAATCATCAAGGAAGATTATATTGGCTAATACCATAGCCCCAAGACTGAATCACAAACTCTAGTATTTTAAAATTTGTTTTTGCTTGTCTTGATTTGTCAATGGATAACTTCAGAGGACAGTGCTATGGTGGTGCCTCAAATATGAGAGGTAAGTTCAAAGGACTAAAAAAGTTAGTTTTGGATATACAACCAAAATCACGGTATATGCACTGCACTGCTCACAGGTTAGACTTGGCAGCTGTAGACAGTTTCTGACATCTTAAGTTTATAAGGGACATTATGGCTTTAGCCAAGGACTTAATAAACACCATTAGGGAATCCAACTAAAGGATGGGACTTTCCAGAAGCATACATTGTGAGAGTACCAAAGACCAAGCTGGACTATGACCCCTTTGCTCGACTTGATAGACTATGTGATTTTGTAGTATCTTGAGAATATTTAAAAACTTTGAAGAACTTCTAGAGTTTTATGAAACATTTTCTGCAGAGGACAAAACAGAGGCAGGTTATGAATGTGCAGGCTACCTTGAGTCAATGTTACAATTCAAGACTTATTTCTTTTTAAGTCTTTATTGCCATGCAATGAACCCTGTAGAGGTTGTCAATGAAAAAATTCAATGCCCTAATCTAAGTGTTGCTGATCTGAAAATATATATGAGGGCTAGAGTAGTATATTGATGAATGTGTGATAGTTTTGAACACTTTTGGGAATTGTGTTTAAAAGAAAAACTTCACAAGTTGATGATCCTTCAGTTCCTTGGAATCTAAGTATACCAAAGAAGTGTGAAAACAATGAAGCTAGCTCACCACACACTTCTAAAACCCAAAAGGAATACTACAAAGCTATTTACATTGAAGTTTGTGAAATGGTGCAATCTTGCATTACTGAGCAGTTTGTTTCAACTGTACTCACACAGGTCATTACAGTTGAACAAGAGTGCTTGCTTTTAGTAAACAGAGGTGAAACAAATTTGGAAAAATCAACTGAGTCTTTCAAAAATGACCTAGAGATTGAGAGACTACACTTACACTTGAATATGTTAGCCAATATTGCTAATAAAAAACAACTGGTCTTAAAAAACATGCATGATGTGAGAAAGTACATTACACAAAAGCCTGCAGTTGGAGGAATGCTATGTGAAGTATTGAAGTGCATTAAACTTCCCCAAGTAGTTCCAGTCATGGCAGCAACAGCAGAATGGTCATTTAGCTCCCTTAGATGGCTGAAGCCATATCTCTGATCATCAATGGGGTAAAAGCAATTGAACCACTTGGCTGTTCTTCATGCCCACTGGGGCACCTTTCTAAAGAAACTTGAGCCCAGATAATGGCATTTAGAACAATATCAAAAATCTTTAACTCTCTACTTTATAAATACATACATAATGCTAAATTTTCAATATCAAAGTATTAGTACTAGTGTAGTACTGTATTACTATATTACTGTATTATTTTCAAATACTTAAATATCTTCAGGGTGGAAAACCCAATTAAAACCCAGTATTTACATACTTTTTGTATGAAATTATTAGGCATACTATATGAACTTCATTAACTGTATTAACTGTATTAGAGCATTAAAGCATTGTTTATTGTTTTTGTTTAGTGAATCTTGAGCCTTATTCAAAGTAAGCTTAAATTAGCTATTTCACTTATTAATAAAAGTGCTATTACTGTGTGACAGCAATATTTTACGTTTTATTCTTTTAATGATACTTTATCATTTATTGAAATATAATTTCAGTCTTTTAAGGGCTGTATATTCACTGCTCTGTAATAGATGATAAGCATGATTATCACTGTAAATTAAATTACCTTTTTATGAAAATAGCTTGCGTGTTTATGTTTTGGTTTGTTTTCTTTCTTTATTTCAAAGCCAAGAAATGTGTCCGGCTTGCTGAGTTTCCCCAGAGTGTCAAGTTATCGAGAGTCCAGTTTTCGGGGTTCTAATGTTGAGCAAATGACTCTAAAATGCTTAAAAAAATTTGAAACTCACTATTTTTCCATCTAAAATTAAGAAAATTTCTTAGGGCCAGACCCCCAATATGGACCCCCCCCCCCCCCCCCCCCAAGAGTCGGGACACCCGGTGCTTACTGAAGGACTGCATAGACAACATCAAAGAGCCTTTAGTGCACATCATCAATGAATCGTTCTCCACAGGTTGTTTCCCAGACTTACTGAAGCATACAAAAATCATAACTATATATAAGAAAGATGACCCAGAAATCATAGAAAATTACAGGTAAATGTCGTTACTCTTATCCTTGGTAAAGGTCATAGAGACCATAATGGAAAACAGGCTCTTGAGGTGCTCAATCTTCTGAGCAAAGAGCAATTTGGATTCGGGGTTGGCAAAAGCACAAATTCAGCTGTAGCTCATTTCTCAAATGTTATTCTCGAAGCACTAGACAAAGGAGAGTACATAACAAGCATTACCTGCAAAACAGGGTCCAACAGGTGGAGATCACTCAAACTAACTCGAATCATATCTTTCAAATTCAGAATACATCAATATAGGAGTCCCCCAAGGAAGTGTGCTGGGCCTAATCCTTTTGTTAGTACTGATTCACCATGTGTGACACTGTGTGGAAAATCATTGATGTGTATTGTTTGCTGATGACAGTAACATCTAAATCAAAGCTGAGTTGCAAAGTGTGCTCAATGAAAAATTTGAGGAAACACTTAAGCTTGTATGCCAATGGATAGACTAATAAATTAACCCTAAATGTAAAAAAGAAACCAACAGTATTATTTTTTACTTAAACAGAAAACCAAACAGTACCAAGCTAAAAGTTAATGAAGAGCAGGTAGAATGTGTACTATCAACAAAATTTTTAGGCATGCATGTCGACTCTCAACTAAATTGGACTGAGCACACTGCAGTACTTGGAAAGCAAACAGCTTCAGCTTACTATGCACTTAGGATAATAAATTCAGTGTGTAGTAGCTCATCTACTAGAACTGCATATTTTGTGTATGTCCACTGTATAATTAGTTATGGTATATCCTTCTGGGGATCAACAAAGCAGAACAGACAAGCAATATTTAAGTTGCAAAAAAGGACTGTACGAATCATAACAGAAAGTAGAAATAGATCCCATTGCTTGGAGTTATTCGAATCTTTGGGTATATTGACAGTTCCATGTAAATACATTTTTCAGACAGTAATATACATTAAAACACATTGACCAGTTCCCAATAAACAGTTCCATACATGTACATGAAACCAGACACAGACAGCACTTACAGCTCTATAGGAAAAACAAATGAAAAACTGAGAATAGCATGTTATATAATGGAATTAAATTGTACAACACTCTTCCACAAGGAATCAAAGACACAAGCAAAATAGATAACTTCAGGAATTTGCTAAAGAAACATCTCAGAAAAGTGTATTTATTCTGTCAAGTACTATTTGGAATGATGGAAACATATAGATATATGTAAAAATTATCAAATCTGTTATTAAGTGGTTTAACAATGTACCTTTATGTTACAATCGTCACAAATTTTAATTGTACACAATAGGTACACAAATTTATAATTATGTTGATAACATCCATACAGTCCTGATTGTCTGTTGATGGACAAATAAATAAAATGATGCACTACCCACCCTGACAGTTTTACGTCTCCCAGTACTTCATCTCTTACTTTCCACATTTCACAGAAATTCTCCCCCATGCCATGCTGGTTAACACTCCTAGAAAAAAATCCCTCAGGCTGTTGCTAAGCCAGGTCTCGACAATACCCTGTTTTCCAGGAGTGTTAGCTCCACTAGGTATACAGCAGAACTTTGTGAAACACTCAAGATATGAGAAGAGGTTCTGGTGGAAGTAAAGGTGTGAGCACGGGTTATGCGGCATGCCTAGATCTCTGTTTGTAGAGCACACCTGCTAAATGCAAGGTCCCAGGTTTGAGTCCCAGCCTGGCACACACATTTATTCTACCAGGAAGTTCCTAGTTTGTAATCTACAAATGCTTTGCTGTAGAGTGAAAATTCATTTTGAAATTCTGGGTAGAGCTGGTAATATTGAAGGTTCCTGAGATACAGACACAATGTAATTGGTTCATATTTTTCAATACCAATACCAATGAGAGAGAGGCAGAGAAAGAAGCAGCATTAAGAAGATGTAACATAGCCTTGAGAAGCAAAACAAATGCTCTTTGCAGTGTTCTTTGGTAAAGTTGACAAATAGGAGAAACATTGGGGTGGATAAAACTGCATGCTAAAATTGTGTAGGTAATGTCCTATCAAAATGTTTTACACCATCAGAATTGCGAAGGTGGGAACTTTCCCCGCAATACATCCTACATTTCCGTAACCCTCCTGGCCTCAACCTTTGTTAGTCATTGTCCTCACCCATCCAGCCCCCTCCCTGTTCCCATTCCAGCACTACACAGCCGTCACTTCACCGCCACACCCAGTTTTTTAATTTATTTTATTTTTACTTTTATTTCTCTCCTTTCCACTACTTACCCCCTCCCCCCTCCGCACCTTCTCTCCTACCCTCCATCTAAACTGCAACACTTCACTGTCCACCACTCCCACCATACTATATCCCTCCCTCTCCCCACCCCAGCCTCTCCTCATCCGCATTGTGACATTTACAAATAAGTTTTACTACATCAATAAAATATTTCTTTGACATTTTCAAAACCTCTGAAAGTATGTACGTCAATTAAATATTAACTTCCAAATTAAATCAAGATAGTTCTCATATGCTACAACAAAATACAGGCTATGTATTTTTTTATTAAAATTACATCACTGCCGAAGTATCTCCTGTTCATATATTATTCTGCTACATCACTTTATCTGGTAACTCACGAACACCACAGATGACAGATTCGATTAGTATCTTGTCCTTGACCTTTGAGTCTATTCAGATGATTTTCTCAATGTTGTTTATGAGAGACCTGGAATTAATGCTGTCAGAAACAGATTAGTAGGGAAATATGATAAGGAAACAACTGATGTCAAATATTGGTCTTTTACATACACATCTATGACTCAGTCCAGTAAGTTCCACACGATATGAGCTGTGGCTAGTTACCTGAGCTGGTTACTTACATATAAATATGTCTGCTATCATATTTTGATTTTATGGGTGGACTGGCTGATCTCAATTTCAATGTGAAAATTACAAAATTTGAGTTAGGCAAGAAACGCCATTGCTCTGGCAAATTCCATGCACTGAATGTTTGAATACTGCTGTGGCCCAATTAGCTAAGCGATGGTCGACTTCACAATACAAGGAATGGGGCCTCCACAGCAGTACTGGCAAATAGCCAACCACTGCCTACCTTTTTTGGGATGATTAGTCTCATTTTTCAAGTATGTGAATAATCTAAGGCATCCAGCAGATGAGTAAAACAATTTCAAGACAAAATTTATACAAAACCTCATTTTGTATTTCTATTTAGTTCTAAACCTTCTTTCTCTTCAAGAAATAAATTTAATGAATATCGATTACTGGCTACGAAGTCTTTTGCGACGTATCTCTTGAGTAAAAATCTCTCGGTGTACATGCCGCGTCAATTCAGGATAAAACTCCAAGCTTTCGAACACTACCTCCATGGTCGTCATCAGGGCTAAAACTGACTGTTGTGAACTAGCGAGGTTCCCACTTTTGTGTGCAAAGGACGGCTTCTGATTGGCTGGAATACGTCATGGCAACAGCGATATAGCGCGTAGTGAAGTGGTGCCCTCTGTTGTGGCGTAACAAGACAGCCACGCCACTCGGAAGTAGCCGAAAGGCATGTGTTTAGCTCACGCAGGCAAGAGATAGGTCTGCAACAGGATACGTAATGAATGCTATAAAGAAAAGTACGTAGCTGCTGGAATACTTAACTTTAATCCATCATTTGTATACATCGTTCTTGGTGAGACATGCTTCATACGATAACTATCAATTGCTATGGCGCCTTGCTAGGTTGTAGCCATTGACTTAGCTGAAGGCTATTCTAACTATCTGCTCTGCAAAAGAGCGAGGCTTCATAAGTGTGCATTGCTAGTGAAGTCGTCCGTATAACTGGGGCGAGTGCTAGTACGTCTCTCTAGACCTGCCGTGTGGTGGCGCTCAGTCTGCTATCACTGAAAGTGGCGACACGCGGGTCCGACATGTACTAATGGACCGTGGCCGATTTAAGCTACCACCTAGCAAGTGTGGTGTCTGGCGGTGACACCACACCCTCTACTTCGATAGATGTAGTTTCTATCCCGCGTTGCTTGCAGCGCCATCCCTTGAATCAGGAGGTACAGTGCGAGAAGTGTTTCTCTGCAATTTTTCTTTAATCAGTGCACTCTTCCAAGTGTTGCTAAGTGCATAGCCATTGTCTCTGTTAAAGTTATTATCGCTAAGTCTAATTTTGACTGCTTCCCGGATCACAGAGTCCTAGTAATTCGATGCATGGGCTGTTACTCTGGTTTCTTCAAATAAAATCTTATGCTTGTTAAGCAGGCTATTTTCTACACCGCTGATTTTTCCAAATACCTGTATTTCAGGTGGCGTTGGTGCTCGATGCAGTGGTCGGCAACGGTTCTTACAGACTGGCCCACGTAATTCTTGCCGCATTCGCAAGGAATAGTATAAATTCCCGGCACTCTTAAGCCGAGACTATCTTTGATTGGTCTCAACATTTCCTTAATTTTCCTAGGTGGTCGGAAAACTGGTTTTATTCCTCGCCTCTTCAGGACTCTGACTATCTTGCTCATTGTAGCACCGCAAAAAGGAAGCCGCGCTATGTGTTGGTCCTCTTCTTATATGTGGCAAACATCAGATAAAGAAAAATTGCAGAGAAAAACTTCTCGCACTTTACCTCCTGATTCAAGGGATGGCGCTGCAAGCAATGCGGGATAGCAACTACATCTATGGAAGTAGAGGGCACCACTTCACTACGCGCCATATCGCTGCTGCCATGACGTATTCCAGCCAATCAGAAGCCGTCCTTTGCATATAAAAGTGGGAACCTTGCTAGTTCACGACAGTCAGTTTTAGCCCTGATGACGACCATGGAGGTAGTGATCGAAAGCTTGGAGTTTTATCCTGAATTGACGCGGCATGTACACCGAGAGATTTTTACTCAATATCGATTACTGTTCCTGTTCCCTATATTGACACAATTCTTTCGTGCCCTTTATATCAAGTGCTCCTGGTCCTGTATTCAGCACTGCTGTAATCCTAAATACATGGATATTTCTCCCCAAGACCAACTAAATGAACATCAGCTATGGATTATCACATTTTCCTGGACACAGTGACAATAGCCCAACCAAAACAGAAACTGTCATAAAATGACTAGCACAGTTGTGGCATGTGGAAAAAGTGGAGCACAACATGTTCATCTGGCGGTGGTGAGGATGCCATACAAATGAGTTACACTGCGTCAGTCCAGTAGGCACTGCTCCTTTAGACTGGTATGTTACATCTGAAGTTAAATACTATATGCCAGCTTTGTGCTGTGCCATACACTACATTACTTGCCATGCCACTGGCAGTTGCCCTGCCCAATATGACTTCTCACAGTGGTAAGTAATCTTATATATGCAGTGTTTTCTGAGGCCAATGTCATTTCTGGATGAACATAATGGATTCCTCAGTGTTGCTGGTGGACGAGTAATACACTTTAATGCCTTCTCTTTTGAGGATGCTTACACTCTCTTAAGAATTCTGGCAACACTCCAGTTGCTTTGGTGAAATATTGTCGGACTTACATGACGCATCCAGTAACAAACCCAAGAGGTTTATGCATTAACCAAGCAGAGAAATTACACTAGATATGTAGAGGCACAAATACACTTTCTCTTGTAGCAGCGAATGGAAAAGTAACAACCAAACTAATGTCTTACACCCAACCATGTGGAGAGAACAGTGCAGTTGCTCTTATAACATTAACAGAAATATGCAGGGTGAAGGTAGTGAAAAATGACAGATGAATGTTGTGGTGACACCGCAAGGCACCACACTTGCTAGGTTGTAGGCTTCAAATCGGCCGCAGTCTGTCAGTACACATTGGACCCGCGAGTAGCCACTCTCGACACTAGCAGAATTAGTGCTGCCACTCAGCTGGTCTTAAGAGACAGGCTAGCTCACTGGCCAGTTCTACAGCCTACTTTGAAGCCGTAACAAGTGAACCATTCATATTAGAGATCTCATTTGCAGAGATATGCTAGTTAGCATAGCCTTCAGCTAAGTCAGTAGCTACGACCTAGCCAGGTGCCACTTACAGTTTACACATTGAAAATTGATCTATATGCGTGAAGCAATCAGAATTGTAAAGAATTATTCAGTCTATAACTGCACTTCTAAATATTGTTGTACAACGTCAAGATCAACGTTCACTGCTGATGCTGAATTAAAGCTAAGTATTTAATTGTATTCCTGTCTACTAACTTTCTAACCACCTAAGTTCCAGATACATCCCATCAAATATAGTTCATTGATCCTCATGTGAGCACACATGATCAACACTGCAATTAATGGCCACACCTCATGATCAGACTAAGAGTCAAACTGCATGACTCAGCCGGGTCACCCTTTTCCCATGAGGCCCATAATTCCGCCTCATACATAACGAATGTGTGTGGCAATAAAAAGGAAAACATTCCTGCAAACACGAGCTAGTAAATTAGTCATTAGTGACGTAACTGTAGAAGTAGCTGTGAATGGCCACTGATTTGAGTCAAATATATTTGTACTAAGTAGTATAAAATTCCTGAAGATAAAGTTTTAAATTACCTAATTAGGCTCAAATATTATCCATGACCAACACATGTACATTTCCTTTAACAGGTAATTGTGTAAAACAGATACTGCCAAATAATGTCATGAAGTAGTATTGAACTTCCTGTTCAAATACCCCATGGATGAAATCTTAGAACAATTAAATGAGGAAAGTTTGCATTTGATGGAAATTTTCACTAAGCAAGACAGTATTCCATATGAGGCAGTGGCAAGACCATATATTTTCACTCTTGCTCACCATTCACTTCTTATGATACATCCTGTACAAAACATAACTGAACAGGAGGGTTATGCTAAATACATGGAGAGACCAAATACAATTGCTCCAGCAGGAAAATTCTAAATACATGTCACATGTACACCTAGCCATGTTTAGGGAGGAGCACAGTTTCTCTCAAAATATTAACAGAAACACATAAACATTAACTCAACAGATGCATTATGTACCTAATCTAACTATCCAGACCTAACAAGTGTTGAAGATGATACTGGGAGTGTGCTTAAATGAACTTGCATTATGAACTCAGAGAAATGTAATAACATGGTAAGGCAATACATGGAGAAAATACCGCATATGAGTAAAAGCCCCCAATGACCGACTCTGCTATCAAGTTTTATATGTTCATCTCTCACATGTATGCTTGCTCTTCTGAAACTGGTGCCAGGGACCTGCACCCACAGATTGGGGATCTCGTAGGAACAGGATGGAGTGGAAGCACTTCTGCAACACCGGCGACCAGATAATGCTAAGCAACTTGAGGTTTGCATTAGAAATGATTTACATGAGCAAAGCATATTCTGTTGTTACCTACTTACCAGAGTATACAGCCACTACCTTCACTTATCCTGTTTCAAATTCAAATTTAAATGGCTCTGAGCACTATGGGACTCAACATCTGAGGTCATCAGTCCCCTAGAACATAGAACTACTTAAAGCTAACTAATCTAAGGACATCAGAGACATCCATGCCCGAGGCAGGATTCCAACCTGTGACTGTAGCGGGTGCACAGTTCCAGACTGAAGCGCCTAGAATTGCTCGGCCACCATATCCTGTTTCCTCTGAGGTTAAGTCACGTGAGGCCATCACCATCCACAAACCCCAAAATGATCTGCTTCTTCCCATAAGTTCTAGTCCAATCTCATTCCTTATTTTCTCATTCAGAATTCTTGAACATACTGAAATACAATTGATCCAGTAATTCATTACAGACTACAAATATCCTAGCCCCAGAACAGTCTGGATTCTGTGGAATCTGCACCAAGCATTCCATGATCCACAAGTTCCTGCACTCAGCAGATGGCATCCTCATGGCAAAGTATCAGTGATAAAGCACTACATTAGTGTTCCGGAAACAGAGAGAACTTTTGACCCCATCTCCTGTGACTACCTAATATTTAAATCACACGTCATATTGTAACCAGGATACTTGCTTATAATGATCGATATGTTTCTGGAGTCGGATGATTCTCTGTTAGGAATGTCAAACACCACAGCAGCATAAATTTGATTAAGGCTAGAATTTTGTAGATTGTGTGCAATCCCGCACTGTAATATCTACACAAAAATGTCCCCAAAGCATTTGGTAGATGATATTACCCTGGGAAATAGGTTATTCCACAAAAATGGAAATAAAGCGAGACAAATACTGCAATTCAGGAGTATACAAAATAAACTGAAACGGCTGAGACAAGTTTTATATAGGACAAATGAGGAGCAGATCTATGACAAGGTTTAGGGAGTAATCCTATGATAGAAAAGGAAGTGCATTTACAATGCACTTCTAATGGAGAAGCATAAGTTATGTCACCTAAATGAAAGCATGGTAGTGTGGTGTAGAGCCCCAAACGGAGAACCTAGAAATTTTGAACCACAAAAAAACACAGCTCCACAATCTTAACGAAACAAAATAAATTTAGCCCTAAATGGTTTTTTGACATTTTTCCAGAATTGCTGGTGTAATGTATGCCAACTGTGGCATGCTCTCCTGCTGCTGACTGGGCTACATCTCACCTCAGATCTTCTGGGCTGGCGGATTCACTGCTGGTTGCACAGTAAATGACCAACACCGGGAAGTGAGTTGCTGGTTCTTCCACAAGATAGAGTGGCCTTCAAAATATTTGAATTTAATAGTGAGGTTCTTTTTACCATTAAGAAAATAATATATTTTACAAGTCTACATCTTTTAGTGTATCCTTTGGTAAGCTTTAGTTCATAAGGAGCAGTTTTTCTATCCATTATACAAGCCTAATTGTAACAATACTACTTCTATTTATTATCATTATTATTATTATTATTATTATTATTATTAAATACTGCCATTTCATGTGCCTGATGTGTAGATAATATTAACAGATTCAGTGATCACTTTGTAAGTTTGGGACCACTGCACATGGACTACATGTCATATCTAAAAAGTTGTCCCATTAGTAAGAAATTTTACTGAATTTAATCCTGTTTTATGATTTGACTGTGTATATTTGTAATTTAACTTATTTCTGCTTTTTAATAATTATAACTAGAATAAGGAAAAATACACTAATAAAAAAGTGAAATTTGAAGGCAATGTTTCCCACCTCAGTGCTGCCTGTAAGCTAGTACTCAAATCTTTGTATTAACTTTCAACCAGTTATTAAGTGACGTGCTGATTAGACATAGATTTCAATATTGACACTGAATTTTGCTTCACAAGTTCAAATTTTCTTTGTGAGTGAACCTTTAAAATAATTTTTACTTTTTAAATTTTTTGAGCTCAATGTTGTTAACAAGCATGTATCAATCTTTACGTTCCTTTAATCGTTATTGCAGATATCTCATGAAGACAATGAACAAAGACCATATTTTTAATGATCTAGACAGTTTTATTTGCTTCAAAAGTTTCATTGGAGTGAAGGGTGATTCCAGTACATTCATTTCTGCTAATATTTATTCTTTGTAGATCCTACTAATACCATGTGAACACATTTGTGTAGCTACTGTTGCATTTTTACCATTTGCAAGGAAGAATGCTCTAGTCACTAACACTAGTAAGCATAACCCAGGGGCAAGAAGTAACACCATTCAAAGCAGAACTAAATACCCAATCTGTGACAAGCTGGTGCCTACGGTTCTTCAAATTGTCATGGTGTAAAGACTGTTCCATTAAATTTTTGGCATTCAGCCACATAAATTTTGCTTTTTCTTCTTCTTTTTCTTCTTCTAATATTTTGGCTGAATACCATCCAGCCATCTTCAGAGAGAGCAGAGGTGACTGACACTCGAGCACTTGCTCCGTCCTTTTTAACTCTAAGACTGAGCCACTGCATATGCGGCCTTAACGAGCTACAACAGATTTCTGCGCGTAATGCATTGTATGAGGTTTGCTAACATTTCCACTCAAAATGAAAGGAAAAACTTGACAGCATAACTGCTGTCAGAAAGTGTCCACATTCCTTTGCAATCAACCTGAAGTGATCATATAATCCTGCTCATTATGTGACAATCGATGAAATTTACACAAGCTGCCAGTAGTGGAAGACATGTTAGAGAAAAAAATTGACTATTCTATGCACTCTTCGCAATTAGGGAAGAGAGATCCCTCCTGAATTTCACATCTAAGAGATCAACCTGTGGGGTTTCAAAACTTGGCTTCCAAGCTAATAAATCTCTTGTCTTGTACCCAACAAAAAGTAATTGTTCACTGATACTCCTGTCCACAATGCACGATATGCATGATATCACCCCTGAAACAGCAAATCCAAGCATCATTATTAAATTACAATCACACTGAAGGAGGAATGGATACTGTGGACAAAATGATTATAGGTTATGCTGTTTCCAAATTTAGGAGTTGGCCTATGGTGTTAGTTTATAGTGTGCTGAACATGTGTGTTGTGTTGTGGTCTTCAGTCCAGAGACTGGTTTGATGCAGCTCTCCATGCTACTCTGTCCTGTGCAACCTTCTTCATCTCCCAGTACCTACTGCAACCTACATCCTTCTGTATCTGTTTAGTGTATTCATCTCTTGGTCTCCCTCAACGATTTTTAGCCGCTACACTGCCCTCCAATAATAAATTTGTGATCCCTTGATGCCTCAGAACATGTCCTACCAACCAGTCCCTTCTTCTTGTCAAGTTGTGCCACAAAGTCCTCTTCTCCCATATTCTATTCAGTACCTCCTCATTAGTTATGTGATCCACCCATCTAATCTTCAGCATCCTTCTGTAGCACCACATTTCGAAAGCTTCTATTCTCTTCTTGTACAAACTATTTATTGTCCATGTTTCACTTCCATACATGGCTACACTCCATACACATACTTTCACAAACGACTTCCTGACACTTAAATCTATACTCGATGTTAACAAATTTCTCTTCTTTAGAAACGCTTTCCTTGCCATTGCCAGTCTACATTTTATATCCTCTCTACTTCAACCATCATCAGTTATTTTGCTGCCAGATAGCAAAACTCCTTTACTACTTTAAGTGTCTCATTTCCTAACCTAATTTCCTAACCTAATTTCCTAACCTAATTTGCTCAGCATCACCGGATTTAATTCGACTACATTCCATTATCCTCATTTTGCTTTCATTGATGTTCCTCTTATATCCTCCTTTCACACCACTGTCCATTCTGTTCAACTGCTCTTCCAAGTCCTTTGCTGTCCCTGACAGAATTACAACATCATCGGTGAACCTCAAAGTTTTTATTTCTTCTCCTTGGATTTTAATACCTACTCTGAATTTTTCTTTTGTTTCCTTCACTGCTTGCTCAATATACAGAATGAATAACATCGGGAAGAGGCAACAACCCTGTCTCACTCCTTTCCCAACCACTGCTTCCCTTTCATCCCCCTCGACTCTTGTAACTGCCATCTGGTTTCTGTACAAATTATAAATAGCCTTTCGCTCCCCATATTTTACCCCTGCCACCTTCAGAATTTGAAAGAGAGTATTACAATCAACATTGTCAAAAGCTTTCTCTAAGTCTACAAATGCTACAAACGTAGGTTTGCCTTTCCTTAATCTTTCTTCTAAGGTAAGTCGTAGGAACAGTATTGCGTCACGTGTTCCAATATTTCTACAGAATCCAATCTGATCTTCCCTGAGGTCAGCTTCTACCAGTTTCTCCATTAGTCTGTAAAGAATTTGCGTTAGTATTTTGCATCCATGACTTTTTAAACTGATTGTTTGGTAATTTTCATATCTGCAAGCACCTGCTTTCTTTGGGACTGAAATTTATTTATTCTTCTTTAAGTCTGAGGGTATTTCGGCTGTCTTATACATCTTGCTCACCAGATAGTAGAGTTTTGTCCGGACTGGCTCTCCCAAGGCCGTCAGTAGTTCTAATGGAATGTTATCTACTCCCAGGGCCTTTTCTGACTCGGGTCTTCCAGTTCTCTGTCAAACTCCTCACGCAGTATCGTATCTCCCAATTCATCTTCATCTACATGCTCTTGCATTTCAATAAAATTGTCCTCAAGTACATTGTTCTTGTATAGACCCTCTATATACTCCTTCCACCCTTCTGCTTTCCCTACTTTGCTTAGAACTGGGTTTCCATCTGAGCTCTTGATATTCATACAAGTGGTTCTCTTTTCTCCAAAGGTCTCTTTAATTTTCCTGTAGGCAGTATCTATCTTACCCCTAGTGAGATAAGCCTCTACATCCTTACTTTTGTCCTCTAGCCATCCCTGCTTAGCCATTTTGCATTTATGCTGAACATAGCAGGGACAAATTGCCAAATTTTGTATTCACTTTCGCAACCAAAAGGAATCGTCATAATTCAGTGTATTTTTCTGAAGAATTTCCATTGGCAAATGAACACTTGAAAAATAGAAATTCAGTTATCGGTCCTCATTGAGGTGATTTCCAATCTAAGCAGGAAATTCCCTTCAGAAGCTGTCATTGGCACACCAGAGCCATCCGAGATGAAGAAGAACGGGTGTTACATGTGTGTGGAAGGAAAAAAAAGGCAACTCCATGATAAAAGTTTGTATGAAGTGCAGCACATTTACTTGTCAAGCACATCTGACTACAGGGCCTTTGTGTGTTGCATGTCATAGAGAGGAGACTGACTAGATGTGTTGTGTCAGCTGTCTAATGACACTCTTATCAGTGGTCATGTGAGTATTGTCACACCCATTGCTTGGTTGGTTGATTTGGGGGAAGGGACCAATCAATGAGGTCATTGGTCCCACTGGATTACACAAGAATGGGGAAGAAAATCAGCCATACCCTTTAAAAGGAACCATCCCAGCATTTGCCTGAAGTTATTTAGGGCAATCATGGAAAACCTAAATCAGGATAGCTGGACGCAGGTTTGAACCATTATCTCCCAAATGTAAGTCCAGTATGCTAACCACTTCACCACCTCCCTCGGTGTGTCACTCACATGAAAGAGATCCTGGACTTACACACCGCACAGACAACTGTATAGACCGACATATGGTAAGGACTACAGTGGCAGTTCATAGAGCTACCACACACAGATAAGAGGTCTTGTGAGCCCATATGTGCCAACATGAACTGTTGAAAATTGGTTATTAGCAGTCGGGCTAGCCTATCTTCCAACCACGGCACAGCATCGATTTGCACTGTTCATGCTATCAGAGGATCATTTGGAAGACAGCATGGCGTGTCATAGACTTCAATGATGAAAGCAGATTCTGCCTGCAAGCAAGTGATGCTCATTTGCGTGTATGACAGACCTGGTGAGCGATGTCTCATAAACTTATTTCATTCAAGGCACACTGGTCCCACCACAGTCCTTACGTTTGTGGTTGCGATAAGCTACAACTCTCGTTTATCTTTGCATTTATGAAAGGGATGTGAACCATTGCTCTGTATGGGCAGAATGTTGTTAGCCAAGTTTTTTTGCCATTCTTGCACCATGAAAATTATGTGTTGTTCCAATAGGATAACGCTAGCCCAGACAGTGCCCATGGAACTCAACATGCTCTGCAAGACATGAAGAAAATCCTTGGGCCAGCACTTTCTCCACACTTGTCCCCAATGGAGCCCGAGCTGGACATGATGGTTGACGAATGGCATGAGTCATTTCTTGTCCCAACAGCTCTTACAGAACTACAAAAACAGGTCTGGCAGGTGTAGCATAGTGTATTCCTCTTCAATATTCACCATCTGTATGATGGACTGGATGCCAGAGTCAGTATCCGCATTGACACATTTGGAGGCTGCACCACATACTAAAATGGAAATTTCAGCATGGGCCGGTATCTGAGACCTCAGTACCACTTCGGCTACCAACCTGTAAATTTAGTCATTTCATGTACTCCATAAATACTGTTGCAACAATAAATCTTGAGTGAATTGGAAACCTCTGAAAGGGTTTACCTAATTCTTTTTCCAGGAGTGTATTTTCACACATGTCACTATTTGCTTTTAATTATGACAAAATCTGTATAAACCTGAAGTAAATATGTGGATAGTGTCAAATGTATGGAAGAAACCAACACAGTTGCTCTCACAGCAGCAAAATACGTAATACACATTGGACATGTATGTAGCTATGTGTAGTGACAAACACACTTTCTCTCAAAAACTTAACAGCATCATGTTAACAGGGACATTACGCAACTAATTCAGATGTCCACATCATACCAGTGTTGAAGATGATGCTGGGAAGATGGTCAAATTAGCTTACATTGCAAACTCTGATAATTGTAAAAACCTGGTAGGGAAATACGTGGAGGCCATCCCACATATGATTAACAAACTAGAGGTGCAGTTAGCTGTCTATTATTTTACTCGCGTCTCTTGCACCTGTACTTGATACTCTAGTGACAAATTCTCTGCTGAATCTACCAAGAAGGATCTGTCCCCACAGATTGGGGATCCTGCATTAACTCAACAGAATGGCAACACTTGTCTGACACTGATGAGTGGATGATGCTAATGTAATTAGAGGCTCATGTGAGAAATCCTTACATGAGCAAAGAATCCACTTTCAGGACAAAAAGCCAATATTGGCTGAAGCTGGCAAAATTCCTCAGAATGCAGTGAAAGAAATATGCTCGAACAGTTTAGCCTGTTCAGAGAAAGTAATCCTCAAATTATGGCCGAATCAATGTAGTTTTAATTTCAAATTCACCTAGTAAATGATGACAAGAAGTAAAACACAGCAGTTATCAGAAGAAAATAATCAGTTTTTGAAAATATACTGCATGAAGTCTTCCAAATTTTCCCATCTCTACTCCTTTTTTCTAAACCTCACCAGTTCTTTTCCTTGACCCCTCTTCCTTCCCCTTCAACATTTCTGCCACAAGGAAGGTCCACTGGCTCCATGAGCTTGTAAACTTTAAGACCTTCTATATAGTAGATTCTCTATGTATCCAATTACATTATGAATTATCAGAAGAGTAAGTCAACTGACGACAGAAAGACAAGATGGACACTCAACACAGTGAAGGTGGGACATTCGATGCACTCTGAGCATCGGTCAACCACAAAATACCTCGACCCAACTGAATTATGGCTCCTCCTCTCAAATGTCCTCAACCTTCTGTCATTACCTTCTTATGAGACAATACAACTACAGCCTGAATTAATCCTGTTTCCCCTCTGCTTAAGTCATCTGAATTCATCACCATTCCCTTTTACTTATTTATGTAGATTGTCCCTGTGAGTTAGTATGGATAGGTTATATTTGAAAACTTGAACAAATTAATGACTAGCTCATTTTACCAACCACCTGGAAGAGTTGCTGAACAGCTCAAAGACATGCTCAGTCATTTCAAATAGGTACCCCAGTCATAGAATTACAGATGGTGATGACTTCAATCTACCCTCCATATGTTGGCTAAAATACACATCACAAATTGATTGTAAGTATAAGATGTCATCTCAGATCATGCCAAAAGCTTTCTCAGATAAGTATTTCAACAATAATTATTAGCTCAGGGTCCCACTTTAAGCAGAAATTGTTTCAAGAGCATAATAGTCCAATTACCAACAAATACGCCTGAGCAAATAGGGAGCATTATGACTGATACACGGGTTAGTGTCCAGACATATATTGTAGTGAATCTAGATATCATAAAATCCAAGCACACAAAAATAAACACTATATACATATATAAAAGCAGAAAAAATTTTGGTTGACCCCTTTTAAAGAGACAGCGTCAACTTCTTCTAATCTGACTATGTCGGCCTAGACAAGATGGTATGGATTCGAATAAATAGAATCGATGACAGTTGTGGGCTATATACCAAATAAAATAACAAGAGAATCTGCATAGTACACAAAACAGGTCAGAACACTATTACAGGAGCTATGAAGAAATGCATGCCAAATGTAAAATAATGTAAAATCCCAAAACTGGCAGAAAAGGTTTTACAAAAACTGGAAATTTAGTGCAAACTTCAGTGAGAGAGGCTTTTAATAGTTACCGCAATGAAACTGTCCTTAAATCTGGCAGAATTGAAAGTGATTCTGGTTGTATGTAAAGTACAACAGTGCCAACATGCAATCAATCCCTTCACTGCACGATAACAATGGTGATGTTACTGATGAAGTGCCACAGAAGCTGAGTTACGATGCATAGTTTTCTTTGCGGACACAATTTTGAAAACCAAGTAAATATTCCAGTATTCAAAACAAGAATGACTGCCAACATTACTGACTTAGTTATAGGTGTCCTCCATGTTGAGAAGCAGCTTACATCACTCAATAAAAGCAAGACCTCCAGTCCAGATTGTATACCACTCAGGTTCGTTTCAGAGCATCTGATACAATAACTCCATAATTAGCAATCATACACAGCCGTTTGCTCTTCATAAGATCCACACCTGAAGAATAAGCTGTAAAATTTGCACCAATACAAAGAAAAGGAATGGGAGTAATTTGCTCAGTTACAGACCTATATCAATAATGCACATTTGGTGCAGGATTTTTGAACATAAACTGTGTGTGTTCATCATGAATTACCTCCAGGAAAACAATTTGTTGACACACAGTCAGCATGGATTTGGAAAATATTTTTCTCATGGAGCACCACAATACAACTAGCACTTTAGTTCCATATAGTAATGAGTGCTATCGATAGGGGGATCTCAAACTGATGCCATATTTTTAGATTTTCAGAAGGCTTTCAACACTATTCCTCAGACATGACTTCTAATAAAATTGCATCACATCTTAGTTGTGCACTGGATTCATGGTTTCCTGTCAGAAAGGTCATAGACTATAATAATTTATGGAAAGCCATCAAGCAAAATGGAAGTAATATCTGGTGATCTCCACCAGAGGTTATAGGCCCTCTGCTGTTCCTGATCTACACAAATGATTTAGGAAACAATCTGAGCAGTCCTCTTAGATTGTTAGCAGTTGATGCCGTCATTTACCGTCGTGTAAAGTTGTCAGATGATCAATACGAATTGTAAAATGATTTAAACAAGATATTTGTATGGTGCAAAGTGTGGCTTTTGTCTCTCAATAAGGAGAAATGTGATCATCCACACGAGTATGAGGGGATACCTGCTAAATTTTGGTTTCACAATACATCAAAATAAAGGCTGTTCATTAAGCTTAATACCTAGAAATTACAATTACAGATGAATTAAATCGGAATGATCATATAGACTATGCTGTGAGGAAACCAAACCAATGACTGCAATGTATTGGCAGAACACTTGGAGGGTGCCAAAGGTCTACAAGAGAGACTGCATATAATCGAGCACATCCACCATCTTCTGAAGTATTGCTGTGCTTTGTGAGGTCTGTGCAAGATATTATTGACATAGGACAACAATCAGTTCAAACAAGGGCCATTCGATTAGTATTATAGTGAAATTAGGGGAGACAGGGTCATGGATATAATACGCGAATTGGGGTGTCAGTCATTAAAACCAAGCTCTTTTTCATTGCAGTCAGATCTTCTGATGAAACTTCAATCACCAGCTTTCTCCCAGAGTGTGAAAATATTTTGTTGCCACCCACCTACATAGCGAGAAATGATCATCATCTTCACCACCACCAAATAAATTAGAGCTCACAGGGTGTGACTGAAGTGTTCATTTTTCACTCATGCTGACCCTGAGTGGGATGGAAAAGATAGCTTGAAGATGGGTAGACAAACAGTCTGCCACGCACTTTATTCTGAACTCCAGATCAGTCGCGGATGTAGATTGTGTCAAGCATCACAGTACTGTATTTGAACATTAATGGCTTGTTTCTCCTACTCATACACATTCACTTACATTTTTTTACATGTAAAACAAGCTGCCATTCATCACAATAAACAGAAATTCAGTCCACGTCAAAATATTTCCTCCTACAGTCCCTAAACAATGATACTTTTCTGTGTATTACAGCGTCATCAGCAGATGCTACTCTAGGTAAAGTGACCAAAACGTGAAACAGCTGAACATAATGCATGTAAGTATAGAAGAATATAAAGATATCTTATTTGCTAATGGTTCTACAGTTCTACTAAAAGTTGAAAACAGCGAGAAGCTGCAACGGGCCGTTAACTGGTCCACAAGTCAAATCAGAAATCTGGCAGACCACATCCACCAATAAGATTGTATACAACAATAGAACAACCCACATAATCTGCAAACATTCACTGCAACTGCGTTTTCCTTAAGGGTGATAAATTGGTGAGTAGTCCTGTTACAAAAGTCAGTGGTGTTTGGCTGTGAGAGGCTATGAAACAGATTCCCACTGGTCCACTTATTGTGTTTAATCCACCACAGAAAATCTTGTTCCTAGAGACTGGATACTTGGTGACAGAACTCAACAATTCACATGTGTGGCAGTAAACAGAACAATTACGTGCAGCGTCTCTGCTGCAGAGAGATGCTATGTATGCTGCTGTAAAAAATTTTCAACCTCCTTCCCACTGAGCTGAAAACCTTATATTGTTTTCTTATTTAGTTCAGTATTGAATAGTTATTTACTATTCCATAATTGTCCCTTTAATCACTATGTTGTACAATATGTTTATAAACAACTTATCCAACAGAAGATATAGCTAACAAGTTGCATAACTGACAAAAGATTAATAAAAGTATTTCAGCTGTCAATGCAGCTTCACTTGCACATGTGTCAACCTTAGAGGACTCTACACATGATCCCTGGGTGGTACTACAAAACCAACACATCAAAAGCTCTTTAGCAGGTCCAAACATCTGCAGAAGTGAGGCCAAGTATTAAAACATGTCAACTGAACACCTAAGGCATTAGTTGAACCTAATGCCAAATTCTAGGAAAGATGCTGTCTAAGCATGTTATCAACATGGTTGTCCAACAACAAAGTCATACACATAATGGAGATCAGCTATGTGCAAGAGGAAAGTGGCTAGCAAGCATCAATGTGCAGTAGCGTGTGTGGCAAGAAAGATCAGTAGAGGTTGTGGGCAAGTGGTAGTGTGTACTGGAGAATATGAAATCCACTGGCAATCCACAGACTGTGACAAAGGGTCAAAAGGAATAAATAAAGAGCTTCTTCTGCACAAGATTAATGCAGCATTAAATGAAATAGAGACTAACATTGACAATGCACCTCAAATAAATGTAGATAATGGAACTTTCAGGAGAATCAAAACAGGGCACAGGGTGTTCACCTTGGTTGGGTTCCAACAGTTCAAACTTTTCAAACATTTATTTCACAAACATTAAACCAAACAGGGCAAAGTAGACACGTGCGTTAGCCACATGTAGTGTTAAGCAAATGTATGGGTCATTTGTGTAATAAAAATTTATTCCAACTGTGAAGAATTTTAACCACATTCTTAAAAAAAATTTGGTTGTGTGAAAAAAAGCAGGATTAAAAATAAAAATTTCCAACATATGCCAGAGACAGAGTGCAAAACCAATGGCCGCAAATTCCACAAGTCGAAGTCATAATATGTGAAGTCATTATTCAGTAAACTAAATGAAGTTATCGAAGGAGGCCACTCAGAAATTGAAATTGTCAGAACTGGGTCAGAAGTTACAATGAACACTACCTAGTGCAAACCTGTCACTGAAGTGAAAGAGGATTTATAGAGGGAGGAAAAATAGAATCATGAATACATTTCAATGTCTTTCGTGTGAGGAAGATGGGAGCTATTACAGAAAATCTACATCCTTGCATTTTCAATATTTACTGTTAATGATCTGTGTATTGAGATTGCTGTAAACAATCAAAGTAAACCCACTAAAGGCCAGGCACTGTTAAAGTTCAGAGTTTAGGAGAGTATGTATGATCAGAGTGTATTCATTTTTGGATGACTTAACATCAGTTTGGTTCTCAGAATTCACTGATTCTGAATAGGTTTGTAAATGCATTCTTTCACACTTCTGTTCCTTCCACTAGTCAGACAGAAATGAAGAGGACAGTGTTTCAGGACTCGTCAAGGGAGACGATTAGGTTACTCCATTCGTAAATATGAGTTTGGGAACTGCATCATTAAGTAAGTCGGAGGAAGATGCTGGGCTCCAGGAGAATAATGATGATTAAAATGCTCTGACCAGCACTCAAAGTATGATTCAAACATTAGGGGACATGCCTGAAGCTAAACAGAAGGAACAGGTAAAAATGTAAGGGTGTTATGTCGATCTATTTTAAGAACATCTTGTCCAATCAGATGATGTACTTGTAAAACTCGAGTTAAGAATCATGAGCCATTCCATAGTAAATTGTACCCAGTACCCTTGCCCTAGAAAGCCATAGTTAATAGAGCAATTAAGGGTGTGTAGACGAATCAGATTATTTAACACTCAGATAGTGAAAGTTCTAATGCAATCCACACTGTAACAAAAAGGGATGTCAGTGTGCATTTACTAACTGATGCCCATGGAGAAATGATGCAGTTTACTGTACAATGTGACCAACTGGAAGATGAAGGTATAGCAGGAAGAACACATCCTTTCTGTGGAAAGGAAGGTGTTAGCAGTTTAAAAGAATGGCCTTCGGGCTGTGAGTATCATCAGTGGCCTTTATGACAGCACTCACAGAAGTTCTAAGAGAAGAATTATTGATACACTTATCACCTACATAATGTTATTCTAATTAGTACTACCTTTAGGGAGAACATTTATACTTTCTATGCTGTGTAATTTAAGCATTTAGTGGATGGGTAAATAAGAATTTGCCAAATCGCAAACCAGTTTCCTTGGGCATGTATTTTCTTTGCACGGAATCAAACCTGATCCGATGAAAATGAACCAGTGAGAAATTTTCCTGCACATAAATGATGTAAACAACAGAAAATCTCTCAGTTTGTGCAATTTCTATCACAGTATTCATCCTCAATTTTTTTTATCTTCACAAGTACATCTCCACTGGAAATGGAATAAGGAATATCAAGTAGCATTTGAGTTAATTAAAAACCAGCTGCATGGGGCACTGATACTTCATCATCATGATTGAAGCAAAAATTTCTACACTGGTTGTTGTTGTTATGGTCTTCAGTCCTGAGACTGGTTTGATGCAGCTCTCCATGCTACCCTATCCTGCGCAAGCTTCTTCATCTCCCAGTACCTACTGCAACCTGCATCCTTCTGAATCGGCTTAGTGTATTGATCTCTTGGTCTCCCTCTACGATTTTTACCCTCCACGCTGCCCTCCAATGCTAAATTTGTGACCCTTGATGCCTCAAAACATGTCCTACCAACCGATACCTTCTTCTAGTCAAGTTGTGCCACAAACTTCTCTCTCCCCAATCCTATTCAATACCTCCTCATTAGTTACGTGATCTATCCACCTTATCTTCAGCATTCTTCTGTAGCACCACATTTCGAAAGCTTCTATTCTCTTCTTGTCCAAACTGGTTATCATCCATGTTTCACTTCCATACATGGCTACACTCCATACAAATACTTTCAGAAACGACTTCCTGACACTTAAATCTATACTCGATGTTGACAAATTTCTCTTCTTCAGAAATGATTTCCTTGCCATTGCCAGTCTACATTTTATATCCTCTCTACTTCGACCATCATCAGTTATTTTACTCCATAAATAGCAAAACTCCTTTACTACTTTAAGTGTCTCATTTCCTAATCTAATCCCCTCAGCATCACCCGATTTAATTTGACTACATTCCATTATCCTTGTTTTGCTTTTGTTGATGGTCCTCTTATATCCTCCTTTCAAGACACTGTCCATTCCGTTCAACTGATCTTCCAAGTCCTTTGCTGTCTCTGACAGAATCACAATGTCATCGGCGATCCTCAAAGTTTTTACTTCTTCTCCATGAATTTTAATACCTACTCCGAATTTTTCTTTTGTTTCCTTTACTGCTTGTTCAATATACAGATTGAATAACATCGGGGAGAGGCTACAACACTGTCTCACTCCTTTCCCAACCACTGCTTCCCTTTCATGCCCCTCGACTCTTATAACTGCCATCTGGTTTCTGTACAAATTGTAAAGAGCCTTTCGCTCCCTGTATTTTACCCCTGCCACCTTCAGAATTTGAAAGAGAGTATTCCAGTTAACGTTGTCAAAAGCTTTCTCTAAGTCTACAAATGCTACAAACGTAGGTTTGCCTTTTCTTAATCTTTCTTCTAAGATAAGTCGTAAGGTTAGTATTGCCTCACGTGTTCCAACATTTCTATGGAATCCAAACTGATCTTCCCCGAGGTCCACTTCTACCAGTTTTTCCATTCGTCTGTAAAGAATTCGCGTTAGTATTTTGCAGCTGTGACTTATTAAACTGATTGTTTGGTAATTTTCACATCTGCAAGCACCTGCTTTCTTTGGGATTGGAATTATTATATTCTTCTTGAAGTCTGTGGGTATTTCGCCTGTCTCATACATCTTGCTCACCAGATGGTAGAGTTTTGTCATGACTGGCTCTCCCAAGGCCATCAGTAGTTCTAATGGAATGTTGTCTACTCCCGGGGCCTTGTTTTGACTCAGGTCTTTCAGTGCTCTTTCAAACTCTTCACGCAGTATCTTATCTCCCATTTCATCTTCTTCTACATCCTCTTCCATTTCCATAATATTGTCCTCAAGTACATCGCCCTTGTATAAACCCTCTATATACTCCTTCCACCTTTCTGCCTTCCCTTCTTTGCTTAGAACTGGGATGGCATCTGAGCTCTTGATATTCATATAAGTGTTTCTCTTCTCTCCAAAGGTCTCTTTAATTTTCCTGTAGGCAGTATCTATCTTACCCCCTAGTGAGACAAGCCTCTACATCCTTACATTTGTCCTCTAGCCATCCCTGCTTAGCCATTTTGCACTTCCTGTCGATCTTATTTTTGAGACGTTTGTATCGTTTTTGCTTGCTTCATTTACTGCATTTTTATATTTTCTCCTTTCATCAATTAAATTCAATATTTCTTCTGTTACCCAAGGATTTCTATTAGCCCTCGTCTTTTTACCTACTTGATCCTCTGCTGCCTTGACCATTTCACCCCTTAGAGCTACCCATTCTTCTTCTACTGTATTTCTTTCCCCCATTCCTGTCAATTGTTCCCTTATGCTCTCCCTGAAACTCTCTACAACCTCTGGTTCTTTCAGTTTATCCAGGTCCCATCTCCTTAAATTCTCACCTTTTTGCAGTTTCTTCAGTTTCAATCTGCAGTTCATATCCAATAGATTGTGGTCAGAATACACATCTGCCCCTGGAAATGTCTTACAGTTTAAAACCTGGTTCCTAAATCTCTGTCTTACCATTATATAATCTATCTGATACCTTTTAGTATCTCCAGGATTCTTCCAGGTATACAACCTTCTTTTATGATTCTTGAACCAAGTGTTAGCTATGATTAAGTTATGCTCTGTGCAAAATTCTACCAGACGGCTTCCTCTTTCATGTCTTTCCCCCAATCCATATTTACCTACTTTGTTTCCTTCTCTCCCTTTTCCTACTGATGAATTCCAGTCACCAATGACTATTAAATTTTCGTCTCCCTTCACTACCTGAATAATTTCTTTTATCTCGTCATACAATTCATCAATTTCTTCATCATCTGCAGAGCTAGTTGGCATATAAACTTGTACTACCGTAGTAGGCATGGGCTTTGTGTCTATCTTGGCCACAATAATGCGTTCACTATGCTGTTTGTAGTAGCTAACCCGCACTCCTATTTTTTTATTCATTATTAAACCTACTCGAGCATTACCCCTATTTGATTTTGTATTTATAACCCTGTATTCACCTGACCAAAAGTCTTCTTCCTCCTGCCACGGAACTTCACTAATTCCCACTATATCTAACTTTAACCTATCCATTTCCCATTTTAAATTTTCTAACCTACCTGCCCGATTAAGGGATTTGACATTCCATGCTCCGATCCGTAGAATGCCAGTTTTCTTTCTCCTGATAATGACGTCCTCGTGAGAAGTCCCCAAGTCCCCCCCCACCCGGAGATTCAAATGGGGGACTATTTTACCTCCGGAATATTTTACCCAAGAAGACGCCATCATCATTTAATCATACAGTAAAGCTGCATGTCCTCGGGAAAAATTGCGGCTGTAGTTTCCCCTTGCTGTCAGTCGTTCGCAGTACCAGCACAGCAAGGCCATTTTGGTTAATGTTACAAAGCCAGATCAGTCAATCATCCAGACTGTTGCCCCTGCAACTACTGAGAAGGCTGCTGCCCCTCTTCAGGAACCACATGTTTGTCTGGCCTCTCAACAGATACCCCTCGGTTGTGGTTGCACCTACGGTACGGCCATCTGTATCGCTGAGGCAAGCAAGCCTCCCCACCAACGGCAAGGTCCGTGGTTCATGGGGTGGTCTACATGGGTACCGATTCAATTTATTCCCACTGGTAGCTTAGTACATTTAATCCACCACAGAAAATGAATATGAGTATAGCAGTCTCTCTAAATAGCCACATTACAAGTATTTAGAAACATTCTAGAGAAACATTCCAGCACTTTGCCTCCTTTTCAATTGTAAATGTACTGAATCACAGTAATAGAGGGGAACAATGAAAGAATGGAAGTGCGCAAACATGTCATAGCAGTACTCAGGCAGCAGTAGCTGACTGCGACAGATGCAGCAACAGATAAGTAACCACATTTGTCATTTATGAGTTCCTAACCAGGAGCGAATTTTATTATATCATCTGTCTACTTTAATAGTTTAATTTCTTGAGTTTCTGCGTGTAAATTTAACATCTAATAGCCACAGTTCTTGCGTTTTCATTTACGTCAGAAAGTAAACTGATTTTGTGACATATTACAAGCTCCAAATCAGGGTCAAATTATTTAGTTTCACCTGAGTGCTTCGGTAGTTAGGTTTTTGAATATACGCATATTACTAGACACAGTTCGTGTTTTTGGCAGGTTCTACAGTAGAGTTGCACAGCATGTGCTGACAGTTTGCATAGTTTAGTCTTCCATGGTCTTTTGTATGGACAGGGACTGTGATTGTTGTGTGCAGATGCGAGCCGAGTTGGTGACACTTCGCTCTCAGCCTCAGGCTGTGATGGCTTCCATTACAGAGCTTGAGGCTGCAGTGGATGGGCACCACTGTTGTGGGCCGGCCGTGGGGATCCAACGGACATCCAGCACGTCAGAGTCCTCTGATCAGTCCTCACTGGTGGCCAACCCAGTTACTGCTTGCACTGAGGCTGACCCCAACCTGTTGTCGAGTGGGAGGTCGCCCCGGGGCGAAGCACATGGTGAAAGACTTCCCAGGCGGCTGTACATAAGGCCTCTCCAGTTTGTCTGACAAACAGTTTCCAGGTGCTGTCTGTGGCTGACACTGTCACTGAGCTAGATGCTGTCACCTGTCCTGTTTCAGTGAAACCACTCAGCCTCCAAGATCTGGGCAATCACAGAGGCTGAAATTATTGGTAGTTGGGAGCTCCAACGTTAGGTGCATTATAGGGCCCCCTTAGGGACTTGGCTGACAAGAACAGTAAGAAGTCCAGTGTGCACTCCGTGTGCATACCGGGTGGAGTCACTCCAGATGTGGAAAGGGTACTCCCAGATGCCATGAAGTGCACAGTGTGCAGCCAAATGCAGGTGGTTGCTCAAGTTGGTACCAATTACGTGTGTCACTTTGGATCAAAAGAGATTCTCTTTGGTTTCGAGCGGCTAACAGAAGTGGTAAAGGCTGCCATTCTTGCTTGCAAGACTAAAGCAGAGCTGACCATTTGCAGCATAGTCGTCAGGACCAATTCTGGACCTCTGGTACAGAGCCGAGTGAAGGGTCTGAATCAGAGGCTCAGATGGTTCTGCGACCATGTAGGCTGCAGATTCCTCGACTTGCGCCAAAGGGTGGTTGGGTTTCGGGTTCCGCTGAATAGGTCAGGTGCCCACTATATACAGGTGGCGGATACACAGGTAGCAGGGTCTGTGTGGCGTCGACTGGGTGGTTTTTTAGGTTAGAGGGTCTCAGGGAAAACACAAGAAGCACTTCAGTTACAAAGGGTGCAGGTTGAACACAGGAAAAATGTAGATACAGGAACCACTGGTATAATAGATGTAAATTGTCGTAGCTGTGTTGGGAAAGTACCAGAGCTCCAAGTGCTAATAGAAAGCACTGATGCTTAAATCGTTATAGGCCCTGAAAGCTGGCTAAAGCTGGATATAAGCTCAGCCAAAATTTTTGTGAAGAACCTAACGGTGTTCCGAAAGGATAGGCTAAACATAGTTGGCGGAGGCGTGTTTGTTGCTGTCAGAAGTAGTTTAACTTGTCACGGAATTGAAGTAGATACATCCTGTGAATTAGTATGGGCAGAGGTCATTGTTGGCAAATGGAATAAAATAATAATTGTATTCTTTTACCGACCTCCCAATTCAGATGGCACAGTTTCTGAAAGGTTCAAAGAAAACTTGAGTTTGATTTCAAACACATACCCAAATCATACAATAATAGTTGGTGGTGACTTTAATTTACCCTCGATATGTTGGTGAACGCATAAATTATCATCTGAAATTGTGCTAAACACATTCTCTGAAAATGATCTCGAGCAATTAGTTCATGAGCCCACGCGAACAGTAAACGGTTGTGAAAACACGCTTGACTTCTTAGCAACAAATAATCCTGAGTTAATAACGAGCATCAAAACTGATTCAGGGATTAGTGAACACAGGACTGTTGTAGCAAGACTGAATATTGTAATCCCCAAACCATCATTCCTGTGAAACACAACTAGCTCTCTATTCACATGAAGCGCTGAGTGCTATTGACAAGGGATTTCAGATTGGTTCCATATTTCTAGACTTCCATAAGGCTTTTGACCCTGTAGGTACCACACAAGCAGCTTGTAGTGAAATTGCGTGATTATTGAATATCATCTCAGTTATGTGACTGGATCAGTGATTTCCTGTCAGAGAGGTCACAGTTCATTGTAATTGTAGGAAAGTCATAGAGTAAAACAGAAGTGATTTCTGGCATTCCCCAAGGTAGTGCTGTAGGCCCTTTGCTGTTCCTGATCTATATAAATTATTTGGGAGACAATCTGAGCAGCAGTCTTCAGTTGTTTGCAGATGACGCTGTCGTTTATCGACTAATAAAGTCATCAGAAGATCAAAACAAACTGCAAAATGATTTAGAAAAAAGGATCAGAATTGTTGGAAAAGTGGCAGTTGGCTCTGAATAATGAAAAGTGTGAGGTTATCCACATGAGTGCTAGAAGGAACTCGTTAAACTTCAGTTACACGATAAATCAGTGTGATCTAAAAGCTGTAAATTCAACTAAATACCTAGGTATTACAATTATGAACAACTTAAATTGGAAGGAACACACAGAAAATTATGTGGGGAAGGCTAACCAAAGACTGTGTTTTATTGGCAAGACACTTAGAAAATGCAACAGACCTACTAACAAGACTGCCTACAGTATGCTTGTCAGCCCACTTTTAGAATACTGTTGCACGGTGTGGAATTCTCACCAGATAGCACTGTCTGAGTACATCAAAAAGCTTTAAGAAAAGCAGCAGCTTTTGTATTATAGTGAAGTATGGGAGAGATTGTCACAGATATGATACGAGATTTGGGATGGACATCATTAAAAGAAAGGTGTTTTTCGTTGCGATAGAATCTTCTCACGAAATTCCAGTAACCAACTTCCTTCTTCGAATGTGAAAATATTTTGTTCACACTGACTTACATAGGGAGAATTGATCACCAAGATAAGATAAGGGAAATCAGAGCTCGTACAGAAAGATATAGGAGAATGAAGAACCTTCCACAACTAGGAACTGCTTCTATCATTAGCCATAAATTAATGGATTGAGTAAATGATTTATGGTCACCCAACAACCATCTACGCAAACAATATCTACACTAATCAATGTTCATGTACCCAAAATTCTGACACATTAAGTAAGAAATGTGCATAGAGTGGACATGCACTGATGGAGAAAAATCTGTAGCCAATGGCTAGTGTAATAAAAATAGACAAGAGCCCCAATGAAGATGCACTGATATTAATAACTCAAGGCTTATTATGTTAAAAAAGTCACTTTACAATCAGACAGTATTGCGAAACAAACTTTAGGCACAGAAGTTACTTACATAACAATGAATGACATCATCACTTATTAAACTAATGCTGTTCCAGTAACTGACCTTCAAGTTAACTCTTACACTGGGCTACTGGAGATTCAGCTGTATATCAGGGAACCCGGTACCAGTTGCAAGTTGCCTAATTAATGCCTTCCAGGAACTATAAAAAAATATTTTGAATAATTATTGACAGACTTTAACACAACAAGACATTTTTAACATAAGACTACACATCTTAGCGAGTAGGTATTGGCAAGTAGTACAGTGGGAAACAGTGTGCTTGCCAAGGCAGTGTAACTGATCATGTGTGCAAATACCCACACTCTATTTGTTGAGTATTTCAGGTTGAGTGCACTTACAGACTTCTGATGAACTTCAAGCATGTAAGGAAGAAAAAGTTTAGCAGATGATTGCACTTATGCTTTAAGTGGAACATTTAGCTCATTAATTATTTGCAAACCAGTCAGAAGTTTAACTCTTGTGTACAACAGGGCATCAGAGTCTAAACAATTAGCAATTTACTGGTACCTTTACAATATCTGGATGGTAAGGTACTAAATTTTCACATATGAATGACAGGAACATGGAAATATCACTATAATTGGTGTACATACCATTGTCACGATGGTGTTGATATTGTGAATACAAAGAAATTATTGCAGTAACTTGTGAACAACAAAAAAGTTTGTTGTAATAGAATAAAGGTGACATGTATACTTTCTTGCTAACAGCACATGCACTCTGAACATATCTATGAACAAAACATTGTACTATTACCTATTGTGTTTCAATCACATTCTTCATCACTGTAATACTGAATTTATAAGGGAAACATGGAAGTCGATAACTGACAAATCCAAACTGGGGTAACATTTCCACAAAAATATCTAAACTGACAATAGTATGGACATCACAGAATAACGATGTATTTGTATTATTGCATTTTTATATCCATTAGGTAAGACTAAAGCAAAGCTTCCTAACTGCAAGCATTTTTTTTCACTGCCGGGTAATGAACTACTTGCAAAACAAAGTTTCAAGAATTTACAAAACCCTTACAAAAACTTTCATCACTACATTGGCAACAAAATAAGCTTTACTGCAAACAACAAGCTTCTAAGGAATCCAATTAACCAATTGGAATCATGACAAGAAACGAACTCACACACAAAATTAATATAAAATTTCTATCTGTGTAGTACTATTTATAACACTTGTATCAAGTGGAATGACATCCACAATAGATATAAAGGAAACTGACTACTGAGCATCAGTTAGTCTACACTCAACACATGGCATCCATCTGCTCACTAAAAATCCTATTACAGAGAGGTTCCAGAGCAAACTTTATCCACCAGGTTTCATTACTGAACCCATTTCTGGAAATGTACAAAGTCCCTTCTTCAACCCTTACACACCTGTAATAGGAATTCTGGCATGCCCTGGGTACAGCAAGAAAAACCTGTAGCAATTTTACAACAGATTGCATAGTTTAAATTAAATGCATGTAACACCAATGAAAATATCCCAAGAGCATATGGTATTTATGACTACATAAATAAATGACCAAAATAGTGACTTTATCATTTCTTTTATCCTTGTAATTCTGAAGTTATGGTAGTATCTGGGAAACTGTTTACTGAGGAAGTACTCTTTTGTGAGGAAGTACAGCAGTACCTCATATACTTTCAACAATGCTCAACTACAAAGTCCTGTCCTCATATTCATTTCAGTCTTCTCCGAATACCTGGCACCTCCAAATTACTTTTTTTGTGCATCAGGAATGTCCATCCTTTTGCACAACTTCACAGAAATTTAATAATGCTCCTCCACAGCATGGTCATCACTGTTCTGATACAAGCATGGCTAAAGGTTTCTCTAGCCACATTGTGGAGATACAAAGTAGTATCACAACTCGTTCCTCTTCCTCTTCCTCTTGTTCTTGTTCTTGTTCTTCAATACCCGAGCAGGTCCTCCCCCATCAGAGAGAAGATTAAATAAGAAAAATGAAAGACACCCTCTGGCCTCGTAACCTAATACCGTCGGGGTCGAAAAGATCAAGAGTTGGTCAAGAGAGACCGACAGAAAAGAAAACAGAATACGTCTGACACAAGTAAGTGGAAGCAATGTCAGACGTTTCTAGAAAGAAGATAGTGTGACACATATGACTGCCCTGTTTATGGCAAGTGGTACCTGACCATATTTAAAACCAAAGTAATGTCAAATTTAATATGTGAGATTTACATGTTTATGCTGAGCTAACAAGTTGACACAATACCATGTTCTCTAACATCACAAGTACATTCTTCGGACATAACACAATTAACAATGGGTAAATATACAAAAGTGAAACATTAAATGATTTAAAAATGTAACAGCACTTTATGCATCGATATATGCTGTTAGATATTCCTTCCAAGTACCTGGTACCTTGCTGATATTAAATTTTTTAAACTGTAATATTTGCAACATAGAAACATTAATGAAATGTAACATCTAACAAGCCTCTGTAGCCACTACAGAGAGATATAACATTAAATACTAAGTGTTAAAAGAAATTTCCTGACATCTATTACACTTGAAGTAACTATGCAGATTGTTTGAGCTAATCATAACACACAAGATAGTACATTCCATATTACTAATTTGGAACATTCGATTGTCTAAAATGCTGGCTTAATTATATGAGGGGTGTTCAGTAAGTAACGCAATAATTTTTCTGAAAGCAGGTTGGCTTTATTCAGGGTCCCATTACACCACATTATTTCCTATGATCTTTGATACAAAACCTGAGTTTTCAGCACAATTTCTGTCGAATTTGATGGCCTTACACCACCTTACTGGGAGGGCCTGTATGCCTCATGACACCATTCTACTAATTGATGACAGCACCATCTTGTTGCATCAACAACCGCCCCCATCATCCACACACTGCTTTCTGCAGAGTGCAGAATGGACAGTTCTTCCTTGTCTCCCCAACAGTCTGGACATCGCACCATCTGGATTTCATCTCTTTGCCCCAATGAAGTATGTGTGCTCCTCTCAGGTGTGCAGATTTGGTGAGGTCTTGCAATGTCATGGAAAGAAGAGTTCATTTCCATTTTTGTGGTGATGTACATGCTGAAGTTGTTTCATCAACTTCATGATGGTAGTGCAAACACTACACCATGATGGAGATAATCACACAGAATAACAACTTCAAAATTCGAGAAGACCACCACCATGACTTCACTGGTTGAGGATGCAGCTTTGAACTTTTTCTTCAGAGCAGGTGATGTGGTGCCACTCTGTAGATTGCTCTCTCGTTTCTCAACTCGGAGTGTTTCACCGTCTGACAATGTTTGACAAAAATTATCACTTTAACCCTTGTAATGTGCAGACAGTTTGGCACAGGTGGTCATTCGTTGGTATTTACAGTCTCCAGTTTGGTGGAACAGAGCGGGGCACACCTTTGAGTACCCTAACTGGTGGACGAGTGTGTCTGCACTGACAACAGAGACGTCCAGCTGAGCAGCAAGGTGTTCCATCCTTCATGATTGCCAGATCACAATCAGAGTGTTCGCATGTTCCAACATTGCAGAATCACAACTGTGTGCAAATGGCATGCTTCTTTTTTCCACTACCAGGTCTCTGCAGATATTCTGCAAGTGCCTATGAATATCTGTGATGGTCAGCTTTTGCACTGAAAACTCAACAGGTCCCTGCTTGCAATACACCTCTGTTACAGACACCATTTTTAAGGCACAAATAGTGCTGCCACTTATTGCAACTTTTTTTTCCTACTTCAGCCCCTATAGCTTCATCATATCCAAAGATGTTAAATGCAGAATTTTTCGAAGTGACATTGGCCGAGAATAGAAATATGTTGCATTACTTATTGAATGCCCCTCCTACATTGTGTTACAAATGCAGACTGTCATTATGTAGAAAATCATCAAATAGAAATATCAAAGTTGAGAGATACCACAATTTTAGGAAATCATACTGCTATTGTGGTAATGATATAAATGTGTGCAGGTAACAATTTAACCAAGGCAAAATATGGTAATTCCCTGTCCACACAGGTTACCTAACACAAAGTGAATATAACTTGCCATAAATTCCTGTGTGTGTTTCTAAATTATGTATTCATAGAAAACATACTTTAGCATAAAATTTAAAAAGTAATGACAATAACATATTTACAATGTCATTAACAAATTCACATCTGCAGATATTCCTTCTTGACCAGCAGTTATTGTAGCCACATTTGATTATATGCAGGTCCACAGCCTCCAAACATGATAATCATTTTGAAAAAGAAAATACCGTCCATGAACTGCTTCTTCAAGTTGTAATGCATGTAACAGTGTAACAGACAACTAATATTCAGATTATTAGGACAATGGCAAAATACATTTCAGCAAACATATGTACCCATTACTTATCTGTGCAGTACATTTAGAAGAGTAATGTATAACTGAAATTTTTAATAATACTTTGTAATCATTTAGTATGTATATTATTGTTACATCTGCATAAGAGAATTTCTAGCATGAGTGATGAGCCACATTATTATAAAAATACGCTCAAATTATGATGCATAATAAATATCTTCCGCATAAATCATATTCAGTATGTTTAAAGACTTAAACTACAAGGTATAAAACAACTTCATACTTCTGACTGCTTTAGAAATGAACAACTATGTTCTGACATTAAGCATTTAGGAGAGGTTTGAAATTATGTTAGAAGTTTTTTGCAAATCACATAGTGCTCTCATTATGAAACATGGGATATATGCAGTGTGTACAATTTGTGCAACTTGAGCTACACTGCTGCAAGACATATACGCACTGTTTCTGACTGTAATACTCGTCCTACAGGGTTAAATTTTTGTTATAAGTACTAAGCCCCGCAGGATTAGCCAAGAGGTCTAAGGTGCTGCAGTCATGCACTGTGCGGCTGGTCCCAGCGGAGGTTCGAGTCCTCCCTTGGGCATGGGTGTTTGTTTGTCCTTAGGATAATTTAGGTTAAGGGGAGTTGGAATGCCCTATCTCGCCAATGTTAAATTTGCTAACTTTGTGTACCTTTTTCTTTGGAACTATTATCTTCAGAACTTTGAAATTCTGGCAGAGGTTTTCAGCATATATTGTGAGCCCACTGAACTAGAACCAATGTTTTCTTTTTGTTGGTATAGTATTTATGAATTTTTTACCATTAAGCCATTTTTTATTGGAAAAAGTATAACATAAACTTCCCTAGTTCAGAGAATAAGCCAGTTCTTGTCATGATTCTAGTTCAGTGGCCTCTTTGAACTGTTTTGCAGCATTTCTGAAAATTTGAATGTTGTTGGTTGAGTGGTTTATGAGATAAAGGTACATGTAACACTAAAAATGTCAAATGCCAGAAAATGCGATTAAAGTAATTTATTATGAAAATTCACAAATACCTTTTATTCTATTATCAAAAGTGTCCAGCAGAGTAATCAGGGTCATCTTCTAGTTCTTCTTCTTCACCTAGAAGCTTTCTTCTCCTTGCTGCCCTTGCTTTTTTTGTATTAAATTCAGCTGCATACTGAGCCTTCCTTACTCGCACGCTGTCCAGAAGCTGAAGACCTCTGATGGTGTTGATACCAGGAGCAATGCCGAGCCTTGCCATGACCTTTAGCCTACCCATATGACCATCATTGAATGAAATAACAGCATCACTGACTCCCCATTTCAATGTTTTTATCCCAACAAATACATTCTTAGGTACACGAGTCCAAATGAGGTTGTTGAACGACTCGTTTTGATTCTGGGTACAACCATGAAGACATTTTCGCAGAAGATCAGGATGCCCCAAGTCTCTATATATTGGTTTAATTACTTCCATAACAGCCAATGGAATATAATTTTTATGGTGATAAGGATCCCCAGTAGCTTGAGATTTTCTATAATTGCACCATGACTGAGGACCATCTGGACAAGCAAAATGTTGAGGATTATCATCAGTTGATGATCGATGTAAATATGTGGCCCATACAGCTTGTCTCATTTCCTGCAAATTATTTGCATTATTTCTTATTGCCATACCATAGTATTGTTGTAATTCATTTATAATTTTATCTGACAGGCGACCTCTAATGGTTTTACCATCTGACAAAATTTTGTCCTTCAGATTCTGTTTCAGTTTCCTTAGACGAGTGCCCATTCGTTTCTGAACATGACCGACACATTCTAGTTTAGTTATTGTCTTATTGACATATGGCATGGATTCTGTAACACTTTTGTATGCCTTGGAGTCCCCATCTCCAAGGAATTTTGTGTAAAATACTCCCCGTTCTTTTTCTGATCTGCTAAACATTTTCACAGCAGCGGCAGCCTCCATGCCTCCACTCGTACCTTCATAATTCTTGCTACATATGTGAGCTGCTTCTATCTTACCAGATGCACAATGGTAACAATGTTTAGTGAGCACTTCATAGTCCAAAACTTTACCGCTGTCCACACTAGTAACAGTAGCAACAGCATTTTTGGATGTGTGACCCCTTTTCTGCCAGGTTCCATCAAAAGCAACAGGGATATCTGGGTTTCCTTCATTTATATATTTTGCTTCACTGGCAGCAGCTTTCATTGATAAATCTGCTACAGACTGAACAGCATCTCCTATCACTTCAGTGTAATTGTCAATTTTAGCAGGTGGAGGTGGAAGATTCATTATGGCACAAAATGTTTGAGCAGCAGTATGTCCTTTACCAATTGCTCTCATTGCATACATTAGCCTGATATTACTCTCAAACAAATTGCTACTGCATGTTTTAGAGCTCCAAAAACAGGTCTCATTTTCACAACTGGCACAAACTATAGCAATTTTGCAGGAAAGTCCTATAGATTTTGTTATGTTCATATCAAAAGAACCTCCACAAAGATTACAACACAAACATTTCTTCATAAACTCAGTAAAAACAGGAAAGTCGACTAAAACATATTGTTCATTAGAAGCTTCATCTGTAATTTCACTTGCACAGTTTGATAACTTCTTTTTTGATGCACTGGTGGGCGTGTCTCCTTCACACATCTCAGCTGTACAAACGTCAGAACTTTCACCAGCATCAACAGGTGCTGAAGCAGAATCACTTGAACAAACGTTATTTGTAAATCTATTACCGCGAAACTTTCGCTTTTTAAATAATGATGCACTCCTAGGCATCGTAGAAACTACGCACTCACCACTGAAAGTCAAAACAAGACAGATAACAAACTCCAAATGAGCGACAAACTAAACTCGAGGCTCAAAACAAACACTCACAGATCAAAAACTGAACAATAAACACAGCTAGTCGTAAAAACAATGGTACCTATGGAAGGATCAAAGATTCTACAACTGAAGAGTGAAATCCACAGCCTTCTATATGTAATGTTTTCGGAAATGCGAAGATTTAAATGTGTACAAATCACAAGATGGGTAACTTTGCTGGGCGCACATGTAATTTTGAAAAATTAAATAAAAATACTTCCAATTGGAATTTCTTAACAAATTTTGCACCATTTTAAGCAGAAAATTTCAAATTAAGTTATAAGGTTAAAAACTGAAAATGTGAATTTTTTCCATTTTCCGGCATTCCAACTCCCCTTAAGTAGTGTGTAAGCTTAGGGACTGATGACCTTAGCAGTTAAGTCCTACAAGATTTCACACACATTTTAACATGTTATATGAACTAAATTATGGCAGGAGTTTAAATTCACCTCACATTTGTATGAAATATTGAAAATCAAAGAAAGCACTTATGTAGGCTACATGCAACAGGCACTGTGTGTCATGAACCTGATTAGTCACTTAGTAATACAGCCGGAACAGTGTTTGGGTAAAGTAACACCTTCTGTCCTTCTGAGTCCTTCAGTGTCTCTGGTTTATGCTAAGATCTGCCTGCAGTAGTCAATGGTGCACAGTGGAAATGTACCATGTTTACAGATGACACCATCATTGTAATAGAATATCTGTCTAACACAATCTCCAACGGCATTTCACCAAAATTCTGTAGCAGGTTTGTTAACTCCCTTCCTGCCAAGCTAAACACAATAAATTTTACGCAATTTACATGAAGTCATGAAAAGCCAGACAAACACTCAGTGACACTGAATAACCAGCACATAATCAGGTGATAGAAATATGTCCTGGGGGAACTCTTCCTTAATCAAATATCATCTCCCTACTGAGCAGTAAAAATAATCATATATAGAATGAGTCCATCAACCTCCCATTGCAAGTAATTTAGCCAGCTGAGATAACTGACTACTGTTTCTCAACACTGATTTTCTCTAATGTTTCGTGTTCCTGGAGACTGGATCCTTCGTGACAGAACTCAAAAATTCACAGGTGTGGCACTAAACAAAAGAATTACATACACTGTCTCTGCTGCAGAGAGATGCTATGTATGCTGCTGTAAAAATTTTCGATCTCCTTGCCACTGAGCTCAAAATCTTATGGAATAGTAAATCTCTTTTAAAAACCAAATGTCCTAACTTATCAATATGTTGTACAATATGTTTATAAACAAGTTATCCAACGTAAAATATATTTTTATTAACCTTTTGTCAGTTATAAAATTTGTTACTATTTCAGGGGTCAATGCAGCTTCACAAGCACACATGTCAACCTCAAAGGACCCTACATGTGCTCCCTGAGTGGCACTAAAAAAGAAACACAAGTGGCTAATCTCCCAACTACATGAGAAGTACATACCAGTCAGGGAACGAATGACTCATCATCACATCAACAGCTCTTTACCAGGGCCAAAGATCTACAGAAGTGGGACCAAGTAATAAAACACGTCAACTGAATATTGAAGCATTACTTGCACCAAAGTCCAAATTCTAGGAAAGATACTGTTTAATCATGTTATCAACATGGTTGTCCAAAAATGAAGTCATACAAGTAACGGAGATCAGCTACGTGCAAGGGGAAAGTGGCTAGGAAGTGGTGTCGTCGTTACAAAGTACCACAGTACCTAATGAAGGGAAAAGTACCTGCACATCTTCAAATCTAATATCCCTTACAGCATCAATGTGCAAGAGCATGTGGTAAAGGTCAGTAGAGGTTGTGGGTGAGTGTTAGTGTGAACTGGAGAGGATGAAATCCACCGGCAATTCACTCACTGCAATGAAGCATCAAATGGAATAAATAAAGAGTTTCTACTGCATGAGATTAATGCAGCATTAACTGAAGTACAGACTAATATTGATAATGCACCTCAAATAATTGTAGATAACGGAACTTTCATGACAATCAAAAGAGGGCACAGGATGTATGCCTTGTTTGGGCTCAAACAGTTCAAACACCTATTTCAGAGACATTAAACCAAATAGGGCAAAATAGACACATGTGTTAGACACATGAAATGTTAAGCACATATCTGGGTCATTTGTGTAATCAAAAATTACTCCAAAGGTGAAGAATTTTAAACCATGTTCTTAAAGTTTGGTTTTGTGCAAAACAACGCGATTAAAAATAAAAAATTCCAACATATGCCAGAGACAGAGTGCAAAACCAATGGCCAGAATTTCCACATGCACAAGGCATAATATGAGAAGTTGTGATTCAGTAAACAAAATGAAGTTTTGGAAACGGGCTGCTCCGAAACTGAAGTTGTCAGAAATGGGTCACAAGTCATAACGAACACTACCAAGTGCAAACCTGTCACTGAAGTGAAAGAAGATTTATAGAGGGAGGTAAAAATAGATTGACAAATACATTTTAATGGCTTTCATGGAAGTCCAAATATGCTGGATTATGGACGTAACATCTATTTTGGTGAGGAGGACGGGAGCTTTTACAGAAATCTACCTCCATGCATTTTCAATATTCCTGTTAATAATTTGTGTATTGCCACTGCTTTAAAAAAAAATTGAAGTAAACACATTAAAGATAAAGGGTACTTTAAAAATTTCGATTTTTCCACAATATATATGACTGTATTAAATTCTATAGTCTTTCCTGATCCCAGAGGGAAACATTCCACGTGGGAAAAATATATCTAAAAACAAAGATGATGTGACTTACCAAAAGAAAGCGCTGGCAGGTCGATAGACACACAAACTAACACAAACAAACACACAAAATTCAAGTTTTTGCAACAAACTGTTGCCTCATTAGGAAAGAGGGAAGGAGAGGGACAGACGAAAGGATGTGGGTTTTAAGGGAGAGGGTAAGGAGTCATTCCAATCCCGGGAGCGGAAAGACTTACCTTAGGGGAAAAAAAGGACGGCTATACACTCGCACGCGCGCACCCACACAAGCGCGCACCCACACACACACACACACACACACACACACACACACACACACACACACACAAATGACCAATATATAGCAAATTTCAAAGTTACAATCATGTATAATGTCATGCCTACTTTATTTCTGTTGCAGAAACCAGTACTATTTCGAAAAGAACTGATAACTTTCTGTTTCCAGTGATGATACATTGTATATGTTGTAACAGTGCAGGTTTCTAGTGTCCGTAAATGATTATCTTTGCTAGTATTTACTTTTGTTTTGCTGAAGCAATTTGTTCATATGTTACTGAATGTTTGTTGCCCAAGTGCTACATATATTTGTGGAAGTATATATCATTTAGTGCGCAATAAGTGCAAACTGTGCCATGCATCAAGAAATTCAATAAAAGGAAATTCCATGGTAACCAGTTCACAAGCAAAGGAAGCCACACTATTGAAAGTAACGTATGTATCATCTCCCGCCAATCCTACTGCTGATTCAAATTTTTGTGTTAACGGTGACACTGTTTGTAGTGGATTTGTTGTTGTTGATGTGGGCACCTTATCTGCTTTGATAAAGGAAGTGGTGAAATGTAAGCAGTGTGATTTTATAGGCTGTCTGGAAATAACTGAACAACAAACTAGCAGGAAGGGTTTAGCATCAAAAGTAGTTTTTCTGTGCAGATCCTGCAATAAATCTCGAAAATGACTTCGTACTTTGTGCGTAATTCATATAATGTGATTTTGAAGTTGGTGTATGCATGTGTGCAATACGAAAAGGGAAAAAGGCTATCAAGTGTTTTGTAGTTTGATGGACCTTCCCCCTCCTCGCACTAGGAACAATAAGTACATAAAACACTTTTAGGTGCCTTGACTGTTGTGTCTAAAGCCTCTATGAAATGTGCAGTAGAAGAAACTGTAAATATTATTGGAACCAGAGACATTGTTGTTGCATTTGATGGTACATGAAAACGTTGAGGACATTGTTCTTTGAATCGTGTTTTAAGTGGTACTTCTCTAGAGAATGGAAAAGTGGTTGATGTTGAGTGCTTATCTAAGAACTGCCATACCTGCCATGGTAACACTGGAGGACATATTGAACATCAGTGTTCTAAGAATGATGATGGTTACAGAGGAGGTATGGAGGGGTGTGGTGGAGCTCTTAAAATATTTCTGAGAGTGATGCCCATTTATAATGTCACATATATGGAGTACCCAGGCAATAGGGACTCTAAAGCTTTCAATAAAATTAATGAGTTCAATGTTTATGGTGATACCTTGGTAAAGAAACTTGAGTGTTGTAGACATGTACAAAAGAGGATGGGTGCTAGATTGAGGAAGCTACAAAGAGAAATGACAGGAAAGTTGTTATCAGATGGATGATCTCTGTCTGGCTGAGGCATGTCAACAGAAACTGGAATAGACCACCTTCAGAGTTACTATGGACTGGCTATTACATGAACTGCACCTTTTTTTTGTGGTTTTAGGGCACACAACTACAATGGTCATTAGCGCCCAGACTAAGTTAGGAATGCACCACGAAGCACAAGGTTAAAACAGCAACTTAAAGGGACAACACTATATAAGATGTAGTAACAGGCATAGGATTTAAAAAAAAAAAAAAAACAGTATAATCAAATGTCGTTAGACAGGTTTGTCAAGTTGATAAAACGAAGAACGCGAGCAGCTGCTCCTAGGTCATCTGCTAAAATGGCATCCTGAGTTCATGGCAGGCCAAGATCAAGACGCAGTGTAGTAAAATCCGGACAGGATGTTAAAATATGGCAGACCGTCAGCAATTGCCTACATGGACAGAACGGCGCCGGCGCAGCCGTCAGCAGATGGCGATGGCTGAACCGGCAGTGTCCAATTTGTAACCGGGCCAAAACAACCTCCTCCCGCCGAGAAAGGCGTGAGGAGGGCGCCCAAGCCGCGGGAAGAGGTTTCAAGGTCCGAAGCTTGTTGTCCATAAGTGCAGCCCAATCGGGATGCCACAGCGATAAAATGCGCTGACAAATGACCCTCTACAATCTGATGAAGCGACACAACAAGAAGCTGTCCGAGGCTGGAGGACCACAGCCTTGGCCGCGGCATCTGCACCTTCATTCCCAGGGATACCGACATGGCCAGGAACCCACATAAAGCTAACCCGAGAACCATCGTCCACCAGCTGCTGAAGAGAGCGTTGGATTCGGTGCACGAAAGGGTGAACCGGATACGGATCACTGAGGCTCTGGATGGCGCTCAGGGAATCAGAGAAGATGACATAAGCAGAATGCCGGTGGCAGATGTAAAGAACAGCCTGGTAGAGGGCAAAGAGCTCAGCTGTGAAGACCGAACAATGGCCATGGAGCCGATATTTGAAACTTTGTGCCCCAACAATAAAAGAACACTCAACCCCGTCATTGGTTTTAGAGCCATCTGTATAAATGAAGGTCATATTAATGAATTTCGAACGAAGTTCGACAAAACAGGAGTGGTATACCGAACCAGGGGTAGCCTCCTTTGGGAGTGAGCTGAGGTCAAGGTGAACGTGAACCTGTTCCTCGAGCCAAGATGGCGTGTGGCTCTCGCCCACTCTAAAGGTTGCAGGGAGTGAAAAATCAAGGTGTTGAAGGAGGCAATGAAAGCAAACTCCAGGGGGTAGCAGGGCAGAGACATACAACCCGCATTGACGGTCGAGAGAGTCGTCAAAAAAGGAATGATAAGACGGGTGGCCGGGCATTGACAGTAGCCAACAGGCAAACCGACAAAGCAGTATATCGCGCCGGTAGGTGAGTGGCAATTCACCAGCTTCAGCATGAAGATTCTTGACGGGACTAGTATAAAACGCTCCGATCGCAAGACATAAACCCCGATGTTGCAAGGAGTTGAGGCGGCATAAGATGGACAGCCATGCAGAGGAGTATACAAAGCTCCCATAATCCAGATTGGAGCGATCGATTGACCGATATAGGCAAAGTAGGACAGTTCGATCCACTCCCCATGACATACCACTGAAAACACGGAGGACATTTAGAGAACAGGTACAACGGGCAGCCAAGTATGACACATGTGGAGACCAGCTAAGTTTCCTGTCAAATGTAAGACCTAAAGATTTTGTTGTCTCCACGAATGGGAGAGCAACGGGACCGAGTCATAAGGATGATGGGAGAAACTTTTTGTAGCGCCAGAAGTTAATACAGACCTTCTACTCGGCAGAAAAACAGAAGCCATTGGCGACAGTGCAGGAGTAAAGACGGTCAAGAGAACGCTGAAGACAGCACTCCAGGAAACATGAACACTGCGCGCTGCGATAGATGGTAGAATCGTCCACGAAAATTGAGCGTTATACATCTGCTGGGAGGTGATCCATATCGGGTTGATTGCTATGGCGAAGAGAGCAACGCTCAAAACTGATCCCTGTAGCACTCCATTCTCCTGGCGAAAAGTGTCTGACAGGGCAGAACCCACACATACCCTCAACTGTCGACCCATTAAAAAGGAGCGAATAAAAAGAGGGAGGCGACCGCAAATGCCCCATGTATTCATGGTGCGGAGAACGCCCGCCCTCCAACAGGTGTTGTAAGCCTTCTCCAAATCAAAGAACACAGCCGCAGTCGGGTCCTTCCACAAGAAGTTATTCATAATGAAGGTTGACAAAGTAACGAGATGGTCAACAGCAGCGCGGCGCCTACAAAATCCACGTTGTACATTCCTAAGTAGGTGTCAAGAATCAAGCAGCCAAACCAAACGAGAATTAACCATTCGCTCCATCACCTTACAGACACAGCTGGTAAGCGAAATGGGTCGATAACTGGAAGGCAAGTGCTTGTCCTTCCCCGGCTTAGGAATCGGTACAACAATAGACTCGCGCCAGCATGTGGGAACATGTCCCTCAATCCAGATGCAATTATAAGTACGAAGAAGGAAAACCTTTACCCGCAGGAGAAAGGTTCTTCAGCATCTGAATATGAATAGAATCAGAACCTGGAGCGGAGGACCGTGACCGGGAACGTGCATTTTCGAGTTCCCGCATCGTGAATGGGGCATTATAACTTTCACGATTTGAGGAGCGAAAGTTAGGTGGCCTAGCCTCCTCTGCCTGTTTTCGGGGGAGGAAGGCAGGGTGGTAATGAGCGGAACTCGAAACCTCTGCAAAAAAGCGGCCGAAGGCATTGGAGACATCCTCAGGGGCCACAAGGACGTCATTCGCGACCGTCTAGCCAGAAACTGTTGAATGGACCTTAGTGCCAGATAGCCGGCACAGGCTACCCCAGACAACAGAAGAAGGAGTAAAACTGTTGAAGGTGCTTGTGAAAGCAGCCCAGCTGGCTTTCTTGCTTTCTTTAATAACACGACGACACTGCACACGTAATCGTTTATAATTGATACAATTCGCCACTGTAGGGTGGCGTTTAAAGGTGCATAAAGTACGTCAACAAGCATGTAAAGTGCCTCTACATGCTGCAGTCCACCAGGGAACCGGTACACGACGTGGAGAAGAAGTAGTGTGAGGGATGGAATATTCAGCAGCAGTGAGAATGACTTCCATGAGATGTGTGACCTGACTATCGCAGCTTGTGAAGGTTTGATCCTGAAAGGTCGCCCTGGAAGAGAAGAGCCCCCAGTCTGCCTTGGAGATGGTCCAATTAGAGAAGCACGGAGAGGGGGTATGCTGCAGGAGATGGATAACGCACGGGAAGTGGTCGCTCGAATATGTATCAGAAAGTGCATACCACTCAAACCGGCGTGCAAGTTGGGTAGTACATACAGAGAGGTCTAAATGGGAATAGGTGTGAGATGTGTCCGAAAGAAAAGTAGGGGCGCCAGTATTGAGGCAGACAAGATTGAGCTGGTTGAAAAGGTCTGCTAACAGGGAGCCCCTTGGGCAGGATGCTGGAGAGCCCCAAAGGGGATGGTGGGCATTGAAGTCTCCAGTTAACAAAAATGGTGCAGGTAACTGAGCAATAATTTGCATCATGTCTGCCCTGGTAATGGCAGACGACGATGGAGTGTAAACGGTACAAGTGGAAAATGTAAAAGTGGGGAGAGTAATTCAGACAGCAACTGCCTGCAGGCTGGTGTGCAATGTGATGGGATTGTAGTAAATATCATCCCAGACCAGCAACATAACCCCTCCATGAGCCGGAATACCTGCCACAGGGGGTAGGTCAAAACGCACAGAGGTGTAGTGTGCCTAGGCAATTTGATCGTATGGGCGTAGCTTCGTTTCCTGGAGGGCTACAATGAGCGGACGGTGCAAGAGGAGAAGCAACTTTAAGTCCTCTCGGTTGGAGTGAATGCTGCGAATATTCCAGTGAATAAATGCCATCGTGAGAAGAAAAAGAAAATGAAGATGCAAGAAGGGGTCACCTCGAAGGCCGCTGATGGCCTGGCTTCGAGCAAGCACTGCCGCCGCTATCAGTAGGTGCACAGTCATCGTCCACTGGTTCTATAGGTTCATCGGCCATCTTGTTAAGATGGCCGGGAGGGGGAGCTCCCTCTGCAGGTGAACGGCCAGATGTTCGCCTACCTGCAGTGTGGCCAGGCGAAACGGATGACGGCTTGGAGCGGCAACCGCTGGGTGGCGCAGGAGAAGAAATGCGCCATGATGGAGAAGGAGAACTGTGCTTCCTATGAGCCTTCTTGGAAGGTCGTTTAGTGGAAGTACTGGTTGATGGCTGGGAGTTCGAGGTACGTAGGAAGTCTGCATGGGACGGTTCCTTCTTGAAGGCCTGTGCATCTGACTTCTGGGTCTTCGTCTTGGCCGAAGCTGATGAAGGTGCTTGTGTCTGAGGGGTGACGGGAGGAAGAGGAGCTGTCGACCACACAATCTTAGCACTGGCCGAACGGACGACCGTAGTGCTGAAGGTCAGATCGCATGTCTGCGTCGCTGCATCGCCACCTCCCTGGTAGTCCGAGGAGAGGTGAGGAGAGTACTGTATTTCCCCGCTGGGAGCAGCGTGGGCTTCCTACTAGCAAATAGCTTGGTGGACAGTCACCCTCATGGGCATCCCTGCCACAAGCGACACATGTAGCCGCATTGGAACAAGACTGGCGAGTGTGATTAAAATGCTGACACTGGTAGCAGCGCGTATGTGTCGGGACATAGGGGCGAACAGAAATAACCTCGTAGCCCGATTTGATGCGCAACGGCAGCTGAACACTATCAAAGGTCAAGAAAAGTGTCCAGGTCGGTACAAGGTCATTGTTGACATTTTTCATGACCCTATTGACAGCCATCACGCCCTGCTCAGCGAGGAAAGACTGAATCTCCTCGTCAGTCAATCCGTCGACTGATCTAGTATATACCACACCACGAGACGAATACAAAGTGCGGTGAGCCGCCACCCAGACAGGGAACGTGTGCAGGAGTGTGGCCCGAAGCAGTTTTTGTGCCTGAAAGGCGCTCTCAGTTTCTAGTAGCTAGGTACCGTTACGCAACCTGGTACAAGACTTGACAGATCCGGCTATGGCATCTACGCCCTTCTGGATAAGGAAAGGGTGACAGAGGAAAAATCCTTTCTGTCCTCAGATCGAGAAACTACGAGGAACTGTGGGGCAGGCGGTAGTACTTTTGTCACTGGTGGCTGGTCAAGTTTCCGTTTGTGGGCAGAAGTCGAGAGAGAAGAAGAAGAGAAATCCATTGCGGAGGAATCCCTCATGATTGCCAGCGTCTCTGATGGCACGCTCCTTCCTTGTGGGGACACTCTCAGAGGGCACTCCCACCTTAGGTGAATGTTTACACCTCAGGTCACACCTCCTGAGAAACAGACTGATGGACCAATCGGCATGGTCAGAAGGTATCAGCTCAGGCAATCGCCCCTCCCTGAGCCTGGCCTTTACCAGGGGGTACGTGCGTGCCTTACTTGTCTACCCAGGGCGGGGAATTACGCGATACCCCGTCACTGGCTATGCGTGCAAACGCGTGGGTCGGCCTTCAGGGGCGCACAGGGAGGAAGGAAGAGGAGGAAAAAGAAGAGAGAGAGGGAGAGAAAGGACAGACTGTCTCTAACACCGAGGCGGAGACCTGAGAAGGCAAGGAGAAGAAGGCAAGGAGAAGAAGGCAAGGGAAAGAGTAAGTGAGACAGTGAGATGGAGAAGAACAAAGGAAGGAAGAAACGAGAAGAAATGAAAAACCAAAATGACCGCAAATATAGGTCATGGAACTGTCCGTCTCCGGACGCAGGCACTAACTACCCCCTTGAGGGAGAGGGACTCCTTTTAGTCGCCTCTTACGACAGGCAGGAATACCTCAGGCCTATTCTGACCCCCGGGCCAGCAGGGGGGGAACAGCACCTCTGAATTATGTTACAGCAATATGAGAAGCTGCATGGCCCACCTTCATGAGTTGTCTAGAGATGACCACCCTGTTCATGGTCTTTGCCCTAGAGGAGCAGATTCTTGGTGTGGTTACCAAAAAGCAAAAGAAAGTCATCAAATATACCATCATAAACACCATCATAAACATTCGCTTCCTGAGCCTATTATGATTGAAATAAAACAAATTTTCAGAGATCTGAGTGACCCTTTTTTGTTATTATATGTCCTCATGGGGGCACTCAGAATACAAACGAAAATTTCTACTATTTCATATGGGAAAGATTACCCAAGAATGTTTTTGTAAGACTAAATACATGAAAAGTTTGTGTACTAGATGCATTGATATGTTTCAATGATGGAGTGATAGGAAGGTTGGAGGTCCTGAGAAATTTAGGCATAAAATGTGGCTCTAATATGGAAGATAAATTGCTTGTGTACGACAGACAATGGGTGCATGAAGCTGAAAGATTCAGCACTTGAAGTTACTGAAGAAACAAGAAGTGCTGAAATTAAATTCGAGGGAAAGCTTGAAGATGAAGAAATGCTGCAGGATGAAGACTATGCTTCAGGAATATTCTGAGGCACAGTTTAATTGGACTCATATCTTCATTTGGAATTTCCCATAAGCTGTATTTTTCAGATTCCAGGAACAAATATTTCCTAAAGTTATATAGCATTGCTCTAATTTTTTTCTGTATCTTTCAATATTCCATACTTAGGCAGTAGACCTAAGCTTTATTGCAGAATCAACTTAATTATAGGAAACATAATATTTTATTAGGATAAAAATTGTAAAAATTAAAATGTAATGTGATTTTTTTATCCCTGTAATATACATAATAGGTGGAATTTAATAGGTCTAGCTTCTCAGCCATCATGTCATGCATATCTGGTAAAAATTTGGTCTCCTTCAAATGTATAACATTGGATTGAATGGTACCCCAATTTGAGGAAGCATAAATCTCACTTCAACAAAAAAAACATTTGTTTTAATGACTAGTATATGATAATTGTCATGGCAGTGACATTAACTCCCCCTCCATGTCCCTCGACCCCTGCACTCCGCATCATTTTGTGGTACTACAAAACAAAAAGCCTCCTTTAAACTTTTTCAGTTTCCTCCATCAGCCTTATCTGTTAAGGATCCTATACGCCAAAAGAATACACTTGAGTATCTACTAAATGTTCTAGTAATGAAATGCAGTCTTTGGCTTGGCTTCCAAACAATGTTATTGTTTCAATTTAAGTTGTTCAAGACTGAAATTCCGATTACACAAGAAATCACATCAATCTAAAGGTTGTCAGTTCTACTAGATAAGTAGCCATTAAACAGATTTCTTTTAGTACTCATGTGAATGACCTCACACTTAATTAATTTATTTATTTATTTGGGTCACATTGCCACTCTTCACACCATACAGATGTTTAGACTAAATAATTTTGCAATTTGTTTTAATACTTAGATGGTTAATATCAGTATCATCTACGAACCATTTCAAGAGGACTGGTCTTAAACCATTTTTATATATCTTAGGACCGGTAGGGCACCTATTACACTTCGTTCATGAACACCATATTCCACTTGCGAATCCAGCCACAGCAATGCGACAGCACTCCATTTGCATACAATCTGCTTAGAATCTACTTGTAAGGAACATTATGCAAAGCCTTTTGGAAACTTCCAAATATGGAACTGATATGAGATGCCCAGTCGATAGCATGTGTTACCTTGAAGAAAATTGTCCCACTGACAGATAGCATGGCTTCAGGAAATTCCCTTCTTGTAAAAGACAATTAGCACTTCAACCTCAGGAAGTAATGCACAGTGTTTGAACACAGTATACACTAAAAAGTCCTATTGTGAACAGAAGTAACAAACATGGGTCAATGATTGATTAACTGCTGATGCATTTTTATCAGTTACATCGAAGAATGATTTGGTCAACAAGATTGCAAAGCATACTCAGTGTCAAGAAGTAAAGCCATTCAAAAGCAGAATAGCGTATCCACTCTGTGACAAAATATACTGAAGGTGCATATATATACTGTCAAAAGCAGTTAATGTGGATTTTTCCATTACAAATGAGAAAAGATGAAAATCGAATCCAAAAGAGAACAGTGTCAAAATGGGCATTTAAATCTTGCAGCTCGAACTCAGATTTATGAGCAGGAACAAATATATAGATGAGTACACAGATCATGTAGTGAAACCAGAATCTGTATCATATGGAATGAAATCACATATGAAGTCTGTAGGAAGCTGGACATTGCTGCACCTCTGACACCCCTATCACTCATTTGAGTAGCACACTGTTCAACTGCTCTGGGTCCTGAACAGATGCCACTGATCTCAAGCCTGCACCTCAATTGCCTGCAGCCGAAAGAGAGCTGCCCCTGGTGGTCAAATGCTTCTCATATAGCCACGTACCTCGTACTTATGCTCACACGTCTTGGCTCACTAACTAGTCCTTTTATAACAGCCACACCTTGTATTGTGTTCGGAGTTAGAAAACAAGAAGAAACAAGTAGAAAATTCAAGCACTCAATTTCCATGACTGTTTCTTCTCATATCTTACCTATGAATGTGGTAACTCAACCACTTGTCTGGCAGCAGCAATTTACTATGGTCACCTTGGAAAAGCTAGTGACTATGTTGATGGTTCAGGCTCCACCATCACAGGTGCACCCACCATGTTTTCTTTCTGTCACACGACGACTCTGCTGAAGAAGCAAAACTTGTGAAAAATAGCTACACCAACACCTTATTGCATTCAGGATAATGGACAAAGAAACTTAAGTGTTTGTTATTGTCATGGATTCCACTCATGTGTGCAGCAATAGTTGCGCTTTAAATGAACTGGCCTCACACTTTTAATGAAAAGTGTAATTTGTCATCATCTTATAGTCACAAGGGCATCCACGTCAGTGTCACTTGTGTACAGTTTTACCAGTACCCAGGTAGTCACATCAGTCTTATCAGGATTAGGTATCAAAGCTGAAGGGTTTGAGGGCTGTAAGTATCACTTTGTTACTAAAAGCTCCAAAGAATCTTACGAAGACTTTACAGTTGATGATGTGACTGTCTGCCTAGTGCCCAATAAGGAAATGCATCAGAGAACCCTTCAATGTGAGGATCTGTCCTCAGAAGAAGTTTTAACACTGGCCAGTCCCTTTATGTCCCCTGTGGAGTAGCCTGCCAAATCGAAGCACCAGGTGACATACCATCATATACAGCGAACCGCTTCAGCACATGGCACTAATTCTCCAGATGATGAGGAAGTCATTGCCCCTCAAACTGGAAAGCTTAGCTGAGATGGACAAACCTGATGATGATCATGAGAAGGGGACCATGAGGCATTTCAGACAAATCCCTATCACTTTGTACAGCACAAGGAGACTGCATGCGCAAAATGGTGAGTGTTGTGGTGTCACGGAAACCACATGGCTTCGATTTGTCACACCCAGCCTTCCTTGATATAAATGGACGTTGACATTCATTCTATTTCATATTGTCTGCAGGTCAGAATAAACTTTTTATTGAGGTGTTTGCACTGAAGAAACCATTATCTTCAAAAGTGAAAGCCAGATCAACCATTTCACTCCTCTACTCTTAGACCCACAAACACATGGGCTCCCACCATCAGCAACCATCAAATGCCACGTGGTAAGCTACAAACAAAAAGCATATTCCAGTTCTCACTAAGTTTATGTCCATCACTGCTTACATGGTTGAACAGACTGCAGATATGTATTTGGTTGTTAATTATACTGACACTGAAAATTTGTTTGGGTTCCATGCTTTTGTTACTTTTGAATTTTCTATTAATGAAAATAAGTATCCTTTTTTCAGATCTGGTTCCTTATCAAGACCTAGGTTAATTGTGTTCTGAATTTTCGGATTTGTTTTCTGAGGGATTATGGTGTGCGAACAATTTCACAGCATACATCAATCGAACAAGTTGGCTTCGCTGTATTTTTTTCACGTCCTTATGTGAATGAGTATGAACTTTGTGGAGACATCAAATTTACCAGAGTCCTGTTATTGACACATACCTTCTGTTATGAGCTGATGAGTTACTTGCAAAATTGTGCTAATTCTTTTCCGAAACTGACTGGGCTATGGTCTCCCTGCAGGTTCCATTGAAGGACACAGTGAAACAATTTCTCATAGTAAGCACGCCTATGGTCTTTGTTGATATGAACATTTAATGTTTGGAGTAGCTAGCCCACAGCAAAATTTCAATGCTCACCAGAGCAACATATGGCCAATGTTGCTTGCTGCATCATCTGTTCCCACAATATTGCAGTAACAGGCACTTCAACTAAAGAACAATTATGTAACCTTCAGTCTCTGTTCATCATTTGGAACAGTGTCTCAAGTGTAATCTAACTGAGCCACATTTATCCCATCCTCTGTTGTGTATCTCGTACACTAAATTTCCATGAACGGTGTCCAAGCCCAGAACAGCATGCCACGGCTATTACAGCTCTGATCTGTCTGACCAATTTGTAGGAACTACACGCATTCCTCAGAAAGATAGCGTTCTATCACCAGTTTATGTCAGGTGCAGCCACTCTGGGACATGCTCTGCACCAATTTCTTGATAAAATTTTTCCTTTTAAGCGGTCTCTCACCTGTGAGCACACCTTTGTGGAACTTTAAAACAAACTTTACTATGTTCCTCACCTTCCATCCTGGTAAATCTCTAGTCTTGCCCACAGACACATCTTAGTATGGGGTGGTGGAAGTTCTGCCCCAATGTCATGCAAACGGCTCACAGCAACCTATCATTTATGCATCCAAAACACTGAACATAGCACAGAAGCCCTATTTACAATTTGAAAAAATGCCCTTATAGTAGTTTATGCACCAAAAAAATTTCACATATTCTAATACGGCAATGAAGTTCCACTTTGCCACATGTCAATATGTCAGTTTCCTTGTTTACCCCATCATCTGCTTTATCTGACAAATCCAATTTTTGTCAATAAAAAATTTCTACCTCATCTAACAGCATGCAAATGCTGATGCATTGCCTTGAGAGCCCATAAGGGCTTCATCCATCCATCCTTTGATTGGGAAAATCTGTTGGGTTTTCAGATTGTTAAAGATGCATTACAGACCAGTGACATGTTTCCCTTGTAGTAGCTCCAGCTCTGGATCTGCAGTAGCTGTGGACCCAGGGCTTGAATAAGTTGTGTGCACAATCTGACATGGGCAGTCTGACTGTCTGAAAGGCCACCTGTCTGGCCATTTGTGGAACATACACATTTTCCATCATCATCTTTCTCTGTTAGATGGTGTCATTCTCATCTCAGTGGAAGAGGGTACTACACGCACCATGATTCTGACGATGTTACTTAGGGAGGTTCTCAACCTGTTACTTTGAGGTCATCAGAAAGGCCACCAAACTAAACACTTGGCACATCTGCACATGTTCTGGACAGGTACCAATCACAATGTAGAGCACCCAGTCACGGCATTATGGAAGTGTTCAAATCGATAGAGGGCACCGTGAATAGTTCCCCCCCCCCCCCCCTTTCCCCTCCTCCCTCAGCGAGCCACCACTCTATCCTGGAAAAGAATCCATGTCAACTTAGTCGGACCTTAACTCTAAAGCCATAATAGTTTCAGACAATGGTCCTCCAATTGAGAATAGCTCCTTTAATTATTTTCACTCACACTATAACCCCTGGAACATTGTGGCTCTTTGCTTTCATCCAGACTCCAATGGTGAAGCAAAACACCTCATGTGAACTATCAAAACTCAAATGGGCAAATACATCACACAATTGCTGACAAAGGAGGCCATCACATTTTTCTCAGTTCTTACTGAGTGACTCCAATTGTGGGCAAGAGTAGGTCCAAACACACACACAGCCAGCAGCTGCAAACACTGCTGCCCCTCCTGCTGCCAGACAGGGGTGCCCGGAACACCAGTATAGATCCCCATGGACTCTAGGCACTGTCCACAGCTAGTGTGGGTGCTGTGTGTACACAGTGTGTGCTGATGAGTACTCTTGGTGTACCACTATGATTGGCTCTGTCCTAGCACGGTACACACGCCCCTGTGCTAACCACCACGTGGGTGCCTCATCTGCAAATCATCGCAGTTCATTGTGTTGCAGCATGCCATCCGGACCGTGTCTGGCTACCCTCTCATTATGATCTCTGACTCCTTCGCCAGTTAATTGGTCCCCACAAGCTGCAGTGGTTTCTCTCATTGGAGGGGGACACTGAAATCTGAAATTTCATTGATGTGCCTGTAGGTGCCTCCTACTGTGATATGTTGCCTCCTACACTGAGCCTGGTGGCAGCCATCCACCTGCTGGCACCACCTACATTACCTCCAGACACTGCAGCTTTCCAGTTGACAGCACCAAGAGAAGTCCAACGTGGACATGACCCCTTCCTCTGTGGTGCTAGGGTCCTCCACTCTCATGGGGGAGGCCAGAAGGTGTGCATCTCTGCACTCACATGACATCCATTCCTACTCACCAGATCACACAAACCAGGAACTGTTCGCACCTGAGATGACCACTTTAAAAACTATCGATGTGTTGACATCATCAAACCACAGATGCACTGGGATCTGGTCACTCTTCACCCAAAGCAGCAAGGGTTTGTAGTAACATACACGTTACACTACCTCCGCCACCACTAAGGTAGAGTGTGTTGGAACGTGTGCTGATTTGGGCACCATGCTGGTCAGCTGTTCTATGCCCCCACTCTAGGACCCCGACCTCAGTCCAACACCTTTATCACCTGCAGCCAAAAGCCTAGTGGGCAAATGCACCTTATACACCCATGTACCAGCTTCAGCTGGAAATCTTGTGTATGCTTTCTGAACTGTATTGTACTTATGCTTTCACACCATGCCTTAACAGGTATTAAGTTGGGGTATAATTTCATTGCATTTGTGTTTTGCATGTTGTTATTGGAAGTGCTATGGATTTATTGATTGCTTATCATTTATTTGAGGTTCACCATTGCTTGCTGAGTTTATATAGAGTCATTTTTTCAGTTGGTGACAGAGAGTAGCTGTGGACATGAGAAAATGGAGTGCCAAGAGAAGAAATCTGAACATTTCTGACATATTCTTCTGTTTGAGTTCAGCTGAGGGGTTACAGCAGCATGGACAGCCAGGAACACTTGTGCCATGTATGGGAATAATGCCATTGGACACAGCACAGCAAGAAAATGCTTTTCTCGTATTAAGAATGACCATTTTGACATTAGTGACACTCTACATTCAGGAAGACCTTTGGGTTTAATAAAGATCATTTGACCACATTGACACACAATGATCCATGTTAGTGTACATGAGAACAGGGAAATATGATTAAGCGTGATCATTCCACCATATGTTACATTTGCATGCAAAGGGGAATATTCAAAAACTGTATTTCAGGGTTCGCGTGCTCCAAGCCAATATCACAAAAATCAACAGGTGGACATATGTGCCCCACCGCTTGATCAATTTCAATTGGCTAATGAAGGGAACCAACCATTCCTATCCTGTATTGTCACTGGTGATGAGAAAACTGTTGTAAAAAGTGAAGGAGAATACATTACAGGTGACGGAAGTCTCTTAAGTGTATCTCTTGTGTTGATCAAACATGCAAAAATTCTACGAACATATACACCAATGCAGTATTTGGTTTGTTACTGCCATGTCTTTCATCGAGTTCAGCATACACACTATAATTTTCTCTATCCAATGTAATAGATGTGCTGCTTGTGTTGAGCTTGACATTTGCTTACATTAACAATTCAATTTGGAGAATGTAAGATGAAGAAGTCATAATCAGGAACATAATTTGATGACAGCTTCTCCCATTTACTATGAAATGAAAACAGATATGGAGGACATGAAAAAATCACACAATGAGAACCACATGATGAATGACTGAAAAGTGTACAGCACTTCAAATGGCCTCAGAACAGACCAGAATTGGGTTTCCAGAAGTCCCTATATGAGTATCAGTACCCCTGCTGTCATGCCCAATTGGAATTTGTATCTATCACGCTGATATCAAAACTCTTACTTTCTACACATTAATTTGTGTGGTGTTTGTTTTCTTTTCATTTGTTTTGTTTTCAGGTGCAAAAGCAACTACGATGATATGAGCACATATCATAACTATAGAACACAAAGACAAAGGGAGGATGTAGAAATGACTACACTAATCACAATCGATGGAAGAGAAAACTGCTAAAAACAGAGACGTGGAGAAAAGTCTATAAAGTGCACCATAGAGAAATGGAGGTCCTGAAATAAAAATTAAATGGTCTTCACCATATTGCTTGTACAGATAAAAAGTAAAACATGGTTGACAGTCCACGCGTCATTTGCTAAAACAACCAATAATTCAGATGGCAAACTCAAACAGGAACATAAATGGTTAAAAAAAAGCCATTCCTTTGGGAAATGGATGACATTTAAAAGTTGTGCCCAATGTGCACAACTTGCTGGGGGAGCACCACTTAACAAATGGCGATGGCTGAAAAGGCAGTGCCCAATACGCAACCTAGTTAAAATGACCTCCTCATGGAGCGAGGGCTTACAGGAGTTCGTCCAAGCCACAGGGAGAAGCTTAATAACCCAGAGCTTATTCCATTGTTCCACTGAAGGGAGGACCAGTGATGATAAAGTGACACCGCCACCTGACAGACGGCAACACAGAGATCAGCAGAGGGACTGTAAGAACCAGTGGGCTGTGGTACAAGGACAGCAGCCTCGGCACCAGCATCAGTAGTCTCATTTCCTGTCACACCGACATGAGCATGAACCCACATAAACATCATAGTGGCTCCATCAAGAGTGAGCAAGTGACAGTTTTGCTGGAACCATTGCACTAAGGGATGGGTGGTGTACAGCCCACAGAGGCTTTGAAGGGCACTGAGAGTGTCTGACACATCTGTAAAGCCTGTGTCACCAAATTTATTCTGTGGCCTGATACAGGGCAAAATGCTCTGCTGTAAGTACTGAACAGACGGTTTTGTCAGTGGAAAAACAAAAGCAATTGTCTACGCTCCATGAGTAAAGACAATTAAGACATCGCTGAAGACGCCACTCAATGAGACTGGTCCATGGAGAATTGCAGTAGATGGCACAATCATCAACAAGAAGGGAGGCACAGATACCCGCCAGAAGACAGACCATTGTAGGGTTAATGGCGACAACGCTCAGGACGGAATATTTAGGAACACCAATTTCCGGGATAATGGTGTCTGACAAGGCAGAATGCACACAGACCTTGAAAACTCAAGTATTTGAAAAATGCCTCAACGAAACAGTTCGGGCGGCCCATGGAAGACCCATGTGTAGAGAGTACAGACGATACCAGTCCTGAAGCAGATGATGTAGGCTTTCTCCAAATTGAAAAACATGGTCACAGTCTGAGATTTTTGCAGAAAACCTTTCATGAAATGGGTGGACATAGTGACGAGATGGTCAACTGCAGAACGGAGCGCTCGATATCCACACTGTGCAGTGGTTAGTAAATTATGAGACTTGAGCCACCATACCACCCAGGTATGAATTATACATCGCATCACCTTGCAAACGCATCTGGTGATAGAAATGGAGTGCTAACTAGAAAGAATGTGTTTGACCTTACAGGGCTTAGGTATGGGAAACGTGCCCTCTGCCCAGTTGCATACATTAAGGAGAAAGTGCTTGTCCACAAGAGAGTATAGCTCTTTCATAGCATAGGCAGCATTGTACCTCACGATTCAGAGAAGGGAAGGGTATCACTTGAGCTGCCTCCATTCATTTCCGATGGAAAAAGGCAGGGTGATAGTGAAAAGAGCTTAAATTTCCGTAAAATAGCGACCCAAGATGTTTGACATGCATCATATAGATGAAGAGCAATAATGGAACATTCCATGGTGGTAAGGATAACGTTTGTAAGATATTCTACCTGGCATCACAATTGGGGAAATGTTGGTCATCGGAGGTCACCAGGGAGGAGTAAAGCCCCCAGTCAGCTTTTTAAGGTGCCATTTGTGTGTGAGCGCAGGTGGAGTAGGTGTCACCAATCAGATAGCATACGGGCAATAGTCGCTTTAGTTGGTGTCAGGAAGGACAGACCACTCGAGATGTTGGGCAGGATGGCCAGTGCAGAAGAATAGGTCCAAATGGAAATAACTATGCGAGCAGTCTGATAAGAACATGAGTGGTCCTATGTTAAGGCAGAAGAGGTCAAATAGGTTACAAAGGTCAACCAAGAGGGCACCTCTCAGACAGGTTCTGGGAGAACCCTAAAGGGGATGATGCACATTAAAGTCCTGAGTAGCATAAATGCCTGAGGTAACTGCCCAATAAGCTGGAGGAAGTCTGTCCTGGTGATATCGAATGATAGAGGGCTGTAAGGGGTACAAAGGGGCAAGCTCTAATGAGGAAGGTTTCAAGACAGGTAGTCTGGGAGATGGGTGGACTATGCACATCATTCCATATGAGCAGCATGAATCTCCAACAAGATATAATGCCAATATCAGGGGGAAAGTCAGAACAGACCGGGACAAAATGCTAATCGTGAAGACGCAATTTTGTTTCCTGAACGCAGAGTACAAGTGAATGCTGCAATTCGAAAACAAGCCATAAATCCTCTTTGTTGGATCTAAGCTGTTAGCATTCCATTGTTGGTTACAAACATGATGAGGAGAAAATCAAGGGGTTTCACCTTGGTGCACTGGCGGCATGGAGGCCGGCCAGGTGAAGGTAATACATAATGACACCATCAAAGAGTATCTTTGAGTCGGGGAAGGAGAAGACCGTTTGCCTTTGTTGGATTTCTTTGATCCTTTCCAGTTGGCAGAGGAAGTCTCAGATGTTGGTTGGCTGAAGGGATGTAGGAAGTCTTCATGGGAGTATTTATTCTGTCCTTTTCAGCCTGTCGGCTGTGTATCTGGTGACTTCTCCCCTGTGGCTAGGCTTTGATGGCTTGTTGCACAGCTGGACAAGGGGATGACGATGCTACCATGACACGGGTGATTTCACAATCTCTGAGCTGAATTTGAGGTCGCATGTCTGCATGGCCATGTCCTTCATGGAGTGAGATGTAGCAAGACCCATATTGTAAGTGCCTGACAGTACAACACAGGGTTTTTGGCTAGCCATTAACTTGTAAGTGACCAGGAAAGGAACTTTCTCCTTTACCTAGACCACCTAGATAGCTGCTCATTGAGACATAAGAGACAATTTCGTCAGGAGGTGGCATGATCGCAATTGCAGTAGATACAGTGGCAAGGAGGTGGCAGAGAATAGGCTTTGATAGCATCCCTACCTCAAGTTACACAGTTGGCCGGTTCTTAACAACACAATCAAGTGTAGTTCAAAGGATGACACTGGGAGCACCCCATCAGGTTCAGAATGTACCGTTGGACTGTGGTAGCTTCATAGCCTGCTTTGATCCTGAACGGATGCTCCCACTCTAACAAATATGAGAAAAATAGTGTTTGTGGGCACTAAACAGGCATCTACCTTTTTTGTCACCTGATGGACTGCAATGCCACCCTGATCAGACGTACTGTACATTTGGATTTCGGCCTCTGTCAGACTGTCAAGCAGCATAGTGCAAGTACCACCATGGTAAGACTACAGAGTTCTATGGGCCTTGACACAAACAGGGTAGCTGTGGAGTAGCAAAGCGGCAAGCAGTTGTTACGCTTGAGAATCAAAAGTAGTCTCCAAAAGCAAAGAGCCATTCCGTAAATGAGAGCATGATTTCACAGGGCTGGCAACTGCATCAACAGTGTTCTGAATAATACATAGATTTACCATTTGCAACAGAATGTCTGTCTTCACTACATCAAACCATGAGACACTGTGATGAAGCTGGGAGGGTCTTTGAATTGGGAGCTTCATTCCATTTATGTTTGGTAGCTGTGGACTGTGAAGACAATGATTGGCTCATTTTGAGGAAATCCTCCATGATTTCCAGCATCTCTGATGGCTTGCTCCTTCCAACTGGGTGCCCCTTTCACATGGGGGCGCACAGCCTTAGGTGACTGTTCACTCCGTAGGTCACATCTCCCAAACACCTGACACAGGGATGAATCAACAATTTACGAAGGTAGCAGCTGAGACAATCACCCCTCTTTGGGCCTGGCCTGTACCAGGTGGTACATGCAAACCTTACCAGTTGGCCCAAGGCTGGGAATTACACATTACCCAGCCACCTATTACATTTCAGAGACGTGGACTGGCCTTCAGGTGCACTCAGGGAGGAAGAAGGAAGAAAGAGGAGCCTCAAATATCGAAGAGGAGGAAGGATAGGAGAAGGTGAATGAAGGAATGAAAATTGGCATGGAAAACCATGGTGAGACTGTTTGTATGTCAGCTACGGACAGTGTGGAACATTCCCAAAAACACCCCAGACATGTTCCCCAAGGGAAGGGAAAAATAATACTAAGAGGATATACATGCAACACAAAAAGGAAAGGATGCTGCAAAGGCTGGGAGCCCGTGGTAGCCAAGCATGAACCCATCAAAGAGCGGAGAGTCCCCTGAGTGTTGTGTGCTCAAGGTTGAAGAGTAATTTGTGCATTATGTTGCGAGCAGAAAGAACTGTTAATGGATGGAAAAGGAGTTTGTTTAAAAACAAAATACACAGCACACAGCTTCAACATTGGCAGTGTTATGATATTTTTAGCGCAATACAGATACTGAGCTAATTTACCATGAAAGCAAATGGAATGCAATAAATCTGAAATGAGTTACTGGAAAGCACAGTGCCCTTATGCCAAAATAATGAAGAGGTAAACCTGAATACACTCTGAAAGCTTGTCAACAGAGGACTGTTTCACCGTACACTTGGAGTATTGCTGGATCTGTCTTATGACAGATTTAAACTGGAGTCAGTCTGTCTGCCCTGTTCTGATGATCTTTCTTCATCTGTTTCTATGTGCATCTTCTCCTATGCCATCCATCACCCCAATTCTCTTCCTTACTCTGTCTCTCATTCTTTCCACATTTCTCTCTCCAGTTCTTTGTTGTAGACAATTCCCACACACTATATGTCCAAGGCAATACTACTAACTGAAAAAGTGAAATCTCTTGACAGATGGATGGATGGATCAGTGAATAACTGACTTTCTTGCTTCTTGTCAGCAGAGTGGCAGCAGCTCTAACAGGTGCAAGAGCTGGGAGACGCAGATGCTGTACATCAGTCACTCCTCCTTCTGCCCCATGGAGCTGCTGATTGATACAGGTGTGGCATGATATGTGTGGGTGTTCGTGTGATCAATCACAGTTGCTCACAACATGGAAAAAAATGTGAAAAATGAGGAGATGTTTGAAAACTGTCAATTAAAACACAACTGACACTAGAATAAAACTAGGAGACACAGGGGTGTTATGTATTTTTTTTTTTTTTTGTGGTTTTAGGGCGCACAACTTCAATGGTCATTAGCGCCCAGACTACGTTAGGAATGCACCGCGAGGCACAAGTTTAAAACAGCAACTAAAAGGAAAAACACTGTAAAAGACAGATTGACAGGAATAGGATTAAAAAAAAAATACAGTATAATCAGATGTCCTTAGACAGGTTTGTCAAGTTGATAAAACGAAGAACGCGAGCAGCTGCTCCTGGGTATTCCGCTAAAATGGCATCCAGAGAACATGGCAGGCCAAGATGAAGATGCAGTGTATTAAAATCCGGACAGGACGTTAAAATGTGGTGGACCATCAGCAATTGCCCTCATGGGCAGAACGGCGCTAGTGCAGCCGTTAGCAGATGGCGATGGCTGAATCGGCAGTGTCCAATTCTTAACCGGGCCAAAACAACCTCCTCCCACTGAGAAGGGCGTGAGGAGGATGCCCAAGCCGCGGGTAGAGGTTTCAAGGTCCGAAACTTCTTGTCCATAAGTGCAGCCCAATCGGGATGCCACAGTGATAAAATGCACCGACAAATGACCCTGCTACAATCTGATGAAGCGACACAACAAGAAGCTGTTGTGAGTGGCAATTCACCGGCTTCAGCATGAAGACTCTCGACGGGACTAGTATAAAACGCTCCGATCGCAAGACGTAAACTCCGATGTTGTATGGAGTTGAGGCGGCGTAAGATGGACGGCCGTGCAGAGGAGTATACGAAGCTCCCATAATCCAGCTTGGAGCAGACGATCGACCGATGTAGGCGAAGTAGGACAGTTCGATCCACTCCCCACGACATACCACTGAGAACACGGAGGACATTTAAAGAACAGGTACAACGGGCACCCAAATATGACACATGTAGAGACCAGCTAAGTTTCCTGTCAAATGTAAGACCTAAAAATTTTGTTGTCTCCACGAATGGGAGAGCAACGGGACCAAGTCGTAAGGACGGTGGGAGAAACTCTTTGTAGTGCCAGAAGATAATACAGACCGGCTTCTCGGCAGAAAAACGGAAGCCATTGGCGACACTCCGGGAGTAAAGACGGTCAAGAGAACGCTGAAGACAGCGCTCCAGAAAACATGTACGCTGTGCGCTGCAATAGATGGTAAAATCGTCCACGAAAAGGGAGCCTGATACATCAGCTGGGAGGCAATCCATTATTGGATTGATCGCTATGGCGAAGAGAGCGACGATCGAAACTGAGCCCTTTGGCACCCCATTCTCCTGCAAAAGGTGTCTGACAGGACAGAACCCACACGTACCCTGAACTGTCGATCCATTAAAAAGGAACGAATAAAAAGAGGGAGGCCCCATGTATTCATGGTGCGGAGAATGCCCGCCCTCCAACAGGTGCCATACAAAGAAAACAGCCGCGGTCGGGCGCTTCCACAAGAAGTTGTTCATAATGAAGGTCGACATGGTAACCAGATGGTCAACAGCAGAACGACGCCTACGAAATCCACATTGTACATTGGTAAGAAGGCGTCAAGATTCGAGCAGCCAAACCAAACGAGAGTTAACCATTCGCTCCATCACCTTACAGACACAGCTGGTAAGCGAGATGGGTCGGTAACTGGAAGGCAAGTGCTTGTCCTTCCCCGGCTTAGGAATCGGTACAACAATAGACTCGCGCCAGCATGCGGGAACATGTCCCTCGATCCAGATGCAATTATAAGTACGAAGAAGGAAACCTTTACCCGCAGGAGAAAGGTTCTTCAGCATCTGAATATGAATAGAATCAGGCCCTGGAGCGGAGGACCGTGACCGGGAACGTGCATTTTTGAGTTCCCGCATGGTGAATGGGGCATTATAACTTTCACGATTTGAGGAGCGGAAGTTAGGTGGCCTAGCCTCCTCTGCGTGTTTTCGGGGGAGGAAGACAGGGTGGTAATGAGTGGAACTCGAAACCCCTGCGAAAAAGCGGCCAAAGGCATTGGAGACATCCTCAGGGGCCACAAGGATGTCATTCGCGACTGTCAAGCCAGAAACTAGTGAGTGGACCTTAGGGCCAGATAGCCGGCGCAGGCTACCCCAGACAACAGAAGAAGGAGTAAAACTGTTGAAGGTGCTTGTGAAAGCAGCCCAGCTGGCTTTCTTGCTTTCTTTAATAACATGACGACACTGCGCACGTAATCGTTTATAATTGATACAATTCGCCCCTGTAGGGTGGCGTTTAAAGGTGCATAAAGTACGTCGACGACCACGTAAAGTGCCAGCAGCAGTGAGAATGACTTCCATGAGGTGTGCGACCTGACTATCGCAGCTTGTGAAGGTTTGATCCTGAAAGGTCGCCTTGGAAGAGAAGAGCCCCCAGTCTGCTTTGGAGATGTTCCAACTAGTTGAGCACGGAGAGGGGGTATGACGCAGGAGATGGATAACGCATGGGAAGTGGTCACTCGAATATGTATCAGAAAGTGTTTACCACTCAAACCGGCGTGCAAGTTGGGTAGTACATATAGAGAGGTCTAAATGGGAATAGGTGTGATATGTGTCCGAAAGAAAAGTAGGGGCGCCAGTATTGAGGCAGACAAGATTGAGCTGGTTGAAAAGGTCTGCTAACAGGGAGGCCCTCAGGCAGGATGCTGGAGAGCACCAAAGGAGATGGTGGTCATTGAAGTCTCCAGCTAACAAAAATGGTGCAGGTAGCTGAGCAATAATTTGCATCATGTCTGCCCTGGTAACGTCAGACGACGATGGAGTGTAAACGGTACAAATGGAAAATGTAATAGTGGGGAGAGTAATTCGGACGGCAACTGCCTGCAGGCCAGTGTGCAATGTGATGGGATCATAGTAAATATCATCGCGGACCAGCAACATAACCCCTCCATGAGCAGGAATACCTGCCACAGGGGGTAGGTCAAAACGCACAGAGGTGTAGTGTGCAAAGGCAATTTGATCGCAGGGCGTAGCTTCGTTTCCTGGAGGGCTATAACTAGCGGACAGTGCAAGCGGAGCAGCAATTCAAGTTGTCTTGGTTGGAGCAAATGCTGCGAATATTCCAGTGAATAAGTGCCATCATGAGAAGAAAAAGAAAAAGAAGATGCAAGAAGGGGTCACCTCGAAGGCCGCTGAGGGCCTAGCTTCGAGTGAGCACTGCCACCGCTGTCAGTAGGCGGACAGTCATCGTCCATTGGTTCTATAGGTTCATCGGACATCTTGTTAAGATGGCCGGGAGGGGGAGCTTCCTCCGTCTGAACGGCCAGATTTTCGGCTACGAGCGGTGCAGCCAGGCGAAACGAATGACGACATGGGGCGGCAACCGCTGGGTGGCGCGGGAGAATAAATGCGCGCGCCGTGGCGGAGAAGGAGAACTGTGCTTCCTATGGGCCTTCTTGGAAGGTCGTTTAGTGGAAGTACTGGTCGATGGCTGGGAGTTCGAGGTACGTAGGATGTCTGCACGGGACGGTTCCTTCTTGAAGGCCCGTTCATCAGACTTCTGGGTCTTCGTCTTGGCAGAAGTAGATGAAGGTGCTTGTGTCTGAGGTGTGACAGGAGTTCGAGGTCCGTAGGATGTCTGCACGGGACGGTTCCTTCTTGAAGGCCCGTTCATCTGACTTCTGGGTCTTCATCTTGGCAGAAGCTGATGAAGGTGCTTGTGTCTGAGGTGTGACAGGAGGAAGATGAGCCGTCGACGGACGACCGTAGTGCTGAAGGTCAGATCGCATGTCTGCATCACCACATCCCTGATAATCCGAGGAGAGGCGAGGAGAGTACTGTATTTCCCCGCTGGGAGCAGCGTGGGCTTCCAACTAGAAAATAGCTTGCAAGCAGCTGAGGTGGACACTTTCTCTTTGACACGAATTTCCTGTATACAGCGTTCTTCCTTGTAGATGGGACAGTCGCCGGAGGATGCTGCATGGTCACCCTGACAGTTCACACAACGAGGAGACGGAGGTGGACAGTCACTCTCATGGGCATCTTTGCCACAAGTGACACATTTAGCTGCATTGGAACAAGACTGGCGAGTGTGATTAAAACGCTGACACTGGTAGCAGTGCGTTGGTGTCGGGACATAGGGGCGAACAGAATTAACCTCGTAGCCCTCTTTGATGCGCGACAGCAGCTGAACACTATCAAAGATCAAGAAAAGTGTCCGGGTCGGTACAAGGTCATTGTTGACATTTTTGATGACCCTATTGACAGCCGTCACGCCCTGCTCAGCAAGGAAAGACTGAATCTCCTCGTCAGTCAATCCGTCGACTGATCTAGTATATACCACACCACGAGACGAATACAAAGTGCGGTGAGCCACCACCCAGACAGGGAACGTGTGCAGGAGTGTGGCCCGAAGCAGTTTTTGTGCCTGAAAGGCGCTCTCAGTATCTAGTAGCTAGGTACCGTTACGCAACCTGGTACAAGACTTGACAGATCCGGCTATGGCATCTACTCCCTTCTGGATAAGGAAAGGGTGACAGAGGAAAAATCCTTTCCGTCCTCAGATCGAGAAACTACGAGGAACTGTGGGGCAGGCGGTAGTACTTTTGTCACTGGTGGCTGGTCAAGTTTCCGTTTGTGGGCAGAAGTTGAGAGAGAAGAAGAAGAGAAATAAATTGCGGAGGAATCCCCCATGATTTCCAGCGTCTCCGATGGTGCGCTCCTTCCTTGTGGGGACCCTCTCAGAGGGCACTCCCGCCTTAGGTGAATGTTTACTCCTCAGGTCACACCTCCCGAGAAACGGACAGAGGGACCAATTGGCATGGTCGGAAGGTGTCAGCTCAGGCAATCACCCCTCCCTGGGCCTGGCCTTTACCAGGGGATACGTATGTGCCTTACTTGTCTACCCAGGGTGGGGAATCATGCGTTATCCCGTCACCGGATACGCATGCGAACACATGGGTCGGCCTTCAGGCACGCACAGGGTGGAAGGAAGAAGAGGAAAAAGAAGAGAGAGAGGGAGAGAAAGGACAGACTGTCTCTAACGCCGAGGCGGAGACCAGAGAAGGCAAGGAGAAGAAGGCAAGGAGAAGAAGGCAAGGGAAAGAGTAAGTAAGATAGTGAGATGGAGAAGAACAAAGAAAGGAACCAACCAAAGGAAGGAAGAGACCAGAAGAAGTGAAAAACCAAAATGACCGCAAATATAGTTCGTGGAACCGTCCATCTCTGGATGCAGGCGCTAACTACCCCCTTGAGGGGGAGGGACTCCTTTTAGTCACCTCTTATGACAGGCAGGAATACCTCGGGCCTATTCGAACCCCCGGATCCGCAGGGGGGATGTAGCACTGTGTTACCAATGAATCTCCACCTAAGCATGGAGGCTCTTTTCTATAAGAAGGATTCATCATATTCATTTAGTTAGACTCCCTTCTCACTGCACCTGTAAGATGCAGCCACTCGATAAAACATTTATGTGACTGATGAAATCTGGCAATGACTTTGAGCACACAATTTAACACTAGCACTAACTAATGTTGCAGAACTCTGTGGTCCAATCTATATGAAAGTTCAGGATGTGGAACAGGTGCTTCTGGATGCCTTGATGACCAGAGGTTTCAGCCAATTGCAGATGGTGTCCCATGTCGGTACTAACACTGAACTGATCCAAAGCGACACACACAGTGTGTCTGCTTTTGGGCAGCTAGCTGATGTTATAAAGATTGCCAGTCTTGCTATTTGAATGTGGAGCTCACTATCAATAGCATCATGACAGAATTAACCATGGTCCTTTGAAACATACCATCAATTCAGCTCTGTATCAGGGGCTACGAAAATCCTGCACCCAGTCTGCAGACTCCCTGGCTTGCACCTTATGGTGGTGTGTTTCCTGGGTTATGTTTAATATGTCAGGGGACCACTACACACAGATGGTGACTACTCGGATAATGGGGGCCGTGAGGAGGTGACTGGCTGGCTTCTTACGTTAGAGGGTCTCAGTAAGCTATAGAAAGGGTGACAGTTTAAAAGAGTGCAGGGCAAAAACAGGATGAAGGTAGTTTTATATGCAGTTTGTATTGTAATTGTAAATTGTTGTTGCTGTGTTAGGAAAGATTCAGAGCTCCAATCACTAATAGAAAGCACTGAGGCTCAAATTATTTTAAGTATGCAAACATGGCTAAACCACAGAAGACTGAACTGTGTTCATTAAGAATAGATTAAATACAGTCAGTTGTAGAATGTTTATTGCTGTCAGTAGTAATTTACCTTGTAGTGAAATTTATGTAGACAGTTCTTGTGAATTAGTATGGATAGGTTGTATTTGACAACTCAAAGAAAATTAATAATTACATAGCTCATTTTACCAACCACCTGAATGAGATGCTGAACAGCTCAAAGAAGTGTTCATTCCTTACAAATAGGTACCCCAAGTCATACAATTACAGATGGTGACGACTACAATCTATCTTCCATATGTTGGCTAAAATACACTTCCTCCAAAGGTCCCGAGTTAGAGTCTCAGTCCGGCACACAGTTTTAATCTGCCAGGAAGTTTCAGAGCCTCAAAGTGTTGACAGTTCCTGATGGATAGGGATGTGTGGCAACAGTTATGAACTCCCTTACATTACAGGACATGATTTTTTTACAAAATAGGTATCTTGAACCGAGTGCACTGGAGGGATGATTGTTTCAGTGCTCGTGGTGAGTTTGCCCAATTGGCATACTGAAGCTGGACTGTATGTCCTTCTAATGGAAACTTTTTATCACTCATTATTTTGTATGTATTTAAGTACTTAGGGGTGTGAGTGTGAGTGTGTGTGTGTGTGTGTGTGTGTGTGAGTGAGTGTGTGAGGCAGAAAGAAAGAAAGAGAAAGAAAGAAAGAAAGAAAGAAAGGAAAGAAGATCCTCAAACACTGAAGTGGAGGAAGGATAGTAGAAGGGGAATGAGGAAACAAAAAAAGAATGAAAAACAATGGAGAGACTGTTCTAATATCTGCCATCAAATACGCAGAACATTTTTCCAGAAACATTCCAGACATGTTGCCAAAGGCAGGGGAAGAAGTATGGCAAGAGGATATACATGCAGCATGTAAGGCTTGGGCATTATGGTGGCCAAGCATGAACTCACCAAAGAGCTGCGATCCCCCTGGATTAACTCTAGGACGTGACAGTAGTATCCATTACATTTCCTTTGAATAAGCATAACGTGCATATCCAAATGGGAGCAAATGATGTGGAGCCCATCAAATCAGTGGGTCACCATCCATCACCAAAGGCATCGGGGTGAGGTCCATAAATAAGAGGCCAGATTCACATTGGGAGTGGGAAGAAAACACCCTCAGCAGCACTGGAGGCTTTTGTCCTCCTCCTATTCCTCCTCCTCCTCCTCCTCCTCCTCAGGATGAGGATGTCCAGGCACTGAGGTAAAGCAGGATTCTACGAGATCCATAATTGAAAGACAGTGGGAGGACTTTGAGGCACACAGACTGTGTGCCGAATGGTTGTGGTGGCAGGCCTCTTGCCTGAGACACACCACAGGGGAGGGTTTCTGGGAGGGAGCCTCGTTAGCAGCAGTTGCTGAAGAAGAGGGCCACTACTTCAGCCGGGTTTGGGGAGAAGAGAGGGTGACAAGTTTGGCTAACGAAGAGGGAGGAGAGGAAAGGATATAACAGAGTCAAAAGTTGATGTCACTGACACAGAATGGAGGTGGTCAAATTTCTGTGAAGCCTCAGTGTAAGAAACAATCCAGCAACTTATACTCTTATCTCCTTTTCTTTTTTGTAAGGTGGGGAATTGGGTGGGCACGCAGACTGATGGTCATGATAACATGCGTGGCTGGTGGAACACAGGCTCACCTCTTGAGGTGGGTGTCCTCAGTCACCACATGGACTATCTGCTGTACATTGCCCAGAATGCAAGCATGCAAAGTACTTCAAGGGTGGGGAATGTATGGCTTCATATCACACCAGTAACACACAACTTTGACCTGCTCTGGGAGGGTATCTCCCTCAAATGCCAGAAGAAAGGTGGTTATTGGTGTATTTGTCCTTATGACCTTCCTGCACAAAATGAACGCCCTGTCATTCCAAATTGCCTCCGAGTTCCTTATCAGTCTGAAGGATAATGTCCATATGAGAAACGACTTTCTGTACCATGCTGAGGTGTGATGGACACTGGGGCATCACCAATATTTTCACAAGCAGGAAGAGCTGCAGACTGGGTGGCAGTGGTAGTTTTGATCTACAGGGAACTCAACTGCACTGTACTGAGAAATTCCAGTTCACCGATCTTGTCTCCAGTATTTCCTCAAAAGATAATGACTTTGTGGTGGTGGATGTATCCTTGTCCATCATAATACAGATTAGGTAGTGGGGAAAGTGTTTCACCACAACTCAGCGAACCTGGTCTCCTCCATGGTGTAGCCAGGGAAGTGAATGCCACAGAGTGTTAAGAAGCAGTGGTCAATGATCTTTTACCTCTTGAAGAGACAGCCACAGGAGAATGCCCAGATTTTTGGAGCTTGATATGTTTCATATGGATATCATCTGCCCTGATACCACCCTCTGATCAGGGGTCATCCCCATGGGCACCACCCAGGCACACAGTGGCCTTTGCTGGGAGTTTTGATGCTCCAGAATGACAAGCAACCACTCCTATGCATACATGTAGAGGCAAAAGCACTGGTACCAGAAGTGTGAGCCCTGTGTTGTCAGGAGGCTCAGCCAGATGTGTACATAACAGCCCTACCACACAGACTGGCTGCATATACTGGTGACCTGTGGAGCGGAGATGGGCTGTGACGAGGAAGGAAGTAGAGATGGAAGGGTGGAGAGGAATTCAGACTATAGACTCAAGGGAGGGAGTTCTTTCCCAAATGGTTCACACTACAGACAGAAAATTCAGAATTCAAGGTCGAATTCCCAAAGAGGGACCAAAAATGCCAAAAAGGAACGATGAGAATTAAGGGGCAACTTAAATAAAACAAGGAACACAAGAATCAAGGTGAACAGCCAGATCAACACAAGTAAGAACAGAGAGAGGATAGGCAAAGGTGTAGGGGAAGGAGCAAGGACAGGGAGTGAGGGGCACTGTGAAGGAAATGCAGCCCAGGGAGGAGGAAGGGGCAACAACAGTCCAGGGGCCCATGGGCACCATGCACAAACCCACAGAAGAACGTGTGCCCCCCTGGAGAGGAGGGAGAAAATGTTTTCATATGATCCCGGCATAACGCATTTATTTAGGATCAAGTCGGCTTCAGAAATTTATGATGTGATATTTTCCCATCAGCTTTGCAGATGAAGATGCTAGTTTAATATGCAATGATCCCCCTTAGGCCATGACAAAATGGTTGTCTATAATTCATTTTCATCTTTAACACCGATAGTTTGACCAAAACTTCATGTCTAATACGATTAACATGCTATTTATAACGTATGTTCCCGGCCATAGACTGCCAATCACTCAGTTATTATGTATCTCATTTTCTTAGACTGAAGTGGAAAATGTTCAGGGATTATCATCTTAACATTACAAATGTCATTTGAAAAATCCATGGAGTAACCAATTTCATTATCGAAATTAACTCAGTGATGGTGCACAATCCATCATTTGTAATGTCCACTTATTGGCCTACACACTGAATTTCATGATTTTATTTGATCTGAATGCTGTAAATGTAACTGCAAAGGTCCACAATTAACTTCCAAATTACACTTACATTTTATTGAAAGTTATTGGTTACACACTGCCTGAAAAACTTTTGCCTCATAATTAATGGGGCAGGAACAAACACTGCAAAGTAGTTAACTTTCACCAACATTTTCCACATGCAGGGATTTTACTTTTAAAGCTGTGTTCTCAAGACAGTCACTAAAATTTTTGGCATTTCCCCATCTTGGAAAGTTAATTTTTGAAATGGAACAGAGTATCACGGCAGCAGATCTGTTACTACATTAAAATTATTATCACAGGAATATTTGATACTACTAACAGTAGCACACTATATTTTAAAAAATACAAAAAAATTGGGAAGGAACTATCTGAATTTTCAGAACTCCCTGAGGTTAAATTTTACACTATCTTATGACTGTAATAGCGACGAGTTACAGGAGTAATAGATCAACCAATAGGACTACCTGTGTGCAAAAGTTCATAGGGTGAGGAATAAAAACCATATCGAGTCATCAGTAAATCATGCAGTAGACTTCAATACTGGGGAAATACAATCCATACACAAGGTGTACAAGAGACATATCAAACAGGACTAACAGGGAATGTGAAATGCATACAGAACAGGGCAGCACAAATTGTCACAAGGTTGACTCAAGGGAGAGAATCAAAAAGACACTGAAGAAAGGCAACTGGCAGACACTAAAACATGAACAATCCCAAGAGGGTCCACTAACAAAGTTTCTGTAAGTTACTTCAAATGATGGCTCCAGAAGTGTACTACAACCATCTTCATATTGCTGCCGTAGGAATTACAGGGAATGAGCATTGTTTTCGTACTACATATATGGGTGGAATGGAGAAAAAACCCTAGGAACTGGTACAATGCGACATACTCTCTGTCGTGCACATCACAAAGCTTTGAAGACTATGGGTGTAGATACATATTTATACATTCCAAAAAGTTAAATGAATACACACTAACACGAACTTGGAAACAAAAGTGAATAGTTTTTTTCACTCTTTTTGGAAGAATGCATATTAACAAGTTTGCAAATTTAAAAATATGACAAATGGTGATAATGTTAAAAATGGCGACAAAGTGAGTAGAGTGGCAAACTTCCCTTTAATTCCAGTACACCACTGCAAGATGAAGTTCCTGAAGTACAGAATAAAGACTTAGGTGCAAACTGTTTACACACGTACTACTGTTATTGATGCTGTCAGTGTCAACAGAGTAGGTGCATGACACTGGCTTCGATGTCAACATCTCTGTGCTTTGTGATTTCTGCTGTTACGGACATTAGACCCAGGCACTTGTCTTAGACCACACCAAACGTCTGTATAACTAAAAATCAAAGGAGAGTGTGTATTTTTTTCAGCATTATTATATAATACATAGCCTTGTATTATCTTTTGTGGATGCAGTCTTTCAGGTAAACACACAGTTTAGACACAACTCATCAGATTTTTTTAAATTTTTACATTGGCTGGTAAAATTTTTTTCTCAGTTTCACTTTAAAATTGATGGACTATGAAAATGTGATCAGTGGAGTTCAAGAACAAATGGTATTAATGCTGAAAGGGAGCGATTCCCTCAAAATAAATTTTTTATGGACCACATGCATAAAAAATTATAAATTTATCCCGCTGGTCATTGAATGATTGATGTCTATCTCTATCTCTCGGCACACACAAATTAGGCTGTGTGGTAACAGCTATGTGGTGGATGACAACTTTCCAGGCACTATGTCTGCCAGCCACCTTTTCACTAGCCTCTGTCATTTCTGTCCAATAAGGATCCCTTATTACAAAGCAATATTCCAGTACAGAATCGACAAGTGTAGTGTAGGCAGTGTGTTTAGTCAACATGCTGATTCTTCTCAGTGTTTGGCCAGTGAAACACAGACTGCTTCACCTTCCCACAAAATTTCATGTGTAACAGTTCCAATTTTAGTAATTGTAATCCCTAAGTACCTTTTCTGAACTTTTTCTTGTTTTCATGCTGCACATCAACACATTGATTCAATAACAGTTTGACTGTGATAACTTCATAACCCTCTTTGATCTCCAATGGAAGCACCACTCTACCCAAGGTGAAAAAATGAGTGCATGTGGGCACTAAAGAGACATCTACTTTTCTCATCACCCAATGGACTGCAATGACACCCTTATCAGAGAAGTGCATTTGGATTTCTGCCTCAGTCAGACCATCGAGCAACCAAGTGTAAATAACAACATGGGAGGAATTCAGTGTTCAATGGGCCTCGACACGAATAGGATAGCCATCAAGCGAAGCTGCAAGCAGTTCATGTGCTTTAGTATCAGAAGTAGTTTCCAAAAGCAAAGTGCATCTGCATAAATGAGAGCAGCATTTCACAGCACCACAACTGCATTAACACCTTTCTGAATAACAAACATATTTAACGTAGCGAAGGACTGACCATCTTCAGTACACGAATCCACAAGGAACCATAGTGCAGTTGGGAGGGTCTTTGAAATGCTAGCCAACTTCCATTTATGTTTCATAGCCACTGACTGTGAAGATGATTGGCTCACTGTCAGAAAATCCCCTGCGATTGCCAGGATCTCCGATGGTGCACTCTTCCTACTGGGAGCCCCATGAGAAGGGGTTCATACCTCAGGTCACATCTCCCAAACACCTCACAGAGGGACAAATCAGCAATTTGGGAAGGTAGCAGCTCAGGCAGTCACCCCTCCCCAGCCCTGGCCTGTTTCAGGATTACTTGCGAATCCTACCTGTCGACCTGGGACTGTGAATTACATGTTACCCCATCACCTGTTATGCATCAGACACATGGGCCAGCCTTTAGGAGCACACAGGGAAGAAGAAGCAGAAGAAGAAGAAGAAGAAGAAAATCCTCAAACGCCAAAGGGGGGGGGGGGGGGGGTGACGGATAGGTGGTGATTAACAAAGAAAAAAAAAGAACAAAAAACAGTGCAGAGTATTCTTATTCTGACTGCTGAAACTGCAGAATGCATTTCCAAAACAGCCCATACATGTTACCCAAGAGACAGAAATAAGAACTGATAGAGGATAGACATGATGCATGGAAGGTAAAAGATGCTGCAACAGTTGGGGCCCTGTGGCAGCCAAGCACGAACCCACCAACAAGCGGCCAGCCATCTGGGATGGATAAATGTAAAATGCAGTCAACAGCTCATGTGTCACTTGCTAAAATGGCTGATAACTCAGATGGAAAACATACATTAGAATTTCAGTGCTTAAAAGAAAGGGGATTCGGTCCTAAAATGGCAAACTGTCAATGGTTGATGACAATGAACACAATGTGGTGATGGTTCTCCAATTAACAAAAGGTGATGGCCTAAAAAGGTGATAGCTAAAATGATCTCTCAGAAAGGGCCAAGAGGAGGTCAGCCAAGCCACTGTGAGAGGTTGTTTTCCCCAGACTTTGTTGCCATAAAGGGAAGATGAGAGGTGGTGCCAAAGTGACACCACCTGCCGACAGACGGCAACATGGAGATCATCAGTTTGGAAGAACTAGTGGGCCAAGGTAGGTGTACTGAAGCCTCGGCAGCAGCATCAGCAGCCTCGTTTCCAGTCAGACGACGTCACTGAGGACCTACTAATTGTCAGAGTGGCTCCCTCGAGACTGAGGAACTGGAATCTTTCTTGGACCTGTTGCGCTAAAGGCTGAACTGTGTACAACACACACAGACTTGGAAGGGCACAGAGGGAATCTGAACAGATGACAATTGAAAAGCCTGTGTTACCGGATGTACAGTGCGTCCCAATACAGTGCAAAGAGCTCTGCTGTAAACACTAAGCAGTGCTCTGGAAGCCAATACCAAAAATCTTCAGTGACAATGATGAAGGCACACCTGAACCACAGTCAGTCTGAGTGCCATTGTGTACACAAATGTACTTTCACGAAGTTCCCAGTGATGTTCGAGAAACTTACATCAATAGATAGAATTTGGATTAGGTTCTTTAGGAAGCCAATGAGGTCCAAGGTGAACATGGGCCGCCACACGAAGTGAAGGTGGTGAATGGTTCACACCAATGAGGAAAGTGGAGGTTAGCATGAAGTTAAGCTGCCAGAGCAATAGCTGAAAGTTAACTACAGGAGGTAACAGAAGAGAGACACTCCCCAAACTGGCAGTCAAAGCAGTCATTGAAGGAGGCATAGGAAGAGCGGCCGAGCATGGCAGACAAATGGCATGTGTATCTGCTGACTAGAAGATCATGCCAGTATGACAGCAGTAGTTTGGCAGCTTCTGCATAGGTACTTTCAACCAGGCTAGTTTAAAACGTACCAGTTACTAAACGGATTCCATGATGGTGGATTATATTTCGATGGTGTAAGGTCACAAGTCTGAATGACCATGTCATTTGTGGTACGAGGCATGGCAAGAATGGTACTGTAAGTGCCATATGGTAAATCACAGGGCTTTTGACTAGCCAACAACCTGCGAGCAACATGGTAAGGTACTTTTTCCTTCATGTGGATTTCCTGGACAGTCTGCTCTTCAAGAGGCACAGGACATTCTCGTGATGAGGTGTCATGGTCTCCATTACAATTGATACAGTGGGGAGGAAGAGGTGGACAATCATCCTCATGAGCATCCCTACAACAAGTAACACATTTTACAGTGTTTTTACAGGACATTAGAGTGTGGTTTTAATGTTGACACTAGTAGCAAAGCATCACATTTAAAATGTATGGTCAGACTGTAATAACTTCATAACCTGCTTTGATCTTTGATGGAAGCACAACTTGATCAAAAGTGTATAGGAGTAATGTGGCATTAACCATTTACATTGCCTGATGGACTACAGTGATGACCTGATCAGAGAGGTATTATGGATTTCTCCCTCGGTCAGACAATCAAGCATCCAAGTGTAACTAACAACACAAGAAGAATTTTGTGTTTGATGGTCCTCAACATGAACAGTATAGCTATGGTGGGGAGAAGGTTTATGTAATTGTTGGGCTTTAAAATAATTATTGGTTTCAAAAAACAAAATCTCATGTAGACAAAATCAAGATTTCACTGGGTCAGCAATTACATCAACACCTTTCTGAATAATGAATGGATTAACTGTAGCAAAAGAATGACCATATTTAGTACATGATATCATGAGATACCAAATTGCAACTCTGAGTGCCTGATTCTTCAACCTCATACCATTTCTGTTTCGTTGAATGAGACTGAGATGAAGGTAAGTGGCCAATTGTGAAAGAATTGCCAATGACTGCCAGGGTCTCCGATGGCGAGCTCCTTCCAACCAAGCAGAACAAGCCTGTTTGGTTCTGTGCCTGATGTCCACTTTCATGGAAGTTGCAACTAATTAATCTCGTCATTCAGATCTATTTTGAAGCCAGTCTCCTTGTTTGACAAATTTTCTAATAAATTCTGACCATAGACTGGAGGGCAGTATAGGTAAATTGAGGTAAGGGAGTATATGACTCAAATTTAGTCAGAAATGACTCAGTCTGTGCATCCAGCCTTTAAAACATTTTAAATGAGCTTTCAGCAAGAGGCAGCTAAGACTCTTAGGAATTTTGATAGTTACCTTAGGTTCCGATTTTACCTACTTGTGTTCCTACTTCCTTCACACATTATTAAACAGCCCTTAATATTTTCTGAGCCCAGACTCTCACCATTTTATTTTCCATTCACCAAACAGTGCAAAACATCTGTGGGAAAACAGATGTGATTGTAATATTGTTGAAATCAACAAGGTGGGACAGAATGATTTTAAATAAACACTGTAAAGCTCTTGCATGTTAGTACAACCCATCTAAGTCAGGAATCACTATATGTAAGCCCCATATCCCAAAGTCAGTAAATGCAGGACCCTCTGGATTACCCTAGACTTTGAGCTCTTTAACTCTCTTGGGAATGCCATTAGGGGCATCCACAGACACCTAAGAACTCGTCTTTTCACTTTTACTTAGACTAGCATTCACCTACCTCAAATCCAACATTCTTTTACTGCACTTTTTTTTCCAGAAACACTGAAGTGAGGCAGCTGCTCTGAATCTGGCCCAACACTAATCCAAAAATGTACAAATAGCTCTAACTCAGTCGCTACCATGTCACAGTATCCTACAGTTGTTTGGTTAAAAATAGCTCAGTCTGAACACAATACTGTAATTTACTTTTGACTTAAAGCTGCATTTCAGTGGCAATGTTACTGTCTGGGAACACAATTGATAAGAGATAAACAAGCTCCCAATGTTCCAAGAAGATAGGTGGTTCACAGCAGCTAGACACAAATGTATCTCTGCCTCTGTCACAGCACCCTCTGCACATAATGTAGCATCGTTGGCCATTGGCCAAAAGTATCTGCAGTAGGTGCTTGATGTGATTGCCTCAGGATAGGATCTACATAGTTACTAGGACACACCACAACTGTATGATACACTCCCTGCCTGCACAACAGCAGACAAATTAGAAATACTATTTTTCTTTACTAAAATTAGTAATTTCTCACTATCTGCAATTCTTTCTTTCGTTTCTTATAGGCCACTTCCATCCCACCCCCTCATTTAGATCTCCCCTTGACAGGGACCAAAACAGGCAATAAATGGCAGGAAGGTGGAAGGAGTATATAGAGGGTCTATACAAGGGTGATGTACTTGAGTTCAATATTATGGAATGGCAGAGGATGTAGATGAAGATGAAATGCGAGATATGATACTGTGTGAAGAGTTTGTCACAGTATTGAAAGACTTAAGTCGAAACAAAGCCCCGGGAGTGGACAACATTCCATTAAAACTACTGACAGCCTTGGGGGAACCAATCCTGAAAAAACTCTACCATCTGGTGAGCAAAATGTATGGGACAGGCAAAATACCATCAGAAAGTAGGTGTTGACAGATGTGAAAATTACTGAACAATGAGTTTAATAAGTCATGGTTGCAAAATACAAATGCAATTTCTTTACAGACGAATGAAAAAACTGGTAGAAGCTGACCTCAGGGAAGATCAGTTTGGACTCTGTAGAAATATTGGAACACATGAGGCAAAACTGACCCTACAACTTATCTTAGAAGCTACATTAAGAAAAGGCAAACATATGTTTCTAGCACTTGTAGACTTGGAGAAAGCTTTTGACAATGTTGACTGGAATACTCTTTCAAATTTTGACAGTGGCAGGGGTAAAATATAGGGAGCAAAAGGCTACTTACAATTTGTACAGAAACCAGATGGCTGTTATAAGAGTTGAGGGGCATGAAAGGGAAGCAGTGGTTGGGAAGGGAGTGAGACTGAATTGTAGCCTCTCCCCGATGTCATTCAATCTGTATATTGAGCAAGCAGTAAAGGAAACAAAAGAAAAATTCAGAGTAGGTATTAAAATCCAGGGAGAAGAAATTAAAACTTTGAGGTTCACCGATGACATTGTAATTCTGTCAGAGACAGCAAAGGACCTGGAAGAGCAGCTGAACGGAATGGACAGTGTCTTGAAAGGAGGATATAAGATGAACAGCAACAAAAGTCAAACGAGGATAATGGAATGTAGTCGAATTAAATCGCGTGATCCTGCTGGAATTAGATTAGGAAATGAGACGCTTTAAGTAGTAAATGAGTTTTCCTATTTGGGGAGCAGAATAACTGATGATGGTCGAAGTAGAGAGGATATAAAATGTAGACTGGCAATGGCAAGAAAAGCGTTTCTGAAGAAGAGGAATATGTTAACATTGAGTATGAATTTAAGTGTCAGGAAGTCGTTTCTGAAAGTATTTGTATGGAGTGTAGCCATGCGTGGAAGTGAAACATGGATGATAAATAGTTTGGACAAGAAGAGAATAGAAGCTTCCGTAATGTGGTACTACAGAATAATGCTGAAGATTAGATGGGTATATCACATAACTAATGAGGCGGTATTGAACAGAATTGGTTGCATTACGTACATGGCAGATTAATGTCATACAGTACCAATCTGCAGTGTACGATATGATTCAAATATGTTATTCAGTTAGCAAGAGCATGCCACTATTAGGAGGCAGCATGACTATTACGAGCCAAAGAACTTCTACATATACCCTGAAAGTAATGTATGTTGTCGAAATAACTAAATACACAAGGTCCTATGTTTTAACACCCCCTTGTATTCAGTGCGTGTACGTCGCAAATTCTCACAAGTGTACCATATACTGTCGGTCATTCACCGTCTTCCATAGAGCCCACAAAGGAAACATGGGTTATCGGAAACGTCCGATTCCACCCGTCTTCTTTGACCAATGACGTCACCAATATGGCGGAAACGACCATTCACAACTCCCATATCGCGACTATGACGTCATTACGTAAACATGACAACAAACATAAAAATAGATCGAAAAACACTCAGACACAATATTCCTCCAAAAATATAGTGAAATTAACGGGACAAGCGGGGGAAATTGGGGGTTTTTGGGTGGAGACAAACTACAAATAAACACACGCCACTAAACCAGACGACAAAAACGATAAAAGAAAACGACAACAACCTTCCCAAAATCAACTAAAAACAATATCCACTGGAATCGAACACTTCCCTTGAGTTATATAGGTCAACAGAAACTACCGATACCACACTATAAATCTCAGAACTTTCGCCGCCACCACACTTAATACTACCACAAAAAAGAATCAAAATGGAATCGAACACTTCCCTTGACAAGGTATTCTTAAGACATCTCCACATAAAGCCGTCCCTGGTCCGAGATGCTGGAACATTAGTAAGCCTCATTTCTTCACGACTTCTTCCACAAATCCGAATAGTTGAAGGAACTTTGTTAGAGACAACGCAGTGTCCCCCATCATCGCCAACAACCGAAAACTGTTGACGTTGTCAGTCATATCCATATCTATCAAAGACACGAACAATGCAATTTACCAAAATTCACACACGACGAACAGAAACAAACTACAATAACGTCGACATAACAAAACCAAAACCGTTAATTAACTGAAAAATATTCCGCTGAAAGCACAGGCACTATCGACACCACACACGTGCAATGCTACCGCGCAAATGAACCCAATACGCCACATAACACGCTACCCATAAACACACCACCAGAGAGAACCACCGACCGCAACAATACGCTACCTATAAACACGCCACACAAGCAAACTAAACCAAATACATCACCTGCCACACAACACATAAACACACCACCAGAGAGCACCATAGATCACATCAAAACGACACCTACAAGCACGCCATTCTCACAAACTAAACCCGGCTGGATAAATTCGAAGTGAGGAACCTGGAACTGTGCAGATTAGAAGTTTCGAACCGCAATCGCTGGATACAGCCCGCTAACTGAGGCGCCACGAACCCGTGGTTCGGGGATGTGACGTCACAAGAGCTGGCCAGCCAATACGGCCGCAGCTCGCAACTTTTGAAAGCGCTCTACGCACGTACCAACTGGCCGAGCGACAAACTGGATGCGTTTGGCGTTTAGACGGGCCAAGCGATGAATTTCCTTGTCGGCATGTCGTGCAGGTAGGAGTAACCGACGCACGCCCCCCCCCCCCCTCTCCTCCTCCTCCTCCCACCCATTCTCTGGAAAAGTGCAAAACATCCCCACCAACACCTGAGGTTTTGTGGACCTCCTACCACGCCGTGCGTCAGCGCCGGCACGGAGACCTGCCTCTGAACGAACAGAGCGCTCCATTGATTCGGGCTGAAACACGCCTCCTCTCTCTAGGACAGGTGCAGGACCCGCCCGGGGCAGGCGATGAGTCGCACGGAGGTGAAGGTGTGGATGTTTTACCAAATAGACGCGCCTCCACTGACGGAACAGTTTCTGTCAACCTGCAGATTATGGGGCCCCTCATCATACAAGATATTTCCAGTCAGCGTTTGGTGTGAGAAAGTCTTCGACACCTAGTATATATGCTAACAGCTCATGTCTAAAACTACATTTGAAAACATTTCTTACATCTTTTTCATAATTTCTTGTAAGACAAAGGAAACGTTAACATTATTTTAATAAGCCATTTTTGCACCAAACTGAAGAAAGTTACTGATTGAATTCTATATATTTTAAGAAAAGTGAGTTGGTTATATTTAGAGCCGGTCTGGACAAATGGCGCTGAGGGGTGAGCGGTGGAGAACAGGAAATGAAAAGCGAGTCAGCAGCCGGACGCCGCTAGAGAGAGCCAGTCGCCTTGTCACATTTTTCCGACAACACCGACTGTGCTAAATTAGATTTACGTTCTGAATGAGGAACACCACTGCGTATACGCACTTGAAAGAAAAAGTGGAGAAGTCACATCATTCACTGCTAAATGGAAATTGCTCTTTGAACGCCATGCAAATTGCTTATACACCATCGCTCTATCATGAGCTGTGAAAAACGTTCATTGGAACGTCGTTACACCACCAGACACAAAGACGACTTCATTAGGCAAAGGAGAGTTAAAAGAAAAATAGGGGAGTGACAAAATCTTTTATGGTCGACGTCACCAGTTATTTGATTTCATCAAGTCTCTTAATCCAAGGGGAGGATGATTTACATATATGGCCGACTATATTGATGCTATAAAACAGAAGTTAATCCTGTGGAAAAATCAGCTTCTAGTTCATGACATAGAACATTTCTCACAGCTCAAGGCAGTCATTTCTCGACCAGACATGATTACCTTCGTTTCAGTAATTGAAAAATTTCGTCACCAGTTCTCAGAGAAATGTCAAGACTTTGCACGTCGAAAACTGATTTCGATTTATTTGTCAGTCCGTTCATGGTTGTGACTGCTAATGTACCTCCTCATTACCTCCCACTTGAGCTGATATGACCTCTAATATAGTCCACTACAGGAATTTACAAGAATCTTATACAATATTACCCCAAGAGCCATATCCTCGACTGCACAGACAATTCGGTAAAGTTAGTTCAACGTTTCGATCAACGCAAGTGTGCGAACGGTATTTATTCTGTTGTAAAATTGAGGAAATCCCCTCAACGTTCGGGTTTAGCAGATTTTAATCTCTGCGACCCCACGTGTTTGTATCACGAAGCGTAGTTCCATCTATATCACATACTAGCTTAGCACCCGATACTTTTCACGCGTAGTCTGTATCCTCTGCACAGATTTTTTTTTTTGTTTTTCTTTAATCAAATTTTTATATTGTTCACAAATTGCAACACCTTCTAAACGTTTCACGCTAATGGAGGCCATATATGCATGATCTTTTCCGAATGTAATTCTGACCAAAAAGCAATTCCAGGAGCTGTAATTCAAGGATTCTGTTAATCTTGCCGTTTGCATTCTTGTGATCATATTTCCATTGAAACACATACTTCTTTATAGCTAACCTAGAAGTGAAATACTCGTACCCATTTCGTAGGCTAAGCTTTACAAATTTTTAATGTAACGAAATATTTTCCTAACAATTTTACGCCCTAAAGGATTGAATTTCTGTAAAGAGTAAACAAATATATATATTTTTTAATTTCTAACAGAGAATTCAAATACTAATTTCCAAAGATTTAGCTTTGAAAACGTTTCCATAATGAAATAATTTTATAAAACCTTTTATACCCTCTTTCACTCCCTTAAGGCACTGAATTTCCAAAAAAGTGAAACTTTTTTTTTAATTAACATCCATTTTCATAGATTTAGCTTTAAAATAGGTTAGTTGTTCTGTAATAATGAATATTGTGCAACCTACGACTGTTTTTAAATAGTGATAATGAATTATTTCCAGAAAACGTTCACTATTTTCCCCACTTAGTGGTTGAATTTCCAAAATTGCTGAAACGGGTACTTTTTTACTTCTAACCGAGAAACCAAATACTAATTTTAGTAGTTCTAGCTTCAGAACTGCCTTAATTGCGACATATTTTGAGAAAGCCTTCCGCCCCTTATTTCACCCTCTTTTTTGTCTTCAATTTCGAATGATCCCTACTTAAACGATATTTACAGTATAAGATTCACACCCTCTCCAAATTTCAAGTTTCTATCCATAGCGGTTTCGGCTGGGCGATGATGAGTCAGTGAAACAGTCTGGCCCTGAACCTTCCTGGCAGATTAAAACTCTGTGCCGGACCGAGATTCGATCTCGGCATCTTTGCTTTCGCGGGCAAGTGCTCTACCAACTGAGCTATCCAAGCACGACACACGATCCGTCCCGACAGCCTTAATTCCGCCAATACCTCGTCTCCTTCATTCCGAACTTCACAGAAGCTCTCCTGCGAACCTTGCAGAACTTGTGGAGCACTTGCCCGCGAAAGGTAACGCGTTCGAGTATCGGTCCAGCACACAGTTTTAATCTCCCAGGATGTTTCATAGCAGCACACACTCCGCTGCAGAGTGAAAATCTCAGCCTGGCCTTATTTGACCCCCTTAGGGGTTGGTTTTCCAAAAACAGTGAAACACGTTCTTTCTTTCATTTCCAAACAAGACGCCACATACCAATTTTCATAGATTTAGCTTCAAAAATGCTTTCACAATGAAATATGTGCATAAAACACTTCACCGCCTATTTCACCCAACCTGCTTCCCTTGCAGAACGAGTGGTGAAGTGGAAGAGTCTGCATGAGTGGTAAAAGGCAGTTTCTTAGTTGTGTTCATACTTACGCGCGGCGTAAAAGTGCAAATTTGACCCAATTCGTGGTTGTTTTAAAGTTATCAGTAACCCCCCCCCCCCCTCAAAATCCAACTCCAGATTCGCCACAGGATCGAACTCCCTTATGTATAAGAGCTTGGAACGTCTGACTGCTTTACAAATCAGTTAATATGTTAAACTAGTTTTTCACCCATCTCAATGTATATGACGTCATACGTCATATCACTTGAACTATGCGTCGTACAACGATATGCTGTTGCAGGTCCGTGTAGTGGTATATATGTGGATACTGCCTGCAAAATATGTTGCGAATTGAGTCAGTAGTAAATAAATAATGAATTAAAATGTCATAACTGATCATGGCTACAAAATACTAACAGGAATTTTTACAGAAAAATGAAAATCCTGGTAGTAGACCACCTCGGGAAAGATCAGTATCGATTTCAAAGAAATGTAGGTACACATGAGGCAATACTGACCCTATGACGTATTTTAGAATATAATTCAAGGACAGACAAACCTACGTTTATAGCAACTATATACTTAGGGAAAGCTTTTGACAATAACGACTGGAATATTCTCTTCGAAATTCTGAAAGTAGCAGGGATAAAATACAGTCAGTGGAGGGCTATTTACAACTTGTATAGAAACCAGACTGCAGTTTTAATAGTTGAGGGGCATGAAAGGGAAGGGTGGTTGAGAAGGGAGTGAGACAAGATTGTAGCCTTTTGTATGTTCATCCTTTTAGCAGGAGGTCTCTGGGACGACGGCCGTTTACTATCGTGACAAAAAATAAAAAAAAAACAAAACAAAAAACCACACACCTACAGCCGTCCTTATGGTTTTAACTTATTTTGTACCGCATCAAAGACAGCCTGAAGATGACGCAATGAAGCGTTGAAACTGGTAGCGACAAAATAAATTTAAAAAAAAAGTTTTTATTTTTTGTCACGAAGATTGTAGCCTGTCCCCTATGTTACTCAATCTGTACATTGAGCAAGCAGTGAATGAAACCAAAGAAAAATATGGAGAAGGTGTTAAAGTCCAGGGAGACGAAATAAAAACTTCTAGGTTTTCCGATGACATTGTAATTCTGTCAGAGACAGAAAAGGGTTGGAAGATCAGTTGAACCGAATGGATAGTATCTTGAAAGGAAGATATAAGATGAACATTAACGAAAACCAAAAAGAAGGATAATGGAATTTAGATGAAAGGAAAATGGAAATGCCGTGTGTGTAGGGCCTCCCGTCGGGTAGACCGTTCGCCTGGTGGAAGACTTTCGAGATGACGCCAACTCAGCGACTTACGTGTCGATGGGGATGAAATGATGATGGTAAGGGCAGCACAACACCCACTCCATGAGCGGAGAAAAATCTCCGGCCCAGCCGGGAATCGAACCCGGGCCGTTAGGTATGACATTCCGTCGCTCTGACCACTTTTTTTATTTATTTTTGTTTTCTTTTTAGTCTAATTTAGTTCGTTTTCGTTCGTTGTATCCGTTCTGGGCGGACGTCGAAAGACACCCGTTTGAGTTCGTTGTTGGTTAATTAACTCAGTTTTTTTTTATTACAGAGGGCAACTAGCCCTCTGACCGAAGACGCTGAGCTACCGTGCCAGCTACCACTCAGCTACCACGGGCGGACACTTAGAGGAATTAAATGAGGTGATACTGATGGAATTAGATTAGGAAAACGAGACTGAAAGTAGTGGATCAGTTTTGTTATCTAGACAGCAAAATAACTGATTATGGTCGAAGTAGAGAAGATATAAAATGTATACTGGCAATGGCAAAAAAGCATTAGTGAAGCAGAGAACTTTGCTAACATCGAATATAGACTTAAGTGTTAGGAAGTGTTTCCTGAAGTTATTTGTCTGAAGTGTAACAAAGTATGGATGTGAAACATGGATTATAAACAGTTTAAACAAGAAGAGAATAAAAGCTTTTGAAATGTGGTGCTACGGAAGGATGCTGAAGATTAGATGGGTAGATCACGTAGCTAAAGAGAAGGTACCGAACGGAATTGGGGAGAAAAGAAATTTGTGGCATAATTTGACTAAAAGAAGGGATCCATTGATAAGACACTTTCTGGGACATCAAGGGATCACCAATTTAGTACTGGAAGCGAACAGTGGAGGGTAGAAATCGTAGAGGGAGACCAACAGATGAATAAACTAAGCAGATTCAGAAAGATGTAGGTTGCAGTAGTTATTCGGAGATGAAGAAGCTCGCATAGGGGAGAGTAGCATGGAGAGCTGCACCAAACCTGGTTTCGGACAGAAGACTGCAACAACAAAAAACCGGATCCTAAAACTTTAATACATGAGAAACTTTTTTTCCTACTTTATGAAGAGCCATAGTGAGAATAAGTTTCACGTCCGTTTGAAATTATAAGTTTTTTGTTCCCATGTCTGCTACACAAGCTACAATCTTATACGAATTACTGTCTAAGGCGACAATAATTTCATTCAAGAGGGCAGCTGTCATGCGAACATCAAAATCAAAGTAAACAGGTTGTTTCAAACTTGCAAATAGTCCACGCACCATAACAACTAAAACATTACTGTGGGGTCCTGACACCCTGTCCTCTTGTTGATCATAGTAAATCCTACTGTCGATGTTCATTTCGTCGAAGGACGAAACGCAAACACGTTGCCTGTCAGTGAATGTTTTAGCCTGCATTTTTATCATAATCAAAACATCTTTCAAAATGCCACGACTGCAACTAAAACAGCGGTTTATCCAGGCCCTCAACGTCGACACAGCTGGTAGAGGATACCCGATTTTTTTCCTCGGAAAATTATAACACTTCCGAGATATAGCACGGAGAGTATCTGATTTACAAATGTCTTCGTTACTCTATCTAACCCTTTTTGAGTCACTTAATAAACTTTTTATTTGATTGAGTGAAAATATTTTTCCCAGCACACGAGTAATTTCCTTAGACACAAGAACCTCCTTATTAATTTCTTCCTCGCGCATAAGTCGTCGCGTTCTAGACAGCTGATTCCGAAGGTATTTATTTCTCGATCCAAGTTGCACACACTTGTCTGTAAGAACAGCATTCCTTCTTTCTAATGCCGCTATAGTATTCATCAAAGTAACTTTATCTGTGTCTGAAAAAAAACTGTCATCTGTACATGTGCTCTTATTATGATGATTCTTATTTGGTGACAGCTTTTCCCGAGTTTCCAGAGATCTCTTATGTAGTTCTCGTTTCTTATACCGTTTGGTTCTGTCTTCTGTTGCGGGTGACACATTGACAGTCGCACTACTGCACGGCAAATTGCACGAAGGAACTGCATCTGGCTTGAGCATTCTTTTGCGGGGCAAATTAAGTAATTCAGACTGTAAATGCCTTAAGTAATCTGTTCCTGCGAAATGGTGAGAGCATATTCGTGTATGCGCAACATTTACACTGTCTTTCCTACAACATTTCGACAACCATAGTTTTTGTAATGTTTCATTACGCGGGGAACTGTGATACATTACGTTAGTTCCCTTTGTGTTCCGGTTGTACGAAAAACAGCCCGTAACAGCACAGCCTGGCTTTGTAAAAATTAATTTTCTCACTCACTTGTAGATTCTCCAATAAGAATTTCACAGGACGAACAATAAACTACAGAGCTGGCGAACACAATGTTGATCCCGCTGTCCATTATTGCTAACTACACTCCTGGAAATTGAAATAAGAACACCGTGAAGTCATTGTCCCAGGAAGGAGAAACTTTATTGACACATTCCTGGGGTCAGATACATCACATGATCACACTGACAGAACCACAGGCACATAGACACAGGCAACAGAGCATGCACAATGTCGGCATTAGTACAGTGTATATCCACCTTTCGCAGCAATGCAGGCTGCTATTCTCCCATGGAGACGATCGTAGAGATGCTGGATGTAGTCCTGTGGAACGGCTTGCCATGCCATTTCCACCTGGCGCCTCAGTTGGACCAGCGTTCGTGCTGGACGTGCAGACCGCGTGAGACGACGCTTCATCCAGTCCCAATCATGCTCAATGGGGGACAGATCCGGAGATCTTGCTGGCCAGGGTAGTTGACTTACACCTTCTAGAGCACGTTGGGTGGCACGGGATACATGCGGACGTGCATTGTCCTGTTGGAACAGCAAGTTCCCTTGCCGGTCTAGGAATGGTAGAACGATGGGTTCGACGACGGTTTGGATGTACCGTGCACTATTCAGTGTCCCCTCGACGATCACCAGTGGTGTACGGCCAGTGTAGGAGATCGCTCCCCACACCATGATGCCGGGTGTTGGCCCTGTGTGCCTCGGTCGTATGCAGTCCTGATTATGGCGCTCACCTGCACGGCGCCAAACACGCATACGACCATCATTGGCACCAAGGCAGAAGCGACTCTCATCGCTGAAGACGACACGTCTCCATTCGTCCCTCCATTCACGCCTGTCGCGACACCACTGGAGGCTGGCTGCACGATGTTGGGGCGTGAGCGGAAGACGGCCTAACGGTGTGCGGGACCGTAGCCCAGCTTCATGGAGACGGTTGCGAATGGTCCTCGCCGATACCCCAGAAGCAACAGTGTCCCTAATTTGCTGGGAAGTGGCGGTGCGGTCCCCTACGGCACTGCGTAGGATCCTACGGTCTTGGCATGCATCCGTGCGTCGCTGCGGTCCGGTCCCAGGTCAACAGGCACGTGCACCTTCCGCCGACCACTGGCGACAACATCGATGTACTGTGGAGACCTCACGCCCCACGTGTTGAGCAATTCGGCGGTACGTCCACCCGGCCTCCCGCATGCCCACTATACGCCCTCGCTCAAAGTCCGTCAACTGCACATACGGTTCACGTCCACGCTGTCGCGGCATGCTACCAGTGTTAAGGACTGCGATGGAGCTCCGTATGCCACGGCAAACTGGCTGACACTGACGGCGGCGGTGCACAAATGCTGCGCAGCTAGCGCCATTCGACGGCCAACACCGCGGTTCCTGGTGTGTCCGCTGTGCCGTACGTGTGATCATTGCTTGTACAGCCCTCTCGCAGTGTCCGGAGCAAGTGTGGTGGGTCTGATACACCGGTGTCAATGTGTTCTTTTTTCCATTTCCAGGAGAGTATTTCATTTCCTAATGAAATATCAATTAGAGCAAAAACCGAAACGCTCCCGAAGTCCGAAAGTGACTCCGTCACTGCAGTTCACTTTGGAGGTGTGGCGGTGGGGCTTGTGGTCCCGTACCACCCTCTGACGACTCCGTCACTGCAATTCACTTTGGGGTTGTGGCGGTGGGGCTTGTGGTCCTGTACCACCCTCTGACGGTGATAGTGCTACATGATTCAGGCAGAGGAATTTTGCCTAACATGGGCGGGTGAGGGTGTGTCGGTAGTCCCGTACGCTAGGGCAGGGGTGCTGTGTAATTACATAGCACAGGCTGTTCTTATTAATCCGCTACACACGTCGTTTCAACTGCGAGTAGAGAACCACTATGTGGTGCACTAACCAAACTGGCTTTCTCCTATGAGTTGAAACGTAAGTTCCTCACAAATCATGTACCTTTAATCACTGTCTTCATAGGCTCAGCAAGGGGAGTTCTTACACCCTCCTAGAATGGAATGTAGACTTTTTATTATTTTCAGAATTCTCATGAATTTCTAGAAATGACTGTCACTGATTGTAGCGTTGCTGAATCCAAGAGGAAGTAATCTGGCTGGTGCCCTTGCGGTTCTAGGCGCTTCAGTGTGGAACTGCGCGACCGCTACGGTCGCAGGTTTGAATCCTGCCTCGGGCATGGATGTGTGTGATGTCCTTAGGTTAGTTAGGTTTAAGTAGTTCTAAGTTCTAGGGGACTGATCACCACAGATCTTAAGTCCCATAGTGCTCAGAGCCATTTTACTCTGGCTGTAGCAAATCACCGCAGCGTTTGGTTGTCACTTTGTTAATGGGAAATTATTCTGTTTTTCGTGCCGTAGATTTATTTTGCAATCTTGGGGCACGTGAAACTCTGCGGAACATTGCCAAAAAACAAAGGACGTACGGATCAGGAAGCGTTGTGTGTGTTATGTAGCTGTTTCGTTTCAGTAACTCGTGGAGGTAAGGTAGATGTGAGGCATCACAATTCTACCAAAAATCATACAAATAGATTCGACATCAAGGTATACGTCTACATTCATGATTAAAGGAGATACCCAGGAAGAATTTCTCGTTGCTGCTGCAGAACTAACAACAGCTTATAACGTTGTCAAGCATCAATCCTTCAGCTCTCTCGACTGTACCGCAAAACTGATTTCCGCAATGTATCTTGACTCCAAAGTCGCCGCATAAACAAAACAACAACAAAAAAAGGTTCAAATGGCTCTGAGCACTATGGGACTTAACTTCTGAGGTCATCAGTCCCCTAGAACTTAGAACTACTTAAACCTAACTAACCTAAGGACATCACACACACCCATGCCCGAGGCAGGATTCGAACCTCCGAACGTAGCGGTCGCGCAGTTCCAGACTGTAGCGCCTAGAACCGCTCGGCCAACTCGGCCGGCAGCAGTCTACAGACAGGACCAAAGCTACAGCGATTGTTGAAATCCTCTCACCGCACTCTGTGTCCGAATGCGTAAAACAACTGAAATAAGTTTCATTCTACGACGCAGCCACTGACGCATTGAGCCACAACGTTGAAAAGATGTTTCTTCTTTTTCCTTTACTTGTTCAATATTTTACTGAAACTGGTGGAATCCAACAGAAGTTACTCAAGTTTGATTCGCTGAATACGAAACATCGGAGACAAGTGCAAAGTTTTATCCTGACCTTCAAAGACAAATGCCAATTCCATTAGACAAATTAATCCCTCTTTGTGGAAACAGTATCAATACCAACTTCGGAGCGCTTCATTAACATGGTCACCGGAATTCGTTCCAGAAAATTAAGGAACTAGGAAAAAAAAACAAGGAATTGGATGCTCTGCCCATGTTCTCGACATTACTACTCAGAAGAGCCAAAAATCGGATACACCTACCTAATCTAGTGTAGGATCCCCGCGAGCACGCAGAAGTGTAGGGACATAGCGTGGCATGGACCCGAATAATGTCTGAAGTAGTGCTGGAGGAAACCGACATCGTGAACCCTGCAGGGCTGCCCATAAATCTGTAAGAGTAGGATGGGTTGGAGATCTTTTCTGTACAGCACGTTGTAAGGCATCCCGACATGCTCAATAATATTCAGGTCTGGGGAGTTTAGTGATCAGCGGAAGTATTTAAACTCAGAAGAGTGTTTCTAGAGCCATTCTGTAGGAATTCTGGACGTGTGGGGTGTCGCATTGTCCTGCTGGAATTGTCCAAGTCCGTCGGAATTCACAATGAACATGAATGGACGTAGGTGATCATACAGGATGCTTAGGTATGTGTTACCTGTCAGAGTAGTATCTAGACGTATCAGGGGTCCCATATCATTCCAACTGCACACGTCCCACACCATTACTGAGGCTCCACCAGCTTGAACAGTCCTCTGCTAACATGCAGGGTCCATGGATTCATGAGGTTGTATCCACATCCGTATACATCCATCCGCTCGATACAATTCGAGACGAGACTAATTCGACCAGGCAACATGTTTCCCGTCATCAACAGTCCAATGTCGGTGCTGACAGGCCCAAGCGAGGCGTAAAGCTTTGTGTCGTGCAGTCATCAAGGGTATACGAGTGGAGCTTTGGCTCCGAAAGCTCATATCGATGATGTTTCGTTGAATGGTTCGCACGATGACACTTGTTGATGGCCCAGCATTGAAATCTTCAGCTGCGGAAGGTTTGCACTTTCGTCACGTTGAACGACTCTCTCCAGTCGTCGTCGGTCCCGTTCTTGCGCAATCTTTTTCCGGCGGCAGCGTTGTCGGAAGTTTGATGTTTTACCGGACTCCTGATATTCACGACACATTCGTGAAATGGTCGTACGGGAAAATCTCCACTTCATCCCTACCTCGGAGATGCTGTGTCCCATCGCTCGTGCACCGACTATAACACCACGTTCAAACTCACTTAAATCTTGATAACCTGCCATTGTAGCAGCAGTAACCGATCTAACAATTGCGCCAGACACATGTCTTATATAGGCAGCGCAGTATTCTGGCTGTTTACATATCTCTGTATCTGAACACGCATGCCTATGCCAGTTTCTTTCGCGCTTCAGTGTATATCAAGTGTTGCTGCAGACTTAACTGACGGAAATAATCGTCATGAAAATATTTCATAACTTTTCAATACACACGATTAGGACAGAGAAGTAGAAAGAGTTCTGCTTACACGATGGTGTCATTCATCAGGTTCCTCTATCTCACTCAAAAGCAAGATGGCTGTCGTTAATGCCCACAACTGAGAGATTCTTAAGCCGTGGATTCCATTAATACAGATTTTGACGGTGAAGACAGGTCACCTATAATAATTTCAAATTTTTTGAGTAGTCCGATCAGTGAAATTAACTTCATGTTTCTGCAGTCAAACTCGGCTCTTTGAAAAAAATATAAAAATCGTGGAGAATGATAAAGCCTCGATAACTGAAATAAGAAATACAATTATTAATCGACACACAAAGATGTCTGAATGAAAGGAAGACTGGAAATGTTATTGGCATGCAAAACCAAGATGAATTAGAACAAATTAAAGAATGGGAACCATAATCAAGATATAATTATTTTAATTTCGAAGTTTGACGTAGACACAATGGTTCTCTATACCATAGCATTTGATTAGTGTGAGAGATTGGTTTTCTGTTTTAATAAATATCAAGTTTTTGATTGGGCCTGAAACCCCAGATTGGGTGAAGATTGAAAACATTATTATATACCTGACTAAAAATGTGAATACTTCAGGCGACAATTATTTTCAGGAATATGTGTACATGAAGGGCTTTTTAGAAACTAAGCGTGACTGGAAGAAAAGTGTACATATTTTCTTAAGCAAATCGAAAACCATGAACGCAAATGACAACGGCTAAAATCATGCGAGCATTTGTTTTCTATTCCCACATTCAACGCCACTGTGGAAAGAGTACTTTCGCTGATGTCGGCCCAGTGGATTGATGAAAGAAACTGACTGCTGCCAAAGACTGTGGAATAAATCCTACACTGCCATTTAATTGCAAACTAACTTGCACGGATTTTTATAAATACTTAAAAGGGAAAAAAAGACTTGCAGGAAAAGGTGAAATCTTCCGGACATTATTGTGTACCAACTACTTCGGTCGCAACAAATTCCACGTATTTCGTTTCTAAATAAAAAGTGATTATATTAAATGAAATTTTTACTTCATTTCTACACCCACATCTCAGAGCGCCCCGACGAGGCCCCAGATAGATATGACAATCCTAGGCATGAATCAAGTATTTAAGTGTTGAGGTATATACCCATTGTTTCATTACCACATACTACTAGTGTACATCGTAGAAAACCATCGCAGCATCGGAGTCGAGGGAACCAAGGTCTATGATAAGGATTAGGATGGAAAAAACTGACCGGTTAAAACCGATACCGGTATTTTAGTTCTTCATAACCGGTATTTTTCCGTATTTTTTGGCCTAGGTAATAACAGGTGTTTTTATTTGCCACTAATAGCTGGGAAAAGTACTGAAGTATCAGTTAGCCATAGCAGCAGTGCTAAATTTTTATTTTTTAATAAAGACGTGTTTATTTTCAGACAGGCACAATTAAAAGCTAGCTCTCGGCCACAGCCTTCATCAGCAAAAACGAAACACACACCACTCCCACACACAAGCAAGCACACCTCATGCAAACACGACCGCCAACTCCAGCATCTGCGGTCAGAATGCCTGTCTGCAACTTAACATGTCTTCTTGACGGGAAGTAGCAACCTATCTTTCCTGCATTGTTGGTGTTCCTACTTGGAATTTTTCATGGTTTGTTTTTAAATAGATCTTTTTTTTTTTTTGGAAAAACAGCAGTTTTTATTCAGACATTTTCCATTGTTTTGAAATACTGCATTATTGTAGAAAAAGAGAAAAGTGATCAGCGCTATTTTAATAATACTGCCGACAGAAATGACCAACAAATACATGGCATAAGAAATGGTACAGCATTGCTGTGACAGTTATGTCCCTGTTGCCATGTGTCGTGGCTTAACGTAAACGTGTGTGCGTGCAGTGTAGAAGACTTACCCCCACCTGGTCTATATGGTAGTTTCTCCCTGTCGTCACCGGACATCAATCCCATTGGAGAATAGCACCAATCCTAGAGTCCCATCCACGAACGATGGTGGTTCGCGCAGGCAAGGACGGGAATTGCATTGTTGCCGGTTACACGAGGCTGTTGCCGTACTCGCATACACCAGATGAAAGCGTGTATCCTGCAGATTATATCTCTCGCTTGCTAGTGCAGGATTAGTCTCCTACCACCACCATCAACCATGACAACTCGAAACAAATGGAATAAAAATTCGTCAAAGAACTCGCTACGATCGCGTATGATGTTCGCATTGCGCTAACAGTCACAGCACAGCTCTCAGAACACTGCTGAAGACTCATTGGCTACCGAAGAACGCGCGACGTAGGTGCACAGAACGAGCCTAAATTCGAAAGCCATTGTTCGTGATTACATCTATAGTCTGGAAACACATTCCATTAGAAGTACTGATAGCCTTGGGAGAGCCAGCGCTGGCAAACCTCTACCATCTGGTGCGCAAGATGTATGAGACAGGTGAAATACCCTCAGACTTCAAGAAGAATTACAATAATTCCAAACCCAAAGAAAGCAGGGGTGGACAGATGTGAAAATTACCGAACTATAATCCACGGTGCAAAATACTAACACGAATTATTTACAGACGAATGGAAAAACTGGTAGAAGCCAACCTCAGGGAAGACCAGTTTGGATTCCGTAGAAATGTTGGAACACGTGAGGCAATACTGACCCTACGACTTATCTTAGAGAATGGATTAAGGAAAGGCAAACCTACGTTTCTAGCATTTGCAGACTTAGAGAAAGACTTTGACAACGTTGACAGGATTACTCTCTTTCAAATTCTGAAGGTGGCAGGGATAAAATACCCTGAAGCGAAAGGCTATTTGCAGTTTGTACAGAAACCAGATGGCAGTTGTAAGAGTCGAGGGGCATGAAAGGGAACCAATGGTTGGGAAGGAAGTGAGACAGGGTTGTAGCATCTCCCCGATGTTATTCAATCTGTATATTGAGCAAGCAGTAAAGGAAGCAAAAGAAATGATCGGAGTAGGAATTAAAATCCATAGAGAAGAAATTAAAACTTTGATGTTCGCCGATGATATTGTAATTCTGTCAGAGACAGCAAAGGACCTGGAAGAGCAGCTGAACGGAATGGACACTGTCTTGAAAGGAGGATGTAAGATGAACATCAACAAAAGCAAAACGAGGATAATGTAATGCAGTCGTATTAAATCGGGTGATGCTGTGGGAAGTAGATTAGGAAATGAAACGCTTAAAGTAGTAAATGAGTTTTGCTATTTGGGGAGCAAAATAACTGATGATGGTCGATGTAGAGAGGATATAAAATGTAGACTGTCAATGGCAAGGAAAGCGTTTCTGATGAAGAGAAATTTGTTAACATCGAGTAAAGATTTAAGTGTCAGGAAGTCTTTTCTGGAGTGTAGCCATGTATGGAAGTGAAACGTGGACAATAAATAGTTTAGACAAAAAGAGAATAGAAGTTTTCGAAATGTGGTGCTACAGAAAAATGCTGGATATTAGACGGGTAGACCACATAACTGATGAGGAGGTATTGAATAGAGCTGGGGAGAAGAGAAATTTGTGGCACAACTTGACTGGAAGAAGAGATCGGTTGATAGGACTTATTCAGTGGCGTCAAGGGATCACCAGTTTAGTACTGGAGAGCAGCGCGGATGGTAAAAATCGAAGAGGGAGACCAAGAGATGGATACACTAAACAGATTCAGAAGGATGTAGGTTGCAGTACGTACTGGGAAATGAAGAAACTTGCACAGGATAGGGTAGCATGGAGAGCTGCATCAAACCAGTCTGCAGACTGAAGACCACAACAACAACATTATGGTAACCGTAATAAATCTTAAGCTTAATAATAATTTGTTCATCGTATATAATAAGAATAGAAAGTAGCTCACCTGCTATCTGTGTCTACATAATATGCCTTTATCCGCTTGTAGCCCTTGAAAAAGGACAAACCACCACGCAAAATACGAGTTCTTCAACCTCAGTTTTCATCTTTTAGCGCTGGCTATTTATAATGCCCAAATAATGGTGTGATCCTCGATTACAACATGATTTTTGAGCTGAGTTTCATAAAATTAGAATCAATAGGATAATACTAGTAATTTTTCGTAGTATTCAACCACTTAACACTTGTCGAGGAAATGAGTGAACAATGGTCGGACTAAGTTTTCTTTTATTGCCTATTCATTATTTTGATTCTATTTATCTTGAAACTGAGGAAGTCAACCTTTTTCTACATTTATTACAGGAAATAACAGAAATAAAAACTTAAATCGGTTATTTCAAAATTTGAGCGGTGAGGTGTCCGTGGCACTGACGTTGTAATAAACCGATATAACGGAAAACCAGTTGTTTCAACGATAACCACCATCCCCAATAGGGACGCGCGGCAGCAGTATCTTCTGTTAACATCTGCTCATCCGTAATTTAAGAGAAACGTTATTCATTGTCTCTTAGCTCTTCTCTTTCTCTGCACTCTTGCAGCTCACTGCTGTGGCTAACAATTAAGCATTATTTTCATCGGTATCTCACAAAATAATTTGTTAGTTGTTATGAGTTTAAATGTACGTTTCCAGTTCAAACCGTTTCTTGTGCTGTATGTGCGTTCTCTGTTACGATATAGTGTTCCTCCCGTGTGCTAAAAAATAAAAAATAAAATAAAATAAAAAAAGAATAAGGTTATACAATAAAAAGCTTCATCACGAACAATTTTCATCTGCAAAAAGAAAGACGCTTTCGAAAAGGTTCTTCGACAAGCATCTTAATCTTATCTTCACACATTAAAACCAAATTATGCTCAAATGGTGATGTCATTAACACTACCCTCTCATAATGTGGTGCTTTATAAAAAACTGAAAATGTATTGTTATGTGAACCAACTGGTATCCCACATTCAGCTAGGTCTACTGATAGCGACCGTGAAATAATCACAAATCCAGACCCAGGCACTTGACCTAATACGTTAACATCCTCCATGATAAATGAAATTGTACAGAAAGGCTCTATTAAAATTGTATATTTTTATTATCTTTAATACGAGAGGGGAAGAAAATTTTCAATTCATTTTTACGTACCAACTTTACCCAATGGAGAAAAAAGGGATCGAAAATGGATTGTGTATTCGAAACGCACCAAAAACGTTCTTTGTTACTGTTGTAAAATTTTTCGATCTCCTACAAACAAGCTGTCAAGTGACAGACTCTGTGACTGGGTTCATTTAGGAGATCGGCTTACAGGCCATGAACAATTAGTTGCCCACATACACTCTGCAAAAAGATGCATACAGTGTGAGACAGTTGAAACAAAAAAGTGGTAGCTATGGAAGTGAACTACTAGAAAGAGAAAAGGAACACTAGTTTTCGGCTCTAAACAGAATTATACGCGCCACCAGGTATCTGGCTGAGCATAATATGGCCTTCAAAGGAGCCAGCTAAAAGCTCTATCAATATAATTATGGCAATTTTCTTGGTTTAATCGAAATAATTGCAGAATTTGACCCTGTTTTGTAGAAAATTTTAATCGCGGTTAAAAACTTAAGAAATTCTTGACCGTTCTTGTGTACAAAAACATTCAACATTAACTCATAAATTTGCTTGCACTCAAAGTACAAAACGTTAATTTTCTAGAAGAAAGTACATATTTTTCAGCCATCCCTCATTGTACTCCTGATACAACCAACAATGAACAAATGACATTGCTTGTTAAGTTTGTAAATCTATAAGAACACACAAAGACTGTAGACTTTATGGATGTCTCTTCAACAACATGAGAAAGTTTGCCTAAAACCCGTGCATCGAAAGTAGACCAACTAGGTCTCAATATTCGTGGCTGCGGAGGCCAAAGTTACGAAAATGGTACAAATATAGATGGTAATTGAAGTGGTGTTCAAACCAGAATCCCGATGTAATCCAAGAGCATTTTATTTGACATGTGCTAGCTGGAATATTAATCTTGTGCTATCAGATGCGGCAAAACCTACAGCAAAAGCAGTCACATTTTTTCGTGTAATTCAAAGACTATACTTTGTTTTCGGTGCATCCTCCCAGTGAGCGGAAATCGTATTGAACAGAGTACCAAAATTAAGAGTGAAGAAGCTTTCAGAACCTCGATGGGAAAGTTGGGTGGAGAGTGTCGAAGCTATGACGTACCAATCAAGAGAAGTCACAGATGCCCTTCTTGGGGTGAGCAATAGCATTGATGAATTGAAAACAAAAAGCGAAGAACACTTACTTGCTGTGAACGAATTAGATAACTTCTAGTTTATTGACGGTGTTGTCATACGGTATGAGCTTCTCTTTGCCCTTATAGCAGCAAGTAAGGCCCTCCAGGCAGAAAACATGAATTTGAAATTAGCAACCAAATCGCTCGAAAGTTAAATATAATTTAAGTGAGAATTTCCGTGAGGAAGATTTTTTTTCACTACGAAAGTGGTAGCGGAAACTTTACAGATTGGGCAAAATTTGAACAAAAGAGAACTGGCACCAAAAGAAACCAATTTGATTGTAAAAGTGACGATGTACTTTGCAGAGCACAGCTTCCAGAGGAGAAGACGAAACTGATTTTTTCTACCCTGTCGTTGACACAGTATTAATAAGTTTGCAACAAAAGTTTGGGCAGCTGGCTAAGTATTCCAAAATATTCAGTTTTTTTCACCGAAAAGCTTAAGACACTTATAGGATGAAGAACTGAAAACGCTATGAAATAAACGTGTGAGAGAGCTAAGTATAAAAGGTAAATGGTGAATAATGAAAAGACATTGTTGCGTCAGAACTTTTGACAGAAATCAAAGTGTTCAGAGAAAAAGTGAACAAGAATATGAGAACTTCAATGCTAATATTGAAATACTTAAATGAAATTGGAAATCCATGACCCAACAATTACTGCTAACCATGCCAGTGACTGTCGCTTCCAGTGGGAGAAGCTTTTCACATTCGAAGCTGATCAAGAATTACGAGGGGCGTTCAGAAAGTAATGCAAAAACATTTTTCTCTGAAAGGAGGTTGGTTTTATTTTGGGTTTCAGTACACCATATTATACTCCACACTTCTGGCTGCAAGAGACTGATTTAACTGTAGGATCTTGGAGAAACATTTCGTATTGTGTTGATTAAACGGGACTCTTTTTGCCTTGCTTCGTGAAACTTTATTAGGACTTTAAGCCCATTTTCGAATACAGAACTATTTCCGAAGATGGAAACAACGTGCAGGTAAATGCATGTCAACTTCTTAATCTATGAAATCTCGCCTTAAACTATAAATGTTGTCTATTTTGACGTTTATATTTGCATCGAACAACTTTATGACATTTAATAGGACAGTGTTTACTCCAGCTACGAATAAGCGGACTGGTGTAGATCTGTGTGCAGACGAATGAGTATTTCTGTGATTACTTATTTATGAACGATAGCACAAAGGTTCCCCTTCTAGTTGCAACATTTTCTAAAACCAGTGAATAACTGAAGTAAGTCGAATGCTGGGAAAAAGTGAATTCCAACTGAATGACCGCGAACGATACGTTGTGAAGATTGGCGAAGTGTCGCAGCTGATCTCGTGCACCCTCCCTGCCTCCCACATGCACGGCCCGTACAATTGTTGGCCAGTTGGTACCCCTGCATTCCTTGTTGAGTATGTTGCAACTGAGACATGCGGAAAAATTTTAGATACATAATAAAAATGTAATAAATCATTACTGGAATCACTGGATAAGATACCTGCTATAAAATAACGACATGAAGTCTGTTTGATCTTCCGCACTCCACGATTTAGGAAGGAAAAATACGTCTTCCGACTTCACACTCAGAGTTGTTCCCCTCTTTTCCTGGGCCTTCCCGAATCTCTTCTTGGTTGTGGTTTATTAGCCCTATGCGTTTTGGCAATCTCTCTTCATTTATCCTGTTAATACCTTTCTTTCGATCTTCTTCTGTTACCGTCCACTCTATAATATTCTAAACATTAAGTTCTGTTGTTCCGTGTTCATTACGTATTGAGTCTAATATATTGCACACCCTCTAACATTTCTTGGAGTCCTCATTTCCGCCCTTTGGGTCTTACTGACGTCCTTCTGTCTCACTCCCATTCATTAAAACTGGTGATGCCTTTATTTACTTTTATTCTCATGCCCTTTCCTGTCTTGTTACTCACCGTCACCACAAATGTGTTCAAAAACGTTGAACTGTAGTTTCAATATATCAGCCTTTATTGTCACTTATTTCAGCGGCCAGATAGGAGAAATAAGGGATTTGTTCTGCAGATTTTGTGTTGATAATAGTCTTTGAACAGAATGTGAATATTCCCTGAAATGCCATTACGCTAGTTTTAGGTAGGGAGAGTGTTGTACCTAGCGGATAGTGTAGCTAGGAACACGTGTTTACTTTTGGTCGTTACTTCAGTCACATGACAAATCTTAGACTCACATGAAGAAATTCTCATTGGAGACCGCCATAAGCAGTTTCCGCCATTTTCTTTAGTTTTTAGCACTGATAGAAGGTTATGTTTCGTGAAGCATTCTTAAATATTTCGCATTGTACACATTTCAATTTGTGTATAATATACAATGTGACTCAGCTGCCCCTACGGATGTTGTTTTATGCAGCCCGCCGTGTTATAACTGGCCTTCAAAGACCATGCGGGAGATTTTCATTCTCTCGCTCGCCATGCGCAAACTATAAATCCTTGAGAAACAATTAACAGAACATTTTTGTAGGAATAATTTTACACTGGGGTCCGTTTTCGCTAGAGGCCGTAGTTTTCGAGTTACTCAAGAAAAACGTACAAAAGTGACCTTCAAATGCATCCTTACTCCCACACTCAGCCCCAACCAGTCGGGATTTCTAGTACGTTGTTCACGGCACTCGCTCCTACTATTCGACAAAGATTTGTGACTGCACGAATTATTTCCCACTTTCCTTCACGTGGTTTCCATCTTGGGAAACAGTTCTGTACTCGAAAATGGGCTTACAAGCCTAATAAAGTTTATTCCTATATTCCACCACTGGATTAGTTGAGCACTTAAGAACTGTGTAAATTTTACCTAACAATTTAGTGAATTCTAACAGTACAAAATAAACAAAACTGTTACATCGTTGAATTCGTGTGGTTTTCAGACTACGAATGTACTCTGCTTGCGAGGGTTAAGTTTAAGCGTAACATCTACAAAAGTCGTTTTTCTTTCATTACCCTCGCGGACAGGGTAGTAATGTTAAGGGTATAACCGACTATGCTGGTGGCGTGATACCCCAATCAACGCAGGCAAAGAAAGGTCGAAAATAATTTTCCCACTGAATTTTTTGCATATTCTATATCTGAATGTGTTCAATAGCATCGTTCATTTTCTCCAGGGGCATTCACCACACATTGTGTTCCATAAAGGTCTCGTTTCATGCGTTTTGTCTATCACTTGCAATAATGCTGTTTTATTTTTCATATATTCGATTTAAACCTATTACTATTACTTTTACACTCCATGCAGTCTTCCCGCCTGTCACTGACTTAACAAGTAATTCTTGAACATCTCGGTTAAACTACGGTGTTTTGTGTGTAGCACCGCCTCTCGTTACACTTGCTGTGTTCGTACCTAAAGCTTCTCGTGCTGTATCTTGTATACGAAAAAATTGTATTGAGATCTCTACACATTATGTTGAGCTCATTGAAACAGATCGAGAAAGCTTTATCGAAAGATGATGAATTCGAGACATTTCCTCGTCTCCAGACGCGTCTTCGGCCTGCAATCTGACTGACTGGAGTAGCTATCCTCGGCTTACATTTCAGCAAGATAATGCTCGCCCTCACACGGAGAGAGTTTCTACTGTTTGTCTTCGTGCATGCCAAACATTACCTTGGCCAACGAGGTAGCTGGATCTCTCCACAATTTAGGAAGTTTGCAGCATTGTGGGGCAGGGCCCTCCCACCAGCTAGGAATTTTCACGATGTAAAGCGCCAGTTGGACAGAATTTGGCGCGCTATTCCTCAGGAGGACATCCAGCAACTCGATCAATCAATGCCAACAAGTAGCTGCTCGAGGTGGGCCAACACGTTACTGCCTTGCTCAGTTTGTGAAGCTCTGTCTCTTATATGAAAAATCCAGTTTTTCTAAAGTTGAAACCATTTGTCTGTACCAGTACATCACACTGCCGACTTCCGTCTCAATCGCGCAATTTCTACGGGTTCCACCTTCCCTTCTGCGTTATGACGCTACAGATCCGTAATAAACAACTCCTTCCCACAGTCTAATACATACAGTCGCGACACTCTCGCTGATTTGTGTTATACACAGCGACAACAGCGCCTCAAGCGGTGGAGAAGCTACGCTGCTGAATACGGTATTCATTAAATGTAAACACTATCGTTTATATTCATTTTTAAGATAGTTTTTTACGAAAGACAGAGTATGTAGCGCAATAAATTGCAGTAATAATAGGAAGAAGACACCAAATTTGTCATTCTTCAGGTTTCCTAAGGACCCTGAAAGGTATGAAACATCACATTAGAGCGCTCTTTATTTACGATTTTTTTCTAAACTGTATTGAATTACTGAATTTGTTTTTTTTTTTAGGAGCAAGATATGGTTAATAAATAGTAGAAGACAGGACCTGCTGCAAAAAGATGTCGTTTATTTGCACAATAACATGAAGTTTTGTGCGTTACATTTCGAGTCATACCAGTTCATGAGCACGGAAAAGAAGACATTGATATGGAATGCTGTTTCTACGTTATTTGACGTGCCGAATAAGCCACAACTAGTGACGATGAAGAGAAAATTGCCATACAAACGTGAAAGTGTTACTGCAAAAACAATAAAACTGTCTCCTGACACAGAAGAAACAGCTACCACAAGTGTTACTACACGAGAGACATATAAAATCACTAACAACGTAATCTTCAACACAGACATCTTTTGAAGATGAAATGCTTAGATTACGCGAAATTATTCGCGTGTTGGAAAATCGTGTGAAATGTAAAAACGTGCAAATCATTAGACTTCGAACAAAATTACTACGTGACAAGGAAAGTGCCCATTGTAAGAATAAACTGCAACCACGTCACAGGACACAAGTACAAAAGGATAAGCTCATTTTAAAAAGTGATGGTTCCAAGTACTTGAAAAAAGATGCTCTCAATTTATTGATAAGCCAAATCAGTATACCACTGAATGGAAAACGTGGTGCGAGATTGGAAGATGAAACTAAATAATTTGCACTTAATTTGTTGTATTATAGTACTCAGGCATACAGTTTTTTATCACACTGTTTTAGCCTTCCATCAGTACGTGGAAGATATACAGTTAAATTGTGGGATAAATAATAACATATTTCATCTTTTAAAGCAGAAAGTGCAGCGGTTACCAGAAACTGATATAATTGTTAATTTGTCTATGGATGAGATGTCACTAATGGAAAATTTGATATATGACAGCTCTAGGGATCATGTTATTGGATTTGAAGACATGGGTTGCATACGTACATCTATGGTTGCCAATACTGCATTAGTTATAATGATTAACGGCATCTTTTCAAATTTTAAACGGCCATTAGTATATTATTTCTCCAAAGGACCAGTAGGAGCCACCCATTTGACGCGCATATTTTTTGAAGTTGTCAGAAAACTCACGGAGATTGGTTTGGTTGTAAAAACATGTGTGATTGGCCAAGGCTCGAATTTTGTGGAGTGGAGGCACAGACTGGGTATCACACCAGTTAATCCATGCTTGGTACACGAAGGGAGTAAGATCTACTTTTTTATGACACCCCACACTTGATAAAAAGCATACGTATTAATTTATTCAGGTATAACATTATCCACACAGCAGATGAAGGAGGGATTGGCACTGCTCCAAGGAAGGACATTTGTCATTTATACTCAAGTGATTATGGAAGGAAGTACAAGTTGGCCCCCAAGCTCACTAAAAGAGCTGTCCAACCGCTAGCATTTTCAAAAATGAAGGTAATCACTGCAATTCGTGTGATGAGTCATACAGTAGCAGCACGCATTGAGATACTTGTTACTTGTGGCACCATATCATCATCTGCTATTGCTACTGCAGATTTTTGCCGAAAAGTAAACGATATTTTTGACATATTTAATGCATATAGTGTTAAAGGGCCTGTATCCTTAAGGAACTGCATTACAAGTGCCTCAAGACATTTGGAAATATTAAATACACTGAAGCCATAGATACAGTCATGGAAATTTGTAGATGCTGATGGGAAAATTTTTTCACCTAGGATTAAGTGTGTTAAAGGACTTCTGGGTAACATAAGCGCTTTGAACATGTTTGTTGATGATGTTGTGGATGGAACCAAGTTATATTTATTAACACGCAAAATTAATCAAGATCCACTGGAAAACTTTTTCTCGGTGATAAGGCATAAAGGCGGTTTTTGTAGCAACCCATCACCACGACAGTTTTGTGCTGCATTCAGTAATTGTGCTTTAAGCAAATTAATGGTCACACACAGTGTAGCTACCTCCAACTGTGAGGGGATCAACTGGGTTCAGACAATAGTGGATATGAAAGCAGCGCCCAAATTACTTGTTTCACCACTGTTGGACATCAGTGACACGAGTTCAGTGATCAGACTACCAAATGTGGAAGTTCAAACAGACCTCGGAGAGGCAAACAGCATGAGATACGTGTTTGGTTATGTATTAAAGAAACTGCTTACAATTCATGACTGTTATAAATGTAGGACAGTACTTGTAGATGGCAGCCAAGACTTCGACAGAAATGACAAAGTTTATTGTCATTTTAAAAGCTATGAAGGCAACTTTGGACGCCTATTTATTTGTGCAGAAGATGTCAAAGAATTTGTAACTCATTGTGAGACTAAGATGACTTCTACTTTTGATGAATATGACCACGTAAGTAATTGTGGTGCTTTCTTTGTGAACACCCACCTGGGTGCTGTGCTGAACCAAGCTGGTGTTAATATGACTGTTTGTGAAACTGAGGCTCTTTTACATTATTAAATTCAGGAATCAAGAATTAGTCTGTAGGAGCAAGAGAAGAAATAAAAAAAGTGATGAAGCTGGCTCATTTTGGTTGCTAAAGTGTTAGGACTGATTCATTCATTTAATTTTATTTTCGTTAAATGTATCAATGGGATATAATAAAGTTTTAAAACAATCATGCTTTTTATTGAGATAACGTAATACCAAAAAGAATAAGATGGAAATTGTATTTTTGGAACCAGGCTTCCTGCAAAGCAGAACGTAATGAAAAGTGATGTGTCACTTCATTTTTACACAAGGAGGATCATCTGTATACTTCATATGTGGGATACACAGTGTGTATTCTCTTACTTACAGTGGAGTAAGTGCGATTGTGCGCTACTTTCTAATTATTTCTTCAAGAATATGATGCGGCTTATGTCACTTCATTCAATAGTTCGTGCTCTGCTTACTTATATTTCACGATTATTTATGTCTCTCGCTGTTCTCCTAACACCTGTGACGCAAAAATATACTAACTATTTTGTACATTATGTACAAAGCGAATTAAAAGCAAGCATTATTGTTGCGTCGCAACTGCCGTCAGAGGAATGCGAGCTTTCTGGCTGCTAGGGACGCTAGTGTCACTCGAGCTGTCAAATGGTAACAACTTTCACGGCAGTAAGTGTCGCGACTGTATATATTAAACTCTGACCTTTCGAGCTTTCTGGCCGCTTATGTCACTTCATTCAATAGTTCGTGCTCTGCTTACTTATATTTCACGATTATTTATGTCTCTCGCTGTTCTCCTAACACCTGTGACGCAAAAATATACTAACTATTTTGTACATTATGTACAAAGCGAATTAAAAGCAAGCATTATTGTTGCGTCGCAACTGCCGTCAGAGGAATGCGAGCTTTCTGGCTGCTAGGGACGCTAGTGTCACTCGAGCTGTCAAATGGTAACAACTTTCACGGCAGTAAGTGTCGCGACTGTATATATTAAACTCTGACCTTTCGAGCTTTCTGGCCGCTTATGTCACTTCATTCAATAGTTCGTGCTCTGTTTACTTATATTTCACGATTATTTATGTCTCTCGCTGTTCTCATAACACTTGTGACGCAAAAATATACTATTTTGTACATTACGTACAAAGCGAATTAAAAGCAAGCATTAATGTTGCGTCGCAGCTGCCATCAGAGGAATGCCAGCTTTCTGGCCGCTAGGGACGCTAGTGTCACTCGAGCTGTCAAATGGTAACAACTTTCACGGCAGTAAGTGTCGCGACTGTATATAGAAAGCTGCCCAACGTACTTGCGAAACCGTCTTTGTCCAGTCAGGTGAAATGTAACCGTTCACACGTTACTTACGTTAATAACTGGCCACTTATCATTTGCGATTGTTCAGTTCACACGTTGGTCTCGGCATCTTTTCGGTGGGTCGCGAGCTGATCGTAGAAATTTAGCAAGACAAAGTGTTTAGCAGGTACTGGATTAATGTAGACTTATGGCAAGGTTCTCGAATCTCAATTGAAAGGAAGGCAAAACGAGTAGATGTTTCCATCTTGCTACTAGGTTATATGAGAAATGGCTCTATTTGCCTGGTTTTTGAACATCACGGCTTGGGGAAGAACAGGTGGCCTAATGTAAATGGCCGGACGCCGAGATCGTTATGATAACTCAACTAACAGTTCACAAGCATCTACTAGAAATAATTATAAAATGTAATACTCAGCATTCACAAAAATGAAAGTTTGTAAAAAAAAAGCTGTTGTAGTCTAGTTTCTCATTATTTAGACGATGTTAACTGCTCCTGCATTACTGCGATGTGGATTATTGGTTGTAGGTGTGTGAACAGCATTTCCGACCTCATGAAATTATAAGAACATCCCAGGATAGGCGACAGTGATGTATGCCACTAGAAATATAATATTTACTCAGAAAAAAGTGCTCCATGAAGTGCCTACCAGCGGAAACTGTGCTAGGGGGCTGAGCCGTGAGTGGCTCGTGTTCATGCCATATCTCATTCGACATCCTGTTTTTACTGTAATACCACCTCGTTATGTTAATTTCAATTCCTGGTGTCACTGAGTTGCTGCCTTGCCTGCCCGTGAGCGGCAGCAGCGGCACTTATCGATATAAGCCCTGGCGTAGTATCTTTGCTGACTGCTATGACTTCCAGGTCGTTGTGTGTCGTGGTTTCAGTTAGAAAGTGCCAGCAGTTAGTTTGGACCTGGCAGTGGTTGAGTTGGCATGCGGCACAAGTTCAGTCCGGGCGTGGCAGCAGTGTGGTCTGGACTGCCATGACTCGCCCGATGGTTGCTGACACACACGATTGGAGCGGGGTTGACTTTGGTTGGTTGTCGGTCGGTCGTCTTGCCGAATGACGTGTATCTGGCCGGCGATCGCTTATGGGTTGGCTGTGTGTGCCACCTCGTGGTTTGTTCCTGTTATTGTACAGTCACTGCCGTTAACATTCTTTAGTTCTTCATGCAAGTGTTCATGACACTTTGTGTGGTTTGTGTGATTTTGACTGACAAGTTATTTTAAATTTTGTCAGTGTACTGGCTCTGAGGTGTGGATCAGCCAGGTAGTCTCCGCGCGGCCCAGTGGGCTGGGCCTGCTGGCGGTTTCTCTGCAGTGTCGGAGTGTGTGGGAGTTGTTCCGATTGCTATGAGATTCACGGCTCACCAACCCAGGGCGTCAAAGTTGAGTGATGATTTAATTACCGAAGCCAGTCTGTTCACATTGAGCCATTGGTTTTCATGGTTGGCTGTTGGGGGTATTCCCGTGAGCATCAGCGAGTGTTTGAGTTGGCGAAAGTTTGGCCATCATCTGGCGGTGTTTAACTGTATTCTGGTTATTTGAAGTCCAAGTGCACCCGCGGAATTTTCTGCCTTGTGGCCGTTAGCGTTGTTACCTGCCCTGGCCATTGACGTAAAATTCAGGCAGTGTCGTTTCCTCACCATGTTGTCGCAGTCCAACACGTGTGTGTAGTTTTGACAGCTTATGCATACTTGGTTGTGGATGGCTACACCTTTCACATTTTTCTTTGGAGTTCCTTATGCACTGCTTGGGTGTAAAGCAAGTCGTCTTGTCAGTGGGTCCGTTGACTGTCTCTTGGATGGGTTGCTGGCGGATCGGATATAGCTGGGCCGACTACCTGTCTCACCTAAGCGAACGTTAATATTTCAAATGCAGACCAACTCCTGGAAACTTCTGAGTGCCGCTGGCTGTACAGCTTTTTCTCATTGGTGTTTGATCGTGCATTTTAATGGCCCATAGTCTATGGTTTGAATCTGTATGCTTTTAGTTGGGTTTTAAATAATGGGCCTTCAGCCATCTTAAAATTGAAAGTTCCTTGCTTGTCAAGTCTTGCATTGTTCGGGCACTCAGCCTCATTTAATTATTTTTTTGATAAAACTTTGGACCTTATGCCTTTTCAAAATTCACTGTAGTTGTGTTTTTCAATCATGGGCCTTCAGCTGTCTTAAAATTAAAATTTCTTATTTGTTGACTCTTGGATTGTTTGGGCCTTCTGCCTCATTTTAAATATTTTTTTTTCTTGATGAAGCTTTGGACCTTCTGCCTTTTGAGAATTTATTGTAGTTGAGTTTTTTAATCATGGGACTTCAGCTGTCTTAAAATTTAAATGCCTTAATTGTTAAATCTTACATTGTTTGGAACTTCAGCCTCACTTAAAAAAATTATTTAAGGATAAAGCCTTGGGCTTTCTGCCTTGTAAAAATTTATTGTAGTTGTGTTTTGAATCGTGGGCCTTCAGCCGTTTTCAAAATTAAAGAGGTTGTGCCCTCAAGACACAAGACTGTGTGACATATTCAGTCGATAGTTAAGCTCGGAAATTTGCGCTGTAATGTTTGGGCAACTAAATAAAGTTATAATAGTTCGAGTGTAACTGACAGCAGTTCATTTTTGGTCCCCTTTCCACTATTCCAACTACCTGTTCTGTTCTGTGGATTAACCAGGCGTTTCGGGGGCATCAGACTTGTATGACTCCCCTTAGTAGGTGGTTTGCTCAGCCCACAGGCAACCTTAATCTAAGTGGTGTTGCCTACTGTTTGCCTCTGGGATTGCCTGAAAACTCCTGTGACGTTCACTCACTATATCATGCTTGGACAAGTAATATACTGTGGTGAAATATGGTATTTATATTGGATCCTCCATACTGCCAGAATGCAGTTGCTCGTCCGATGCACCGTTCACATGTAATGCGTTTTGAGTCACTGGCATGCTGTTCACAGTATGGTGGCCCCATTAATCGAGAAAGGCCCTCTTGAGGTGTTCACGATGATGATGATGATGATGATGTTTGGTCTGTTGGGCGCCCAACTGTGCGGTTGTCAGCGCCCTTACAAAATCCCAACCTTTGCTCAGTCCAATCTCGCCACTTTCGTGAATGATGATGAAATGATGAGTACAACACAAACACCCAGTCATGTCGAGGAAGCTGAAAATCCCTGACCCCGCCGGGAATCGAACCCGGGAGCCCGTACTCAGGAAGCGAGAACGCGACAGCGAGATCACGAGATACGGACAGGTATTCACGAGATGTGTGCGTTGTTCCGCGTTACCATCGTAGAGGACGAACCCATCGCTGAAATACTGTCAGCAATCAGTGTCTGTTCTCAGAAAAAACAGAGTAAAATGGAAGAAGGTTTTAAGTGAGGGCCAGTATATCGGCCTCTATCTGGTCATCGTCATCGCATAGACGCTATTCCATGAAAGTTTATTTTAGTTGTGACGATCTCCAATGAATAAATCATCGACATGGGAACTTGTCGCTAAGTAAGCATTCTTTCTACACTATTATGTTAGTAAAACCTAACGTGTGAAGTCAGTTTCTAACGGGTAAACGAGGTGAGAACAAACCTTCGATCAGAGTGTTTCAAAACCACATAAAACGGGACTGCGAGACAAAGCAATATCCTGTTTATTTCAAATACAAGGCTTTTAACCTAAAATACGCGTCTGATCCAAGCTGTAGTGATAGAAAAAGCACCTCACCTTGCGCATTCACAACACCTGCTCTTCTCCCTACCCTCCTCAAGTAGCACAGTATATGTGACAACGAAGAATATACATTTCCCTGCTCCTTGTTTCAGTGATGGCGATTTAAGCTGCCCTCTTAAGTTCCTGCCGAGCCACATATTCGTAAATAAATAGACAAATATTTATTTCATCCTTCGTTTTCAAATCAAACGGTAATATAAATAACGTCTAATGTTCCAGAATATATTTGTATTGACACATACTAAATACGGATTTAGAAAACGTCGTTTTTCTGAAACACAACTACCTCTTTACTCACAAGTTGTGTTGAGTCCAATAGACTGGGAATTTCAAAGTAATTCCGAATTTCTAGATTTCCAGAAGCCTTTTGACAGCGTACCTCACGAATGGCTTGTAATCCGATTATATGTTCATGGAATATTGTCTCATTTATGCGACTGGATTACTGATTCCCTGTCAGGGAAGTTCGTAGTAATTGACAGAAACTCATCGAGTAAAATGGAAGTGATTCCTGGCGTTCCCCAAGGTAGTGTTATAGGCCCTCTGCTGTTCGTTACCTATATAAACGATTTAGGAGCCAATCTGGTAGCAGCTTAGGTTGCTTGCAGATGATGCTGTCGTTTATCGTCTAGTATAAAGTCGTCAGAAGATCAAAACCAATTCCAAAATGTGATGTGTATGGTGCGAAAATTGATAACTGACCCTAAATAATAAGTGCTGAACGGAATCCGTTAACTCCGGTTACACGATAAATCAGTCGAATCTAAAGGCCGTAAATTCAACTAAATACCTAGGAACTACAATTACGTCCAAATTAAATCGGAAAGAACACATAGAAAATGTTGTGGTGATGGAAAACCAAAGACCGTGTTTTATTGGCAGTACACTTGGAAGACGCACCAGATCTACTACAGAGATTGCCTATACACTACGCTTGTTCGTCCTTTTGTGGAGTACTGCTGCTCGGTGTGGGATCCTTACCCGATAGGATTACCGGAGTACATCGAGAGAGTTCAAAGGAGGACAACTCGTTTTATATTATCGAGAAATAGGGGAGAAAGTGTAACGGACATGATACAGAAATTGAGGTGGACATCAGTAAACGAAAGGCGTTTCTCGTTGCTGCAGTATCTTCTCACGAAATGTCAGTCCCCAGCTTTCTCCTCCGAATGCGAAAATGGTTCAAATGGCTCTGAGCACTATGGGACTTAACAGCTGTGGTCACCAGTCCCCTAGAACTTAGAACGACTTAAACCTAACTAACCTAAGGACATCACACACATCAATGCCCGAGGCAGGATTCGAACCTGCGACCGTAGCAGTCGCGAGGTTCCAGACTGAGCGCCTAGAGCTGCTAGACCACCGCGGGTATGGGTTATATTGTTTTGCTTATTATTGTAATAAAAGTGCGTGATGACTGGGTGTTGTGTGATGTCCTTAGGTTAGTTAGGTTTAAGTAGTTCTAAGTTCTAGGGGACTGATGACCATAAATGTTAAGTTCCATAGTGCTCAGAGCCATTTGAACCATTTAATAAAAGTGGATGTAACTTTTATAACTGAATTGAGTAAAATAACTCAGTCCTTTTAAATGAAAACAACGATGGAACGATTGACAAGTTCTGCAGTAAATTGTGATGTATGGAAAGGTCACGGGAGGTGACCAGCAACAAGGGCTTTACTATAATAACATGTAAATGAATGTAAGTAGGGAAGATTAGTATTTGTTTCTAAAATGTACTTTAAAGTTCTGTACACAGAAACGACAAGGGACTTTGAGAGGCTGAACACAAGATAGAGAGAGAAAGGGGAGCTTACCGGTCACAAGGGACCAGGCTTCGCAGCCCCTGGGCAGAAGGGTCGAGCGGCTGCAAGGAAACACCTTGTAATCTGGTTACCGCTGACAGTGACAGCGTAGCACAATGGGCGACGCCGAAGGCGACAATGCCGAGCCACGTGCAGCCAGTTCAACGCTCCAGACAGTTAAACACAGCTGACGCACGTCACTGTTCAAGGAATTCTTGGCGAAGGCACAGAACAACGCCGCAGAAGAATTGGAAGGCGAAAAGCTCATCTAATATTCCGTCTGTCGATCTGTATTCCTATCTGCCATCGGAAATATTAAACCAACCGGGAAATCCCATGTACACTCTTTGACATAAAATTCGACTGGCGGCCAGCCGCTTCAGAGGCTAAGTCCGCGCCGATCGCGACATGGGACAAAAAAACTGGCCAACTCGCTAATTTTCTAAGTCCGGTTATCTGCACAGTCTGGCAACACTGTAGACTGCGGCACTTCCTGGAGGAAAACTTGTCCCATGATAGAAAAACCCTAGGCTGATTACGCCTGTGGTCTAGCGGTAGCGTGCGTTGTTTCTGTTCATAATGTCAGTGGATCGAGAGCAGCTGGCATAAAATTTTTTTATAGCCTCTTCTGTCTGAATGCTGGAGACGTGAATGTAATGGTAGGCAGATTCAATCTATTTCGCTTTCTGACACACCGATATCAAAATTTTATCCAGTAACGATTTTGCGGCCAATTTCCTGCAGACTGTCCTCCTCTGGACGCCGTATGCGGCAAAGCTCCGGGATCCACTGGCTGGCTACCGGCAGCGGCCGTGGCGACAGCAGCGGCGCTGCACTCCCCCGTTCTTTATCGACAAACGCCTGCTAACGCTAATCGCTTTTGATGATTTAAAACTCTTTATTGTTAAATGTTGCTCCACAGAAAATTTCTACAATATCCATTCGCGCCCTGAAGCAACGGAGACGCCCTGATTAGTAGGCGGGTATTATATTACATTAATCGGCAAGAGCTGAGTATGGCCCGAAATTAATTTTATAGACTGGGCCGAAATTAAACCACCTCGCTACACTCGATGAATTCATAAATGCTTCATACCTCGTTTCTTTTCCTTTCAAACTCAATTATTTGTGCAACTTTTGGTCAATGTTCGGATGTTTTCGTCAAGCCAGAGTGACCGTCTGTGGTGTAAAGTGTATTACTGTTCTTGTTTCATTCCTTATGGTAAGTCTATGCGATAAACTGTGTGAATACCTTGCAATGCATGCTATGTAGCAGTGCAGGAAAACTGCACATTTGGAGTTCCATGTATGGGTTCATGAAGTATTTAATGTTGATCGGAAGTGATAGTTAAGGTCATCAGATTTAAACCAGAAAAATTTGTCGTTTTGGAAGTTTCAGAGAACGGAAAGAAATTGTTAACGCCGGTGTTAGAAAACGTCTACAGTTAAATGCTATTGCAAAAATTTAGAAGAAGGGAACTATATTAATCAACATGAGCACTTCATAAACAACCTCCTGACATGTTAGACCTATATGACGAACAAAGCTCAAATTTATATCGTTGACAGTCGGTTTGAATCTTTTCAGGACCTATTTTTCAGTTGTAATCTACCCACGGAAAATTACCCTCTACCACGCAATAACTAATAATGGACAACCAAATCATCCACATGTATTTACGTTTGAAAAGTATCTGATCAGATTTTCTAGTAATATATGCGCCGACAGCTCGTCGACGCCAAGGTATTTTTCTAGTACGTTTATTCTTTGGAACAACAGAGGTACAGAAATGTATGCTCCATGGTTATTATAGTGGGAAGAAGGAACAGCTTCGGAAGTATCGGTTGGAAGATTTTCGGATTGCTAAAAGAGATTTATTTACTCGTCTTCGCGCTATAGCGAGCTAGGAAGTTTGTGCCGCTAGCGTGATAAGTAAAGAGAAAGAAAAAACCTGTAAAAGCAAATTGCATGAGACTTGGAACCCACACAAAACGTAACATGTACGGAAATGTATTCAATATACAATTTTCCTCAGAAATAAGGTTTGTGACCATTTTATTCTAGAGTGAATGCTGAATGAGTTCTCTGTCTGAATCATTGACGATTGTCTGGGCCCTGTAATTAATTGGGAAGTTTCAGCTGTGACGAAGAGAGCCTGCAATCTCTGAGTTTTTATAAATCGTCCAAAAAGGCTTCGTCCACATCTGAAATTTTAGATCTGTCGTAAACTGAACGAATTGTTCAAACGATCGATTTTCCCAACTGAATGCAGCGCTTAATAATAATAACAAATGTAACGATCTTTTCTAGCAAGCCAGCCGCTGAATATTAAGACGAAGGGCTCCACCAGAGATTCTACTAGGCTGATTTCACGTAAATAATATAGTTAAACTGTACACAGATGAAGGAGAGAGAGAGAGAGAGAGAGAGAGCGAATGAAATTCGAGAAATTACTCAGAATCCTCCATTAGCATAATTCTTTGTCTGTCTTTTCACGGATCAGCCTAACAAGAAAACACGAAGCCCTGACTTTATTGTACCGATTTATGTGTGAGGGTGAAAGAGCGATAAAGGCGACAGATACACTGCTGTACAGACAAAACATTACACCAAGTTAGCGGCAAGCTGCATTCATATGGACTTTCATCATTTACAGAGTAGAATTCATTATACAGTGAAGCGCCTTGGCATTTGCAAAGCAGACATCCATGATATTAACTTACTTTACTAAGTCGAAATTCGGACGAAGATTGATGTTTAAAGACATTCTTCAGATTTCGTATAACGAATTTTTACTAGCAGTTTGCAACTCCATTAATTAAAATGGAAAATAAAAGGTTGTAGTCAGCGGCTTCCACCGAGATTGGAACTGCTATGTCATACAGTACGAACACCGCAACGCACAAGGGAACCTCTTTTTTTTTTCAATTTTGCTTTTTTTCTTTTACTTCTTTTGACGATTGCCCCTTTTTTCTCTCTTATTTTAAAGCTCCTTAGGAAAATGGCACTAAAAAAAGAAACTAACTGCCACCGCCACTTTACATCCTACAACAAAAAAAACATCTGATCCACTTCAGGTGTTGGCTCCTGACTAAATCTACCCCAGAGAGCTGCCTATATACCAGGGGAAATTAGGGAATTCAGGGTTAGGGCTAGCCTTACAAACAAAACAAAATCTTCCTTTTTCTGAATTTTATTTTTATTTTCATTTTTTTTTTGTTTTGTTTATTTGTGTTGTGTAATTGATCAGACGCCTTCTGCGCCCCGCTGGTAATATGTTGAGTCACGTCTTCTCGAAATTGAAGTGTTCCGTTCAATAGTTCAGAAATGTTCATTGGTTCCAACAGGAAACCTTCTTCACTCTTGGCTTAACACATTCCAGCTGCGAGACGGGTCGTGGAAAGCACTCCCAAGGAAGTTCGAGAAAAATTGTCTGTATTTTGGGTGACGGACAACGACATAATGACGGTCGTTGAGGTATGTCCAAAAATCGAGTAGCCGGCCGCGGTGGTCTAGCCGTTCTAGGCGCGCAGTCCGGAACCGCGCGAATGTTACGGTCGCAGGTTCGAATCCTGCCTCGGGCATGGATGTTTGTGATGTCTTTAGGTTAGTTAGGTTTAAGTAGTTCTAAGTTCTAGGGGACTGATGACCACAGATGTTAAGTCCCATAGTGCTCAGAGCCTAAAATCGAGTACAGAGTCTACAGTTTGTCCAAATAGGTAGTGAATGGAATGTCTGCGAATCCAGTTCACAGCATTGGTCTTTGTCCGAGGAAAATAGTCACGTCCCAGAACTAATAATGAAAGGGGAGTATTCCGATTCAGAATGTCCCGTGTTAGAAAAGCCACAATACGACGAATATCCTCTGAGCTAACGACACACTGGCGACAACAGACGGACTATAGTCACTGCGATTTTGCCTGAGCCTCAAAACGCAACCTTAAAACACACAAACAGGTGTTACTTATGTGAAGAACGCCGTTCTTGGAGTCCAGAAATTAAATATACTTTCTAAGTGTCTCATCTTACAGTGGATTATATCGTACGAGTCTTCGATGTGGAAAACGAATGTCAAGTGAATTTAGCGAGGTAATGCCGGCCTACACCCGGAAGTAAATGCACTCTCACAGTGTTGACAAATACTTGCTACGACGCTGCCATTTCTCGGCTCTCTTACGAGGCAGCTCTTCAGCGAAATGCTTGCCGTGATTCTCCGATACGGTTCTTCAGAGTGGAGACGCGCGCGCACGTTTGTTTTTTATGCGGCGTTCTCCCCTGATGGTTTCTGACGCCGCCTTGTGGGCTATGTATACATCTGAGACATTCAATTATCATTAATCCAGAATGATACCAGTTTCAGCTTCCGGCGTGGAAGAAGGCTGTTGACGCCGACATTATATCATTTCAACGTATGGAAAGCAAAACGGGTCATTCAATGTTTCTCATTCAACATAAAGCATGTGAGATAATTTTCTGTAACGTTCATAATCATCTAAAAATACAAACGAAGTAAAATTACATCGGAAGCTTATTCGAATTGAATATAATGTAAGATGCCAAACGCTTTGCACCTCGATGTCGAACATGTCCACGTGCAATCTTTTGCAGCATACATATAGAATATCATGATTACCACGAGAATGAAGAAATATGTTGATGAGGATGGAAGCAAGAAGAGACGCAGTCAACAAATATTGCGTTCCTCATGGCATTCAATTCATTTGAGACGTAAGAAGAGGTAAAGCGGGATATTACTTTCGTTAACACGAAAGATATGCCGCACATATTGATAACGAGGAAGTCTGCGTCTTCATACATTTCCTCCTTGAAATATGTATGCTCTATTATATACTAAGTAGCCTGATCATTGTTTCAGTGATGTTACCCTCTTGTTTGACCCCGTAACGATGAACAGATTTCAAATGCATGGCCCTGCATGAAAGTAGTAGCTGTTCGAACCCTTCCTGGGTTGTTTTTTGTGTTTTATTGCTTGGAATTCCTGAAGCAGACCACTGTGCCTTCCCTCCTCGTGGGTTAGGTCTCAAAACTAAACCGCTTTTTATCCAATGGCATAATTTATTCAGACAGCATCAGCACAAGACTATCAAACAAAGTCTTCCATTTACAGTTGCAACACTCTAACCAGCACTGACCGAAGTGTAATCTACGGTCATCGTCCGAAATTAGCAGCTGTCTGCTACTGTGGCAAAGTCCGTACTACACTTTCGATTCCGCAGCACCATTTTATCTGTTAACACTGTGTAGTTGCAGAGTTGTGCCAGCATGTCTGTCCTCACAATGTCGACTTTATGTATCTCACTTCTCCTGTAGCGTTGATCACGAGGAGCCGAAGTAAATGAGTGTATTCTGCATGACGTAACATTCAGTATTCCCTTCTTTCATAGCCACTCTTCATGTGCACCGATACTAAATAGGGATGTGAAAACTCTTGAAAGTGAGAGAATGACAACAATAATCGTAAAAAGAACAAGCAAATTATGAATGATGTTTATTCCAACGCAGAACGAGAATGGCTTTAAATATAAAAATCTATATCTATATCCATATCTATTGATCTTTGAGTTGGCACACTGCAAATATATTCTTAGCATTTTGTTACTGAATTTAGTTCTGGATGTTTGCAGAGAAAAGGAAAAGTCGGTACTCCTCGCTAGTGTAATATAATGTGAACCAGCAACTACCTTTTCCTTAGAACACGACTCAAGCAGGTCCCCAAGTAGGTACCAAAGCACTGCTGCATTCTGTTCCCTGACATTGCTCTGATGACGGTTAATGCAGATAGTTCCGATTATGAAATACAAAACGCATTGCAGGTTACTTCCTAGGATAGTATCATTAAATTTGCGTTGTAGACGGCACATGAACGTGACGACTATCCATATTACTCATCAATATAAAAAGACAATTTTATGGGAATTTAGCAGGATTACTCAACATGAATTCTGAAATTGGGTGACTGACCGCACAGGTGCTAAACGTCGTCAAGAGTATACGATGTCCTAATCGCATTAGGAATATGAAGATCGTCTTCGACAGCTCGCAACTTTCACATTGCTTTCTCCACCCTACTCCAGACAGCCCTCGGTGGAGTAGCACTACGTTGCCAAAGTAATGGAAGGCCTTCAATCCGACAACAGACCACATATTGAAAAATACAAGCGTATTCTCTTGCAGCGTAAGCTTATTGTAACTAATCTAAAAATTATTGGAGAGGAACATTGTCCTATTCAAAAAAAGTAAAATGTTGCGCCCTGTTGACGTCAAACGGACATTATCTATGTCCTGTCTTGTGTCCTACTTATCTATTATATCAAGTGTACTATCAAAATGATTATATATAATTAATGATAAGGTAATGCATTGATACCAGATGGTGCGTTCACAACAGTATTGATGCGAAAATAAAACAGAAGTTCGCAAAAGTGCAGTTGTGAATTTGGTACGTTTTCACCTCGAGATGTACTTTACATCCTGCTGACATGAGAGTAGCATAATCTCTGTGTCAGAAGCTTGCTTCTACTTGACCATTTAATAGACTGGCATTTTTTCCACCCTCACTAATTTTGTAAGCTAAGCACATCATCCGTTACAGCACACTCCTGGGGCTGGGAAATGTGGCCACAATGGTCTGGTGGAACGAACTATCAGAGGTGCAATGCGTGGGTTCAGGCATTTACTTTTAAGAGGCACAAACAGTTTTATTTTACCTCTGGTAACCTCAAGAGAAAGACATTATAATCCAGAATCCGCATTAAACATCACGTTCCTTCATTACCAACTGGGCAGAGCCGGTTTACGTTGGGAAATGACATAGCGGAAGTCATGGTAAACAGAAATACAGTCGCCAGTAAGCTTACTTACATTAGAAAATTTTATTTTATTTGATGAACCGATAGCCATTTAAAGGGACAGGGCTCTTATTTTACTTGTACTTGATTAAACTAGAGAAGTTGAAAAATTTGGTGCTGGACTGCGATTCGAATTCGTATCTCCTCTTTCGAGGATCTGAATCTCTCAGAACAATATAGTTCAATCATTTCGTTCCTTTTCGCAAGACTGCAATCTTCTCTAAGTCTCCTCCAAAGGTGAGTATGTGGGTCTGAACCCTGATCCAGTACAAAAACATTCATAATTTCATTTCAAGCTCTATCAAGTGCACACCTACCTGCTAGTGAAAGTTAACGCGCATTTCTAATGTATGTTCATGTGTTGCCAACAATCGCAACAGGTGTCGTTATTTCTGGTCAAACACGCACACATCTTACTGTTCGTGAGTAAGCAACTGATACTTAAGCTATATTCGTGGATGCACGGCAGGTGTGCAGTACGATTGGCGCTTAGGCACAAAAGTTTGTATCCTTCTTTTAGATTCAGACACCAAGCGGCTAGTAAGAAAACCCGATACGTAACATTTGTTTTTTCTCAATTAACAAACCGATTACGTGTTGGGTTCATATCTCCGTCACAGAAATTCACACCATGCACTTCATCTTTAAATGCATGCACACTTTGTTACTTCAGAATGGAGGTATATCACACATCTTTCGTGGTTAGACAACAGGGACGAAAGAGTCTTGATAGGAGTCACGGTTTATTACAAAAATTGTCGTTTTTTATTTTCAAGTTTAGATTTGGTTACTGGTGTTGGCAAAAATTTCGGTAATTCATTACTCTTCATGGCTGGTCGTCAATATGATGTGATTAGATTGGATTAGATTACATTAGATTAATTCTTATTCCATACATCATGAATACATTTCATAATGATGTGGAATGTGTCATTTTAATGAAAGATTTCTTTAAATACCATGATTCAATTTCTTTACAACAATTTTTTACACTCTCTCTCATTCTTTTTTCTTCTCTCTCTCTCTCTCTCTCTCTCTCTCTCTCTCTCTCTCTCTCTCTCTCTCACACACACACACACACACACACACACACACACACACACATACACATTCTTTTTTTTTATTTGTTTGTTGTGCTCGACTATCGGCGAGGCACGAAAACGCCTGTGAATGAGTTTCTTAGTTTTGAGTACACTTACGAAAGATATATAAAAACAACAATGAGAGTTACTGATTAATGATGCTTAGTTTGCAGTCAGTTCTGAGTATTATTAGTAACTACGCTCCAGTCCCTAAACCTAGTTATAGAAATGCGAATCAGACGCATTACGTGTTGCAGGCCGTAGCAGCCGCGACTTGGAGACACCAGCTATGGTCACTTCCCAGCCCGCTGTAGGATCACATCGGTTCGTCTTCTTCCTGCTGGTACTGTAACTGAGATTTGGCAACAAGGCAACGTATGTTTGGCAACTCTGTGATTGACGAGTTACTTCCTGGTGTGCACGGAATTAAGCCTCAAAGTTCACATGATTTTACCTGTCATTTCCATTGAATAATCTGAGTTATTATCGCTTGAAGTGTAACAACAGATTGTAAATTTACGGTTTTCAGCCCAGGAAAGTCGTTGCAGGTGGAAATCGCAACTAATCTCGACCTTTAAATAGCGGTTTACGAGTTCTAGGCACTATTGCCCTCGTAAGAGGAAGCTCAGACCCATACCTCTTCTCCAGCTCTGTGGTAATGTGCTGACCTGTGAAAAAGCTTGTATTATAGTTCGCAGTTTCAGTCTCACTGATTGCAACGTTTTTATCCCTTCTGTGAAAGAGCTACAAGCAGGCGGATCAAACATCAATAAGGAAAGCGCAAGAAAATACTTTCGGCTCATAGTGCCATGTTGAAAAACTTACAAGGCTGCACAATAGGCTCTTTCCGCTACTGACAAACGAATTTTGGGTTTCTAGGAATACGTAACTATATTTATGAAATACCACATTTGCATACCTCTTGAGTATGACACAGCATACCAATTAAACACAGACCCAAGCAAAATCTAAGTGAGTAGTATTTTACTAATTCGTGTCGATAGAGGCACGCTTGTGTACAGATACTCGGTTTCATTAAAACAGACTTTCGTCGTAACGTTATCGTGGTTAGTTTTATTTCATTTCTTATAATACAGTTAAAGCTGTCAAACAAAGTTTGAAGAAGAATAAAATCTCACTACCACTCGACAGCTATTGTAGAAAATACTTTTCTGACGTATAATGGCACGATGCGCTCTCCCTACACATCTTCGAGATGCATCTGCTGCCTGGAGTCCATTAAACCTGAATAGAACAAAAGTCACAGTAGTTAGCCCTTTTTCCACATGCGACTACTTTGGGTTGAGAAGTGAAGGGAATTATGTTCAAAGTTCCATTAGATTGATAACTTCAGCAGACAGCAGAATTGCGTTTTAAAAAATGTAGCACTGAATGTATTCGAACTCGCGACATCTTATCTACGCTACTAGCTGACACGTAGCTACAACAGCTCCAGAGCTCGACAACTATTCCTCCAAAACTTTTGGATTCCACAGCACTGTGAGTTTATGCATATGGCCAGGTCTTGACTTCTGAGAGACAAACAGTTACAGCTTTTCTATTGGACTGAACGACGTCTTCTACAAACAATAGAATAGCTCAAGTGGAAAGGAACACTTCCTATTTAAACTTCTGCATCCTACACTGTTGGCAGTTCTGTGTAGGTGGCAGTTACGTGATTTTATTTCGGTGATTACAAAACAGAGTCGAATGTATGCACTGGGTAGCCGAGACAGCTAGTTCATGGTGATTCGGTCAAACAAGTAAATGAATTTACTGAACATGCTGCAAATTGCTACAGGGAGCCTGTGTGTCAAAATTCTCATCCAGTGTGGCGCAACGGCGTTACGATAGAAAAAGGAGTCGCAGAGAAGAGGATTTCGTGGTCTGTTGGACGGATGGTAGGTTGTTATACCTATGGTTTGGGTTCGATTCCCACTTCTGTCAATGATTTTAGATAGGGAGAGACAGATTCCATTCTCTCCTGGCTACACCAAGTGAAGAAGATATAATGGCAGTGTGGTCTGAAAATTCACATTAAAGATGATATTCGTTCTCTACCAAGTAGACGGTAGGTTGAACCACAATAAAGTCTGGAGTGGCGACAGGTAGAAACTCTATCACCAGCAACCTTTCTTATACTAGTTATTTATTTCAAGTGACGAAACAAACGCTATGTATGGTCACAGGACACTTATCCCATCTTTTATCTGAGCTTCTGTATGTCGATAAAATTGGTTCTGAACTGGGAATGCAACTCAGACCGCCCTTAACGCGGAATTTGATCCCTTCGTGACAATACAGCTCGGCTACAATTTGTTGTTTGTTCAAAACTGCAGATTCCTCAACATCTCCACAATGGGCACTAAAGATTTAATTAGGTATTATCATGCTCTAGCATGAGAACACCTATCTGCTGGTGGATAATTATTTTGATTTTTAATGTATCTTCATTCGTTGTCAACACTAACGATATCTGATGTTTTTAACTCCCAGTGTGACACAGAAATATTTGCGAGATGACTGTAAGTTCAAGATGTTATTCTGAGCAGCTGGTGGAGAAAAATTCGGTAACTGACGTCTCTTTGTGTGTAGTCAACAACGATATGTGTGGGGCTCTATTCCCAGTGAGCGCTGAACTCTTCGTCGTATTATTTGTAGTTCAAACATGCTCACATGTCACTGCTGGTGCAACAAACCCATATTTAACGTTCGTTTTCTCTAGAATATAACAGCGATAGGTGCCGGGTTGGTGCCTGGGAAGGAAACGATTCATGTTTCGCCTCGTCATTTCAGTTAAAACATCTAGCTACTGCCACGAAAATCCGATACGTCACATTTGACTGTGCTTCGATAGCAATCCGATTAGGTTCTGGATTCGAATCCGTGTCAAACACAAAGCTTTAAATCACGGCATTTCAAGTAAGTTACTTGTGAAGAAGCAATATTTAACATCTCTCGTAGTTCGTTAACAGGGACAATAGATGCTGGGTAGGAATTCGCGTGTGTTAAAAATGTTTGCGTTATGCAATTTAAAGTTGATATTTGCTAACTGATACTGTCTAAAATCGAGGTATATCACTCTCTGTATGCCTAATCAGGAATGACTGTTAGTTTCCGTCACTCACGAAATCTTTGCTTAGTCTGCATGAGCTGGGTTTGAATAAATATACGGAACAAGACGGTTCGTCGTGTCATTTGAAGTTCATACATATTCTCAACTAGCTGCTCGTGAATAACTTAAATTTTTAAAGTCATTTTGTGTTAAATAATAAGTACGGTATGTTACCTTGAAGAGGAAATCATGAATACGACGAACTTACTACGTGCATTACCAATCTGACGTAATAATGAGAGTGGTAACATTTCAGGTATGTCATTTATTGTAATAAATGTGAGCTTACAAGCCTTAAGGACAGTCTTATCTGTGATAAGGTGTTCCCTGATATTTTTAGTATCATGGTATTACTTTACATCTTGAGTTATTGCGATACAAAGCAGTGTTTTCTAGTGGTGACTTGTTGGAACCAGTCAAACGACTGTACCAAGGAGCGATTAGAATGGCTCTGAGCACTATGCGACTTAACTTCTGAGGTCATCAGTCGCCTAGAGCTTAGAACTAATTAAACCTAACTAACCTTAGGACATCACACACATCCATGCCCGAGGCAGGACTCGAACCTGCGACCGTAGCGGTCGCTCGGCTCCAGTCTGTAGCGCCTAGAACCGCACGGCCACTCCGGCCGGCCAAGGAGCGATTAGAGGACCTACTAGACAGCTGCGTTATGCCGTTTGCATGCGAATCAGGCGAAATGCAATTCAGGTCGTTCGGATACTTTTGAGCACGACTGTACATCTCGAGGTGAAAACGTACGAAAATGCACAACTGCACTTTTGCGAACTTCTGTTTTATTTTCGCATCAATACTGTTGTGAACGCACCATCTGGTATCAATGCATTACATTATCATTAATTATATATAATCATTTTGATAGTACGCTTGATATAATAGATGAGTAGGACACAAGACAGGACATAGATAATGTCCGTTTGACGTCAACAGGGCGTAACATATTACTTTTTTTGAATGGGACAATGTTCCTCTCCAATAATTTTTAGATTAGTTACAATAAGCTTACGCTGCAAGAGAATTCGCTTGTATTTTTCAATATGTGGTCTGTTGTCGGATTGAAAGCCTTCCGTTACATTGGCATGTAGTGTTAGCAGTTAGCCAACACTACGAACACTACCTGAGTGAGGAAGCCGATATGCACGCGTTAACCCACAGAGGCTAGAGATAGGTCTGAAACAGGATACGTAATGAATGCTATAAAGAAAAGTACGTAGATGCTGGAATACTTAACTTTAATCCATCATTGTTGTACATCGCTCTTGACGATACAAGTGAGACTCTGTAGATACATGCAATGTTACTAATAGCGCCTTGCTAGGTCGTGGCCATTGACTTAGCTGAAGGCTATTCTAACTATCTGCTCTGCAAATGAGCGAGGCTTCGTCAGTGTGCATCGCTAGCGAAGTCGTCCGTACAACTGGGGCGAGTGCTAGTACGTCTCTCTAGACCTGCCGTGTGGTGGCGCTCGGTCTGCGATCACTGACAGTTGCGACACGCGGGTCCGACATGTACTAATGGACCGCGGCCGATTTAAAGCTACCACCCAGCAAGTGTGGTGTCTGGCGGTGACACCACATTCCTCCCCCGCAAATCGGCGAAGGGTCGTGTTATAAGGCTTCCGCCCGCCGTGGGGAGGACCCCATGTTGACGTATGCGATGAGGTGGGGAGCCTAACAACAGGCGAGGCTGTGCCACCCGCACCCGGTCATTCGGTCCGAGGGGAGCTAGGAAACGCCTGAAAACCTAGTCCAGGGTGCACGCCAACATGCGGTGTATGCGCCCGTAAAGAGACAGGAGGGGCCGAAGGGTCGACCTCCATCGCGTCGGGGTACCCGACGCTCGAAGACGCCATGTTGTCCGGAGCGGGCAAGAGTTCCATGCCGGAGGACAGCCGGTCACGGGAAGCGAACGGCGGTGCGTGACCCAGGGAGGCGCTTGGCGGCTGCAGCGACGCGTCCACTGCGGGCGACGTCGGCGGGAGAACAGGCGGCGGCGGCGGCGGCGGCGCGTCGCCATGGGGCAAAATGGAAGGCAGCGTCGGTAACACCTGGGGATGAGGCGAGCTAGTCGATGGGTCCCCAGGGCGCTGACCGGACGGCACCGTCGCTGAAAGCAGACGGGGAGCGGCAGAACCCGTGCGACGCCAGAGGCGCAGCTGATTGAGATGCCGACGCACCTCACCAGAGGCCCCCAAAACCAAATACATCGCGAGGCCGAGGCAGCGAAGAATGCGTCCTGCGAGCCAACACCGTGAACCGCGATAGTTGCGATAGTATACATCGTCGCCAGGAGCAAAAGCAGGCGTCTGCCGCTGCACAGGAACCTGATGCGGCGGATGCAGCAAAGACATCAAGGTTCGATGAGGACGACCATGGAGCAACTCATCCGGCGAGCGACCATCTCGGGGCTGAGAGCGATACGAAGACAAAAACAGCAATAACGCGTCCTCCCGAGAATGCGACTCTTTCAACATCTGTGACTTTAAAGTCCGGACCAATCATTCAGCGACACCGTTTGACTGAGGCGAAAACGGCGCGGATGTCAGATGTTGAATTCCATTAGCCTTGCAGAATGACTGAAATTCTGCGGACATGAATTGTGAGCCATTGTCGGAAACAATAGTCTGTGGAAGACCTTCAATGCAAAAGATAGCGGACAACGCTTGGATGGTGGCAGATGACGTCGTGGAAGACATCCGGACAACAAAAGGAAAATTGCTGAAGGAATCGACCACAACCAACCATCGATCATTCCAGAATGGACCAGCAAAATCTATGTGTAAGAGTTGCCAAGGGGAAGTGGCTTTCGGCCATGCAAAGAATTTCCGCGGCGGTGCGGATTGTTGTTCGGCACACGCCATGCAAGAAGAGCACATATTCGCAATCGCAGCATCGATTCCGAACCAAGTACAGTGCTGACGAGCAAGTTGTTTCGTGCGCACTATACCCCAATGTCCTTGGTGGAGAAGCCGTAAGACAGAGGACTGTAACGAACGTGGGACCACGACTCGGGACTGATCATTATCAGAACGCAACAGCAAAACACCACGTCGAACAAAAAGTCTCTCCTTGTGAGCAAAAAATCGGCGAACCAACGGATCCTCGATCCGTGACTTTGACTCGGGCCATTGCGTAACAACAAAACGCAAAACGGTAGCAAGGACAGGGTCAGCAGCTGTGGCTGTAGCTACACGACGAAAATCAATCGGAAACGATTCGACCACGTCATCGGTTTCCGAATCAATGAACAGGCAAGCAAGTTCGGAAGAATCGAATGCTCTATCCTCAGCAACAGGCAAACGGGACAACGCATCGGCGTTTCCGTGCTTAGCAGTGGACCGATACAAGATATCGTAGCGGTACGGCGAGAGGAAAATAGACCAGCGAATAAATTTCTGCGCTGTACGTGGAGGTACAGGCTTGTTCGGATGAAAAAGCGATGTCAAAGGTTTTTGGTCTGTGATGATGGTAAAGTGACGACCATACAAGAAATCATGAAACTGTGTAACACCAAACACGAGAGCCAAAGCTTCTTTCTCGATCTGTGAATAATTTCTTTGCGCAGATGAGAGCAATTTTGACGCAAAGGCAATAGGGCGATCGTGCGATCCATCTCTGTGCGCAAGCACAGCACCGATCCCGAAATCCGATGCATCTACCATCAGCAAAAGGGGTTTCTGGGGATCGAAGGGCGTAAGGCAAGTATTTGAAAGCAACGCCGATTTCAACTGGCGAAAGGCGCGTTCGCATTCCGTCGTCCAGACGAACGCAACACCTTTACGGCGTAAGCGATGAAGCGGAGCTAAAATGGAAGAGGTATGCGGAAGAAAGTTATGATAATAGTTAATTTTTCCCAACACACTCTGTAGCTGCTTCAAATTCTGCGGCGAAGGCAAGTCGTGTATGGCACGGAGGTGCTCTGGACTCGGATGTATGCCTTGGGCATTGATTACATGTCCCAGATATGGTAAGTCACGAGCAAAAAACACACACTTGTCCTTCCGCAAGCGAAGACCATTTTGTCGCAATACCTGTGCAAAGTCAAGTGTGTCTTGCCTATCTAATATGTCGATCACTTGTTGAAGGGAGGGATTAACTAGTTTCAAAATCTGTTCCCGTATACGAACATCAGAGACGTTCTGTGCAATTGCATCACGTACCATTGTATCTGAATAAGGGAGTCCACATTCACACTCAAAAGCACAATCCCTAGTAAGGCCTTGCAATGTTGCAACCCACTCCCTATTAGTCTGACCGGCCGTACGTTTTGTACGAAAGAACGTATACCTTTTTGCAACGTCATTTACTGTTTCTTTTAAATAGGCATCTAACGCCGACAAAATTTCTTCGTAGGACAGAGTCGCTACGTCGCGTCGGGGAAACAATTTCGCTATCACGCGGTGGGTGGACACACCTACACAGGCCAATAAAAAAGGCTGCCGCTCGTTACCTTGAATTCTGTAGGCGGCGAGATGGAATCCAAATTGGCGTGACCACTCCGTCCAGGTTTCCATTGCCGGGTCAAATGGCCGGAACGAGGATGCAACAGCATGTTGTGGCTGCGGTAGCGGTGAAGCGGCGGCTGCCGCATCGTTTTGCATTGCACGTTGACCCTGAACGAGCTGTCCAAGGGCATCCAATAACGCTTGAGTCTGCTGATTCTGCAAGCGATAAAATTCGGACAGTACATCTGGAGATTGTGGCGAAGCCATGACAAGGAAATTAGTGCAATACGAAAGCGAAATCCTCTTTTAAGCCTCGTCGCCAATATATGTAGTGTTAGCAGTTAGCCAACACTACGAACACTACCTGAGTGAGGAAGCCGATATGCGCGCGTTAACCCACGCAGGCTAGAGATAGGTCTGAAACAGGATACGTAATGAATGCTATAAAGAGAAGTACGTAGCTGCTGGAATACTTAACTTTAATCCATCATTGTTGTACATCGCTCTTGACGATACAAGTGAGACTCTGTAGATACATGAAATGTTACTAATAGCGCCTTGCTAGGTCGTAGCGATTGACTTAGCTGAAGGCTATTCTAATTATCTGCTCTGCAAAAGAGCGAGGCTTCGTCAGTGTGCATCGCTAGCGAAGTCGTCCGTACTACTGGGGCGAGTGCTAGTACGTCTCTCTAGACCTGCCGTGTGGTGGCGCTCGGTCTGCGATCACTGACAATGGCGACACGCGGGTCCGACATGTACTAATGGACCGCGGCCGATTTAAAGCTACCACCTAGCAAGTGTGGTGTCTGGCGGTGACATCACATCGCAGCGTAGTGCAACTCCACCGAGGGCTGTCTGGAGTAGGGTGGAGAAAGCAATGTGAAAGTTGCGAGCTGTCGAAGACGATCTTCATATTCCTAATGCGATTAGGACATCGTATACTCTTGACGACGTTTAGCACCTGTGCGGTCAGTCACCCAATTTCAGAATTCATGTTGAGTAATCCTGCTAAATTCCCATAATATTGTCTTTTTATATTGATGAGTAATATGGATAGTCGTCACGTTCATGTGGCGTCTACAATGCAAATTTAATGATACTATCCTAGGAAGTAACCTGCAATACGTTTTGTATTTCATAATCGGAACTATCTGCATTAACCGTCATCAGAGCAATGTCAGGGAACAGAATGCAGCAGTGCTTTGGTACCTACTTGGGGACCTGCTTGAGTCGTGTTCTAAGGAAAGGGTAGTTGCTGGTTCACATTATATTACACTAGCGAGGAGTACCGACTTTTCCTTTTCTCTGCGAACATCCAGAACTAAATTCAGTAACAAAATGCTAAGAATATATTTGCATTATGCCAACTCAAAGATCAATATGTATGGATATAGATATAGATTTTTATATTTAAAGCCATTCTCGTTCTGCGTTGGAATAAACATCATTCATAATTTGCTTGTTCTTGTTACGATTATTGTTGTCATTCTCTCACTTTCAAGAGTTTTCACATCCCTATTTAGTATCGGTGCACATGAAGAGTGGCTATGAAAGAAGGGAATACTGAATGTTACGTCATGCAGAATACACTCATTTAATTCGGCTCCTCGTGATCAACGCTACAGGAGAAGTGAGATACATAAAGTCGACATTGTGAGGACAGACATGCTGGCACAACTCTGCAACTACACAGTGTTAACAGATAAAATGGTGCTGCGGAATCGAAAGTGTACTACGGACTTTGCCACAGTAGCAGACAGCTGCTAATTTCGGACGATGACCGTAGATTACACTTCGGTCAGTGCTGGTTAGAGTGTTGCAACTGTAAATGGAAGACTTTGTTTGATAGTCTTGTGCTGATGCTGTCTGAATAAATTATGCCATTGGATAAAAAGCGGTTTAGTTTTGAGACCTAACCCACGAGGAAGGAAGGCACAGTGGTCTGCTTCAGGAATTCCAAGCAATAAAACACAAAAAACAACCCAGGAAGGGTTCGAACAGCTACTACTTTCATGCAGGGCCATGCATTTGGAATCTGTTCATCGTTACGGGGTCAAACAAGAGGGTAACATCACTGAAACAATGATCAGGCTACTTAGTATATAATAGAGCATACATATTTCAAGGAGGAAACGTATGAAGACGCAGACTTCCTCGTTATCAATATGTGCGGCATATCTTTCGTGTTAACGAAAGTAATATCCCGCTTTACCTCTTCTTACGTCTCAAATGAAATGAATGCCATGAGGAACGGAATATTTGTTGACTACGTCTCTTCTTGCTTCCATCCTTACCAACATATTTCTTCATTCTCGTGGTAATCATGATATTCTATGTGTATGCTGCAAAAGATTGCACGTGGACATATTCGACATCGAGGTGCAAAGCGTTTGGTATCTTACATTATATTCAATTCGAATAAGCTTCCGATGTAATTTTACTTCGTTTGTATTTTTAGATGATTATGAACGTTACAGAAAATTATCTCACATGCTTTATGTTGAATGAGAAACATTGAATGACCCGTTTTGCTTTCCATACGTTGAAATGATATAATGTCGGCGTCAACAGCCTTCTTCCACGCCGGAAGCTGAAACTGGTATCATTCTGGATTAATGATAATTGAATGTCTCAGATGTATACATAGCCCACAAGGCGGCGTCAGAAACCATCAGGGGAGAACGCCGCATAAAAAACAAACGTGCGCGCGCGTCTCCACTCTGAAGAACCGTATCGGAGAATCACGGCAAGCATTTCGCTGAAGAGCTGCCTCGTAAGAGAGCCGAGAAATGGCAGCGTCGTAGCAAGTATTTGTCAACACTGTGAGAGTGCATTTACTTCCGGGTGTAGGCCGGCATTACCTCGCTAAATTCACTTGACATTCGTTTTCCACATCGAAGACTCGTACGATATAATCCACTGTAAGATGAGACACTTAGAAAGTATATTTAATTTCTGGACTCCAAGAACGGCGTTCTCCACATAAGTAACACCTGTTTGTGTGTTTTAAGGTTGCGTTTTGAGGCTCAGGCAAAATCGCAGTGACTATAGTCCGTCTGTTGTCGCCAGTGTGTCGTTAGCTCAGAGGATATTCGTCGTATTGTGGCTTTTCTAACACGGGACATTCTGAATCGGAATACTCCCCTTTCATTATTAGTTCCGTGACGTGACTATTTTCCTCGGACAAAGACCAATGCTGTGAACTGGATTCGCGGACATGCCATTCACTACCTATTTGGACAAACTGTAGACTCTGTACTCGATTTTTGGACATATCTCAACGACCGTCTTTATGTCGTTGTCCGTCACCCAAAATACAGACAATTTTTCTCGAACTTCTTTGGGAGTGCTTTCCACGACCCGCCTCGCAGCTGGAATGTGTTAAGCCAAGAGTGAAGAAGGTTTCCTGTTGGAACCAATGAACATTTCTGAACTATTGAACGGAACACTTCAATTTCGAGAAGACGTGACTCAACATATTACCAGCGGGGCGCAGAAGGCGACTGATCAATTACACAACACAAATAAACAAAACAAAAAAAAATTAAAATAAAAATAAAATTCAGAAAATGGAAGATTTTGTTTTGTTTGTAAGGCTAGCCCTAACCCTGAATTCCCAAATTTCCCCTGGTATATAGGCAGATTTCTGGGGTAGATTTAGTCAGGAGCCAACGCCTGAAGTGGATCAGATGTTTTTTTTTGTTATAGGATGAAAAGTGGCGGTGGCAGTTAGTTTCTTTTTTTACTGCCATTTTCCTAAGGGGCTTTAAAATAAGAGAGAAAAAAGGGGTAATCGTCAAAAAAAGTAAAAGAAAAAAAGTAAAATTGAAAAAAAAAGAGGTTCCCTTGTGCGTTTCGGTGCTCTTACTGTATGACATAGCAGTTCCAATCTCGGTGGAAGCCGCTGACTACAACCTTTTATTTTCCATTTTAATTAATGGAGTTGCAAAATGCTAGTAAGAATTCCTTATACGGAATCTGAAGAATGCCTTTAAACATCAATCTTCGTCCGAATTTCGACTTAGTAAATTAAGTTAATATCATGGATGTCTGCTTTGCAAATGCCAAGGTGCTTCACTGTAAAATAGGTCCTGAAAAGATTCAAACCGACTGTCAACGATATAAATTTGAGCTTTGTTCGTCATATAGGTCTAACATGTCAGGAGGTTGTTTATGAAGTGCTCATGTTGATTAATATAGTTCCCTTCTTTTAAATTTTTGCAATAGCATTTAACTGTAGACGTTTTCTAACACCGGCGTTAACAATTCCTTTCCATTCTCTGAAACTTCCAAAACGACAAATTTTTCTGGTTTAAATCTGATGACCTTAACTATCACTTCCGATCAACATTAAATACTTCATGAACCCACCCATACATGGAACTCCAAATGTGCAGTTTTCTTGCACTGCTACAGAGCATGCATTGCAAGGTATTCACACAGTTTATCGCATAGACTTACCATAAGGAATGAAACAAGAACAGTAATACACTTTACACCACAGACGCTCACTCTGGCTTGACGAAAACATCCGAACATTGACCAAAAGTTGCACAAATAATTGAGTTTGAAAGGAAAAGAAACGAGGTATGAAGCATTTATGAATTCATCGAGTGTCGCGAGGTGGTTTAATTTCGGCCCAGTCTATAAAATTAATTTTGGGCCATACTCAGCTCTTGCCGATTAATGTAATATAATACCAGCCTACTAATCAGGGCGTCTGTCTCCGTTGCTTCAGGGCGCGAATGGATATTGTAGAAATTTTCTGTGGAGCAACATTTAATAATAAAGCGTTTTAAATCATCAAAAGCGATTAGCGTTAGCAGGCGTTTGTCGATAAAGAACGGGGGAGTGCAGCGCCGCTGCTGTCGCCACGGCCGCTGCCGGTAGCCAGCCAGTGGATCCCGGAGCTTTGCCGCATACGGCGTCCAGAGGAGGACAGTCTGCAGGAAATCGGCCACAAAATCGTTACTGGATAAAATTTTGATATCGGTGTGTCAGAAAGCGAAATAGATTGAATCTGCCTACCATTACATTCACGTCTCCAGCATTCAGACAGAAGAGGCTATAAAAAAATTTTATGCCACCTGCTCTCGATCCACTGACATAATGAACAGAAACAACGCACGCTACCGCTAGACCACAGGCGTAATCAGCCTAGGGTTTTTCTATCATGGGACAAGTTTTCCTCCAGGAAGTGCCGCAGTCTACAGTGTTGCCAGACTGTGAAGATAACCGGACTTAGAGAATCAGCGACTTGGCCAGTTTTTTTGTCCCATGTCGCGATCGGCGCGGAGTTAGCCTCTGAAGCGGCTGGCCGCCGGTCGAGTTTTATGTCAAAGAGTGTACCTTCCCGGCGCCATGCCGCGCAAGCGGCAACAAACGGCGCCTACCAAATTGTCCTCTCGTGCATCAAGAATACGCCCAAATCACGCCATACTATGAGCGTCAACAAGAAGAAAAGAAGAGCGTGGAAAAGACGCATGATGGTGACACTTGTCTATCAAGAGGACAATCACAGCAGCACAACATCACCATGTTTGTGGCTTGTCTATCAAGAGGCCAGGCAAAGTAATTCAACGTTCAGCGAGCCGCAGGAGAGTTGAGTGGCGTACCATGGATGCAGAAAACGAGCTGTAACCGTACCCAGCAGTCTGCAATTGCTTCACGGCCCTCTCCCTCTAAACAGCGATCCCTAATTAGTGCAACAGCAGCAGCAGGTGACCCTTAAAAGTAAAACAAATATGAGAACACTTTTTTTCATATGTGCACTACAGTTACACACACAGAAATCAAACAACCGAAAGAACCTCACTTCAGGCAACAAATAGGACTGCCAACATGAAGTTTTGCATTCGTTTGTTTGTGTGTTCTCGTTCTATGTGTTCTTGTGTTAGTTAAGATGTTCCTCTTATGACGATTATGTGTTTATAGGGAACTGATGCCTACTATGTTTTTCATGTGTTTTATGTGTTTAGTTAAGACTTTATTTCATAACTATGATGTTCTTATATCTTCTAGCGTTAGTTGTGAGGTAAAGAGCTTTTTTGTTTTGGTTTAGTATATGTGATTAAATATCTATACTGAAAAGAAAACTTAAAATGAATGAATGACTGCAAACAGAATACAGAGTTGGTATGGATGCTGTAAGCGTACGACATAAAACAAATGTTGCTCATGTGAGCGTATGTAAATACTAATAAGGATGTATGTAATCTGTTAAATATAATATTAGGTACTCTGCCGAAAGACGTAGGACATTTTTAATATGTTTGCTTCAGTTTCACTTTTGTTTTATTAGCTCTGAAGAGCGCAATTTGAAATTTAATGTTTTAATGTTTTTGCAGAAGGTAAAGTTTTCTTGTCAGTCAATAATAGACAAGCTTTTCTTATTTTTTCCTCAAGGCATTGGCCAAGAAACTGTTTTTAATACTAACGTAAAAAATTCACACCTCACACACGTGGTGTCTTGCAAATCTGTATATTGAGCAAGCAGTAAAGGAAACAAAAGAAAAATTCGGAGTAGAAGTTTCTTATGTCTTGGTGACGTTAGGATGTAAGCTTTATATGCTCACATTTTTGAAGGCATTTCTGCCAGTTTTCGGGAAATTTCACATGTTTTTCTGTTAGACATTCAATAGTGGCACTTAGACAAGAAATAAGATTTTGATAGGATGTCATTGTAAAGGTATGAATACTGTGAGTGGGAAACTAATAATGTATTTATTTATGCTGGTGTTGGCCAGGTGTAAATCCTTGCCAAATCCGCAAAAACAGCTGTTCAATGATAGAAATTTGTCTTACACACCCAGAGATAGAGGGTTTACAATTTTTATTTGTACATATGACTTACTGCGCATGAAGTAAGCCACACTCCCTATAAAAATTCTTTGCAACAGGAGTCTGATGAAAAGTGTCAAAGCTTTTCATGTTTTTAACTGCTTTTAAAATCAGTCATTACTTTATGGCAATATATGAAGTGTGATGGAGGTGAATTATTGTGTCATTAAGCATCGATAAAGGGCTATGATTCATCTCTTTTCAAACTTGGTGCACATTGTGCATGAAAGGAATTCTTCTGATGGGTTCCTAGCTGGGAAGCCCGGCGACCAGGTGGACACAGGCAGTGCGCCCACGGGCGAGCGGCGGTCGCGCGCCCATGTCGGCACGCTTCACAGAGGGCAGGCCCCCAGAGGATTAGCGGCAGGCGAAGACGCTGCATACATCAACACGCTGCCAAGGGAAGCCGTGGACATTCGCTCGTGTGCCAGAAGCGGCGGAAACTAAAAACAAAGCGAAAAACAGTTTTGTCACGACTCTAGGTAACGCGGGCAGAGCGGCGAGTAGAATAGCAACAGCACGACTGGGATGTCCCAGAATCTCAAGTGGCCCGGGGAATTTTGGCCGTTTCCCGCGAGCAGAACACCTGGGAACGTAGCGGCAATACTCAAAGGGAGAAGTCTCGGCTTATTTTTATACTCTGTCTCACACAGGGTATGGTTCTCTTTTCCTCGCGGAATGCTACGGCAAGGAGGGAGGAAATTTTGAAAGGGACTTCTTCATTGGCAAGAATCTAATGTTCGCTTTGAAAAATAGTACGAGCTACGTAATTTGCGGAAGGGCAGAGACAAGACGCCGGTGGGGAGCGGCTCTCTCTCTTTCCAGGAGCGAGAAAAGCACTGGTATTGGGCTTTCCGAATACTGCCCCTGAGGAGGCAGGAGTTCACTCTTGACTGCTTCCGATAAGTATCAAAGATTCTCTTATCGCTTGTCATGAGACAATGCACTTTGCATTCGTCGCAAACAGCGTGGAGAGCAAAGTTTGTTAGATCCAAGTAGGCGAGCTTCTCTCAAAAAGAGAATTGAAGTTTTCGAAATGTGGTGCTACAAAAGAACGCTGATGATTAGTTGGATAGATCACATGAATTATGAGCACTGAATTGATTTTGGAGAAGAGGATTTTGTGGCACAACTTGACTAGAAGAAGAGATTGGTTGGTAGGACATGTTATGAGGCATCAAGGAATCACCAATTTAGTATTGGAGGGCAGAGTGGAGGGTAAAAATAGTAGAGGGAGACCAAGAGATGAATATGCTAAGCAGTTTCAGATGGATGTAGGTTGCAGCAGGTATTGGGAGATGAAGAAGCTTGCACAGGATTGAGTAGCATGGAGAGCTGCATCAAACCAGTCTCTGGACTGGAGACCACAACAACAACATCATCATCTGCAGAATTTCAGAGTACTCCAGTCAACACTGTCAACAGCTTTCACTAAGTCTACAAACGCTGTAAAAGTAGCTTTCTTTGTCTTTTCTTAACCTTTTATCTATGAGGCGTCGTAGGGTTATTATTGCCTCACGTGTAACTACATATCTCCGAAATCCAAACTGATCTTCCCCGAGATCTGCTTCTACCAGTTTGCCATTCTCCCGATAAAATTCTCGTTAGTATTTTACAACCATGTCTTATTAGAATGATAGCTCGGTAAGATCCGCACCTGTCAGCACCTGCTTTCTTTGGAATTGGAATTAATATATTCTTCTTGAAGTGTGAAGGTATTTCGCCTTTCTCACACATCTTGCACACCAGATGGGAGAGTTTTGTTGTGGCTGGCTCTCCCAAGGCTGTCAGTAGTTCTGACGAAATTCCGTCTACGCCCGGGGCCTTTCTTCGAGTCAGGTCTTTCAGTTCTCTGGGATACAATGAGTGAAACATGTGAATACACAAGAGAAGTTCTCGGGTTTTACGTGGTTAGCACATGAACGTCAAATTTCATTAATAACTCGAAAATGAAAGCTTTTCCGCCTATGTTTATGTGAACATTTTTTCTTTGCTTGGTGCAAGAAAACTGTCCCCAAAATTTGTACGAATACTTTTAAATACCCTGTGTAGAACACATTTATCAGAACAGTTTCCGATGTTAGGAATCGATCATGTAGATTCTAATATCTTTAAAAGAAATAGATTAACTTTTCATTATCTTGATGAGTTCCGTATTTTGCTGGGTAAGGGGGCAGTTCGTTTTCTGCATCGTTGGTACGCCACTCAACTCTCCTGTGGCTCGCTGAACGTTGAATTACTTTGCCTGGCCTCTTGAAAGGATAAAATGCCTTGGCTACGTGTTTTGAAAATAAGGATCGCCTGATCCATTGACATTGCAAAGACTGCGTCACAAAAGCGGAAGTTTTGTCTACAGCTTTCCCGTATCTACTAAATGGGATCGGAGATATGTGCAGACGCTTCGCTCCCCCCAGCTGCAGTAAAGTGTTGGCCAGTGGTACGAGAATCCAGTCGGATCGCGTCGCCGAAAACTGGATTAAAGAGCAGCAGCGGCGCGAACTGCTTTACGTAATTCTGCGATCTGAAGAAGGCGGCGGGCCTGATAAAGTGTTTTGCGCTCCGAGCCGACGGCACCATTTGTTACCCGAGTCGCTAAGGCGGAAGGACAGCTACAGGCGTATCCCTTTCTCCTGCAGAATACCCGTATTACGTCTTCCACGTGGACAAGAAAAATTCCATCGTGCACAACTGAATGGCTGTTTTGTTTCTAACCTGACATAATTCGCTTATCCATGCTAGCTATCATCAGTGGTATATAAAATGACCGAAATTATTTAACTGTACGTACACTCATAAAAAACGTTTGCATCTCCTCGGTAAGGAGAGTTCCGGAACCTATACAGAAAATTGGAATAGAGATCAACGTAAACGTCATTTCCGGCCTTTTTATTGCTCATGAAAACCACACACTGCATGTTGCACCACCATACAGCGAGACCTTCAGAGGTGGCGGTTCAAAAATGTTCAAATGTGTGTGTGAATTCCTAGGGGACCAAACTGTTGAGCTCATCGGTCCCTAAACTAACACACTACTTAATCTAACTTAAACTAGCTTACGCTAACGACAACCCACACACCCATGCCCGAGGGAGGACTCGAACCTCGGGCGGGAACGACTGTGCAATCCGTGATATGGCGCCTCAAATCGCGCAGTCACTCTGGGAGACTAGGTGGTGGTCCAGATTGCTGTACACACAGGTACATCTAATATCCAGTAGCACATCCTCTTGCATTGATGCATGACTGTATTCGCCGCAGCACAAGTTCATCATGGCACTGTTGGTCCAGATCGGCCCACTCCTCAACGGCAATTCGACGTAGATCCCTCAGAGTGATTGGTGGGTCACGTCGTCCATAAACAGCCCTTTTAAATCTGTCCCAGGCATGTTCGATAGGGTTCATGTCTGGAGAACATGCTGGCCCCTCTAGGCGAGCGATGTTGTTATCCCGAAGGAAATCATTTACAAGATGTGCACGATGGGGGCGCGGATTGTCGTCCATGAAGACGAATGCCTCGCCAATATGCTGCCGATATGGTTGCACTATCGGTCGGAGGATGGCATTTACGTATCGTACAGCCGTTACGGCGCCTTCCGTGACCACCAGTGACGTACGTCGGCCCCATATAATGCCACCCCAGAACAGTAGGGAACCTCCACCTTGCTGCACTCGCTGGACAGTGTGTCTAAGGCATTCAGCCTGACCGAGTTGCCTCCAAACACGTCTCCGACGATTGTCTGGTTAAAGTCATATGCGACACTCATCGGTGAAGAGAACGTGATGCCCGTCCTGAGCTGTCTATTCGTCATGTTGTTGGGCCGATCTGTACCACACTGCATAGTGTCGTGGTTTCAAAGATGGACATCGTCATGGACGTCGGTAGTGAAGCTGCTCATCATGTAGCCTATTACGCACAGTTTGAGTCATAACACGACGTCCTGTGGCTGCACGAAAAGCATTATTCAACACTGTAGCGTTGCTGACAGGGTTCCTCCGTGTCATAATCCTTAGGTATCGGTCATCCACTGCAGTAGTAGCCCTCGGGCGGCCTGAATGAGGCATGTCATCGACAGTTCCTGTCTCTCTGTATCCCCTCCATGTCGCTTTGGTTCACTCCGAGACGTCTGGACACTTTCCTTGTTGAGAGCCCTTCCTGGCACAAAGTAACAATGCGGACGCGATCGAACCGCAGTATTGACCTTCTAGGCATGGTTGAACTACAGACAACACGAGCCTTTTACCTCCTTCCTGGTGGAATGACTGGAACTAATGGGTTGTCGGACCCCCTCAGTCTAAAAGGCGCTGCTCATGCATGGTTGTTTAGATCTTTGGGCGGGTTTAGTGACATATCTGGTCAGAGGGACTGTGTCTGTGATACAATATCCACAGTCAACGCCTGTGTTCAGCAGTTCTGAGAAATGGGGTGATGTAAAATTTTGTTTGATGTGTGTATTCTGTTAGGAGGTGTGTAGCGTTTCCCGGTGTTGTGTTGGCAGAAGAGCCAACACCGTGTAACTAGTGGGGGCCAAAATGCACGCGTTTTAGCTCACGCAGGCTGGCGTGAGGAAGGAAGGACTCTACTGACGTGAGGTATGGAACACGACAAGGAATTAGAATTCAGAAAGCGGACGTAATTACTGTGATACTTAACTTTAATGCATTAATAATGAACGTTGCTCTTGAGGGTACATGATTCACAATATTTTAAAGCCCATCTTTAATGGACATATTTTTCTTGTTGTGGTCCATAATATAACCTTTGAAAATTGCCCAGCAACAACAGCACCAATACGTGTATCACTGTCAGAGGTAGCAGAACGATTTTCTCTTGTAACTTTTTATTTGGTCATTTGCAGACCAGTGTCCTTTACCTCAAATTCCTACATTTTCCTTTATCCATCATCACACAGTCATCCTATATTCTCCACTGACGATGGGCTCTATGCGGTTACTTCATGCAGCGTTGCTTGTCTGTGAGCACTGACAACTCTGCACAAACGCCGTTGCTCTCGGTCGTTAAGTGAATGCCGTCGGCCACCGCGTTGTCCGTGGTGAGAGGTGATGCCTGGACTCTGTTATCCTCGGCGCACTCTTGACACTGTGAGCCACGAAATATTAAATTCCCTAACGATTTTCGAAATGGAATATCCTGTGCGTCTATCTCCAACTACTGTTCCGCGTTAAAAGTCTGTTAATTCGCTTCGTGCGGCCACAATCACGTCAGGTCAGGTCAGAAACCTTTCCACGTGGATTACCTGAGTACAAATGACGGCTGCGACAGTGTTCTGCCCTTTTATACGTCCTTTATTCGATGCTACCGCCATCTATATATGTGTCTATCATTATCACATAACGTTCCTCACCTCAGTGTATTGTTTCATTCCTACGCTTCGCCTGCATAAGCGTGGAATCGAGTATATTGCCTCGACATTAAGATTTTCTTACACGTCACTATCATTTCTCTATCATTTCTCTATAGGGTGATTCCATGATGCCGTCACAAATTTCAGGGATGATGGAGAATGCTAAATGCATCAATCTGAAATAAGTACCCTAGTGCATAAACGACTGTATCGAAAGGTCTAAGTTCCGTTTGAGGCTGGCGCAGCGCTAAAACTAAGGGCCCAAACTTCCAAACCCTCATTGTGAAGTACAGAATTCGCTCTGAATCCTACAGAACTCCCTTTGATAATCTCCACTGTTGATGAACTAGAAACTGCGCATCTGATTTTATGTCAGAGAGAATGAAAATCCTAAGTCTTCTACTTCTACTACTACTCCATCCAAACAGGCCTTGGAAGACCCAATGGTATCGACCGACCGCTGCGTCATCCTCAACCGATAGGCGTCACTGAATGCGGACGTGCAGAGGCACGTGGTCAGCACACCGCTCTCTCGCCCGTTGACAGTTTCCCTGACCGGAGCCGCTACTTCTCAGTCAGTTAACTCCTCAGCTGGCCACACGAGGGCTGAGTGCACCCCACTCGCCAACAGCGCTTGCCAGACCTGGACAGTCAACCAGCGAAGTGCTCGACAAGCCCAACAGCTCGTAACTTCGGCGATCTGACTGGAAACTATGTTACCATAGTGGCAAGGCCGTTGGAAATACTAATTCTGTGATACAGTAATTATGAACTCCATTTACGTGCACAAGTTTCACTAGCTGCTACATTTTCAACAGTTGTTGAAAATGGCGTCTCCCAAAGTCAATGCAGGCATGGTACCATCACAGAAAATTGTGTTGTACCCGTCGTAAGACACTTGGTGTCATTTGAAGACTGTCGCAGGCAGCGAGAATTGTTGCCTTGAATCTGGACAGGCGTATTGTATACAGGACGTTTCACATGGCTGAACAAGAATAAATTGTGGTGAGGTGAAGTGAACGTACTGGCCACGAAACAGGACCTCCTTCGCCTATCCACATTTCACGAAATGTCTGATCCAGATGTTCACGAAGCCACAGTGCAAAGTGGGACCGAACTCCGTCATACTGGAACGACATCTGTCGACGAATATCAAGTGGGATATGTTCCAGGAATCTGGATAGTGTGTCTCTGATGAACAGTGGGTACATTAGTGCATCAAAACGATTCTCGCTTATAACTTTCGAGTCGGTCGATTCTGGACCAGGACCCCTTACCTTAAAGTGATCCATTTACTGTTCTCCATCATCCACGGAAGTTCGTAATATCGTCACGACATCAACCTGTGCATTACACAGTACATAATGACAGTCTCTGTAAATCAATCATTAGCGTTGCTGTCTTTGGTGTGCAAGGCCCTAGGTTGGATTCCCGAAGCCTCCTCGGATTTTTCTGAACGGGATATATTCGGCCTTAAGAGGCCTAATGAAGAACTGCTTGAATAAAAAGGCAGTCGCACTGTAAGGGGTTGGTAACGTGCTGATCACATGTCCGACGATCATACATCGCTTCTCGTACTGCCTTGTAGGCACCAGGTAACCAGTCAGAATAGCGCTAAGGCCTAATCCGCAAGCAGTGTTTACGCTTACCTTTGTTTCATACATAACCCTCCCCGTTCCCAGTTCAAAACTTGGCCTTACTAACATGCTGAAGATCGGCTGAAGGATAATGGGAGTGGCACTGCTGTGAAAATTTAGAGAAACGATGATGTAGGCTGACCACCAGCCTACTTTTCACGTAAGGAGCACGAAGATAAGATACGAGAAATTAGAGAGCATTGTGAGGCATATAGACGGTCGTTTTTCCATCGCTGTATTTGCAATTGGAACAGAAAAGGAAATGACTAGTAGCGGTACAGGATACCGTCCACCACACACCATGTGGTGGCTTGTATATGGATGTAGAGTGGAATAAATAATGGTTTCATCCAGCGAGTGCACCAGTGTATCGGTGTCCAGGTACAGGAGAGTCAAAGTCAATGTTGTGTTATGTAATTAATGACGTTGTGTTTCAGTGAACGGCACACTGTGGTACATGTTTGAATAGGTCTGTAGGAGAGGAAATGAATTACCGAATAAAAAATACAGGGTGCCTTTTAAAGAAGTCATACCGCTGTTCAAATCTTTGTAAAAAACAAAGCTGGAGCGAAGGAAATTGTGCTGATTCATGTCCCCCTGACGACTAAAGAACATTTGCTTGAAATATTTTGTAATTTGCATCTGGACAAACAGTTATTTAGGGTGGTCAAGATAAATGGGTTACCCTGTATAATTGCGAAAGTGTTGCCGGAGCAGGAACTCTCGGTTATGTCCCATAAGCGCTCGATGGGATTCATGGCAGGCGATCGGGGTGGCCAAATCATTCCTCAACTATCAATAATGTTCTTCAGACTGATCATGAACAACTGTGGCTTGGTGACATGGCGCATCGTCATCCATAAAAATTCTGTCGTTGTTTGGAAACATGAAGGCCACCAATGGCTGCAAATGGTCTCCAAGTAGCTGAAACTAGCCGTTTCCAGTCAATGATCCTTGTAGAGACAACCCACGCCATTATGGAACCACTACCAGCTTGCACAGTGCCTCGTTGACATGTTGGATGCACGGCTTCGTGAGGTCTGCACTACTCTCGAACGACACCGTCAGCTCTCACCAACTGGAATCGGAATTTACCTGACCAGGACTCTGACTTCCAGTCGTCTAGCGTCATACTGATATCAAAATTAAATCAATACCATTAGCTGCTGATAGGCGTTGATATACATCAACGGGGACAGTTGGAAATGTGTCCACGACCGGGACTCGAATCCAGGATCTCCTGCTTACATGGCAGATGCTCTATCCATCTGAGTAACCGAGGGCACAGAGGATAGTACGACTGCAGAGACTTATCGCCGGCACGCTCCCCGTGAGACCCTCGTAACTTATAGTCCACACACTACATTCGTAGTGCCCCTGCCATTATATCCATTACACGCGGCAGACAATCCACGGAGTCCCGTAAGAGTTCAGGCAATTCGTGTGCATCCGCACTGAAGAAGGTTAGCGTTAACGATATGAAGATGGCATCTGTTCTTTCGGACATGTCCGAAAGAAGAGATGCCGTCTTCATATCGTACCGAAATGGTCGCGAGCCCAGCACAGGCGCTGCAGGCGATGTCGTGGTGTTAGCAAGGGCAGCCGCGTCGCTCTTCTGTTGTCATAGCCCATTAACGTCAAATTCTGACGCGTTTTCCTAACGGATACGTTCGTCGTACGTTCTACATTGATTGGTGCGGTGGTATCATGCAGTGCTGCTTGTCTGTTAGTACTGACAACTGTACGTGAACGCCCTACTCTCGGTCGTTAAGTGAAGTGCGTCGGCCACTTCGCTGTCCACTCTGAGACGTAATGCTCGAAATGCGGTATTCTCGGCACAGTGTTTATACCACGGGTTCTCGCATATTGAATACCCTATAAATTTGCGAAATGGAATGTCCCATCCTTCTAGCTCGAACTACCATTCCGCGTTCAGCGTCTGTTTATTCCGGTCGTGCGACCGTAACCACGCCGGGAATCTTTTCAGATGAATCACCTGAGTGCAAAGGACAACTCCGCCAGCGCACTCCCCTTTTATAACTTGTGTACGTGATACTGTCGTCATCCGTAAATGTACGTATCGCTGTCTCATTACCTTTGTCGCTTCAGTTTATAAACAAAAACTTCAATAACCGTGAACATGTCGAGGCAAGAAGGAAAGTACCGTGTTCAGTCAATAACGACATAGGTGCCGGCCGTTGTGGCCGAGCGGTTCTAGGCGCTTCAGCCCGGAACCGCGCTGCTACTACGGTCGTAGGTTCGAATCCTGCCTCGGGCTTGGATGTATGTGATGTCCTTAGGCTAGTTAGGTTTAAGTAGTTCTACATTCTAGGGGACTGATGACCTCAGACGTTAAGTCCTATAGTGCTTACAACCATTTGAAGGACATAGGTATATGGGGGTAGTTTGTGTTGTTGCCCCGGATGATGATTACACGAACATTTTGTCAGGATTTGTAAGCGGTCGGTCCTCGAGGTACGGCAATACGCGAACACCGAAAAGTAAGTTTAAACAGTTTTATTAACAAAGGCTGATTATAAAACACGGACGCTACACATTCCCATCACCACTGTGTTTGGCATCCTAATTACGGTCCCATCGAAAGGCTCCGTGGTGAGCTAAGAAAAGAGACGTATTCGTTCCGGAGGCCACGCCAGTTAAAACGGCGCGCTGCGGACGGCGGCCGGTTGCTCACTCCCTGCATCGCACTGCGGCCGGACGCACATCTACTGACCGAGCAAATGGTCAGCGTTCCAGATAGGCCGGCTGGAGATCGCGTGTTACGTACCGTACAACTGCGTGCAACCCCTAGACCCTCACATAGGCTTATAAAAGTTGCATTACAAAGAGTACAATACAAAATCGCATTAGTTCAGAACTTATGAGAAAAATTATCATTCTCATTAATTCGTAAATTGCTCAGGTCGTTCTTACTTGACATTGCTCCTATTCAGCAGCACATTCTCAACAACGTGTGAAATTCAAAACTCGAAACAGGAAAGTGCAAAAGTGTTCAAAAATGGCCCTGAGCACTATGGGACTTAACTTCTGATGTCATCAGTCCCCTAGAACTCAGAACTACTTAGACCTAACTAACCTAAGGACATCACACACATCCATGTCCGAGGCAGGATTCTAACATGCGACCGTAGCGGTCGCCCGGTTCCAGACTGTAGCGCCTAGAACCGCTCATCAGAAAGGGCACACTTATATTTACATACTGGTATCGTAACATCGAATTTCATAGAACGTACTTTAGTTAAACTACTAAGAAGGTGTCAGAACCTACTAGGCAACGGAAAGGTTTGTAAGCCCTTCGCCACCATTGGGTGGCTTGCGGAGTATAAATGTAGATGTGGAAGAAAAGGTACTGTATTTCAGTGCGATGCAAACCATCTAGACATCAGCTGTTAATTTACAATGTCTCACATCTATTCATTACGTTGCATTAACCACGAATAATACCCAGCTGCATCTTGTGCCTGTGGTGTAGGGGTAGCATCTTTGATTCATAATTAAAAACGTCTTCGGTCCCGGGCTCGATCCCCGCCACTGCGTAAATTTTGATAAATAATCAGCATTGGCGGCCGAAGACTTCCGGCATAAGAAGTCAGCCTCATTCTGCCAACGGCCTTGTCAAAGAGGGCGAAGGAGCGGATAGAGGTTCAGGGCACTCTCTTGTCCTAGGGGTGGGAAATTGCCCCTAAAGGCGCAAGAATCAGCAATGATCAACGACATGAGGATGCAGAAGGCAATGGAAACCACTGCATTAAAGACACGTAACGTGTATCCACAGGACATGTGGCCTGTAATTGAAGAAGTGTCATGATGATCTCTCCATTGGCAAAAGATTCCGGAATAGTCCCCCATTCGGATCTCCGTAAGCGGACTGCCAAGGGGGAGGTTACCATGAGAAAAAGATTGAATAATCAACGAAAGGATTACGTTCTACGAGTCGGGGCGTGGAATGTCAGAAGCTTGAACGTGGTAGGGAAACTAGAAAATCTGAAAAGGGAAATGCAAAGGCTCAACTAGATATAGTAGGGGTCAGTGAAGTGAAGTGGAAGGAAGACAAGGATTTCTGGTCAGATGAGTATCGGGTAATACCAACAGCAGCAGAAAATGGTATAACAGGTGTAGGATTCGTTATGAATAGGAAGGTAGGGCAGAAGGTGTGTTACTGTGAACAGTTCAGTGACCGGGTTGTTCTAATCAGAATCGACAGCAGACCAACACCGACAACGATAGTTCAGGTATACATGCCGACGTCGTAAGCTGAAGATGAACAGACAGAGAAAGTGTATGAGGATATTGAAAGGGTAATGCAGTATCTAAAGGGGGACGAAAATCTAATAGTCATGTGCGACTGGAATGCAGTTGTAGGGGAAGGAGTAGAAGAAAAGGTTACAGGAGAATATGGGCTTGGGACAAGGAATGAAAGAGGAGAAAGACTAATTGAGTTCTGTAACAAGTTTCAGCTAGTAATAGCGAATACCCTGTTCAAGAATCACAAGAGGAGGAGGTATACTTGGAAAAGGCCGGGAGATATGGGAAGATTTCAATTAGATTACATCATGGTCAGACAGAGATTCCGAAATCAGATACTGGATTGTAAGGCGTACCCAGGAGCAAATACAGACTCAGATCACAATATAGTAGTGATGAAGAGTAGGCTGAAGTTCAAGACATTAGTCAGGAAGAATCAATACGCAAAGAAGTGGGATACGGAAGTACTAAGGAATGACGAGATACGTTTGAAGTTCTCTAAAGCTATAGATACAGCAATAAGGAATATCGCAGTAGGCAGTACAGTTGAAGAGGAATGGACATCTCTAAAAAGGGCCATCACAGAATTTGGGAAGGAAAACATAGGTACAAAGAAGGTAGCTGCGAAGAAACCATGGGTAACATAAGAAATACTTCAGTTGATTGATGAAAGGAGGAAGTACAAACATGTTCCGGGAAAATCAAGAATATAGAAATACAAGTCGCTGAGAAATGAAATAAATAGGAAGCGCAGGGAAGCTAAGACGAAATGGCTGCAGGAAAAATGTGAAGACATCGAAAAAGAAATGATTGTCGGAAGGACAAACTCAGCATACAGGAAAGTCAAAACAACCTTTGGTGACATTAAAAGCAACGGTGTTAACATTAAGAGTGCAACGGGAATTCCACTGTTAAATGCAGAGGAGAGAGCAGATAGGTGGAAAGAATACATTGAAAGTCTCTATGAGGGTGAAGATTTGTCTGATGTGATAGAAGAAGAAACAGGAGTCGATTTAGAAGAAATAGGGGATCCAGTATTAGAATCGGAATTTGAAAGAGCTTTGGAGGACTTACGGTCAAATAAGGCAGAAGGGATAGATAACATTCCATCAGAATTTCTAAAGTCATTGGGGGAAGTCGCAACAAAACGACTATTCATGTTGGTGTGTAGAATATATGAGTCTGGCGATATACCATCTGACTTTCGGAAAAGCATCATCCACACAATTCCGAAGTCGGCAAGAGCTGACAAGTGCGAGAATTATCGCACAATCAGCTTAACAGCTCATGCATCGAAGCTGCTTCCAAGAATAATATACAGAAGAATGGAAAAGAAAGTTGAGAATGCGCTAGGTGACGATCAGTTTGGCTTTAGGAAAAGTAAAGGGACGAGAGAGGCAATTCTGACGTTACAGCTAATAATGGAAGCAAGGCTAAAGAAAAATCAAGACACTTTCATAGGATTTGTCGATCTGGAAAAAGCGTTCGACAATATAAAATGGTGCAAGCTGTTGGAGATTCTGAAAAAAGTAGGGGTAAGCTATAGGGAGAGACGGGTCATATACAATATGTACAACAACCAAGAGGGAATAATAAGAGTGGACGATCAAGAACGAAGTGCTCGTATTAAGAAGGGTGTAAGACAAGGCTGTAGCCTTTCGCCCCTACTCTTCAATCTGTACATCGAGGAAGCAATGATGGAAATAAAAGGAAGGTTCAGGAGTGGAATTAAAATACAAGGTGAAAGGATATCAATGATACGATTCGCTGATGACATTGCTATTCTGAGTGAAAGTGAAGAAGAATTAAATGATCTGCTGAACGGAATGAACAGTCTAATGAGTACACAGTATGGTTTGAGAGTAAATCGGAGAAAGACGAAGGTAATGAGAAGTAGTAGAAATGAGAACAGCGAGAAACTTAACATCAGGATTGATGGTCACGAAGTCAATGAAGATAAGGAATTCTGCTACCTAGGCAGTAAAATAACCAATGACGGACGGAGCAAGGAGGACATCAAAAGCAGACTCCCTATGGCAAAAAAGGCATTTCTGGCCAAGAGAAGTCTACTAATATCAAATACCGGCCTTAATTTGAGGAAGAAATTTCTGAGGATGTACGTCTGGAGTACAGCATTGTATGGTAGTGAAACATGGACTGTGGGAAAACAGTAACAGAAGAGAATCGGAGCATTTGAGATGTGGTGCTATAGACGAATGTTGAAAATTAGGTGGACTGATAAGGTAAGGAATGAGGAGGTTCTACACAGAATCGGAGAGGAAAGGAATATGTGGAAAACACTGATAAGGAGAAGGGACAGGGTTATAGGACATCTGCTAAGACATGAGGGAATGACTTCCATGGTACTAGAGGGAGCTGTAGAGGGCAAAAACTGTAGAGGAAGACGGAGATTGGAATACGTCAAGCAAATAATTGAGGACGTAGGTTGCAAGTGCTACTCTGAGATGAAGAGGTTAGCACAGGAAAGGAATTTGTGGCGGGCCGCATCAAACCAGTCAGTAGACTGATGATAAAAAAAAAAAGTATCTTAGCATCTCTTGAAGGCTCTGTTCGTTGATACTGTATGTTATTAGCTGACATTTATTTGTAACAAATTGTATCAATACAGTTGTGTTTTGGTAGATTCTTAATGTGCCGTTATCTTAAACAGCCGTAGTGCATTTTCATAATTCGAAGGTTACATAAATTCTTTAACCAACAGTATCACGTTTCCCTCATTTTCTTACAACAGCCTACGATGGGTTTTCAAAACATTTTTAATTTGCTCGTGCTTATAAACGGCATATACACATATGGGCCTCAACTGGTATCCAATATGGCTTCTCCTGGCCCTGTGCTGAACAGAGATGGCGTCGAGTGACATAGGAGGCGTTCTTCCATCTCACCGGTCTGCGTTTAAACGCACGTTCAGAATATCAGACGTGCTAATAATATCGCTCTGCATGTTCTGAAAGACTTGCCAACGTGCTTTTTCCTATGACATTAGAATTCGCCACGCTCAACGCTGGTGTTCGAACGCACGGTCCGTGTGCCGACGGCATTAGAGGGGGAGGGGGGGTAGGACGTCTAATGGGCCGATTTGGAGCAGGAGGGGCAACACAGCAGATTTTAATTTCCACTGTCTATACTTTTACAAACAAATTCATAAAAATTTGTCAGAATGACCAGGAGGGATCAGGATTCACACTCGTGGCAATGGAAGTTCAAAAACACAACAAAATAAACTTTTGCACAACATACAAACCATACTTATAGATGTATGAAACACTAGATTTTATTTAATTTACGAAAAAAGTGAATGACCTATTACATTTTGAACTTCGTGTTTAGAAAAAGCCCAAATTTTATTGTTAATTATCTCAATTTTTCCACAGTTTTTAAGGGAACACGGAATCGGAATTTGGGTTTAAAAATCGATTTTCGTTTTATTGACGTATTGTATTCCACCAAGTTTCCTCTTTAAAATGACGTATGGTATATAGCTCTACTAGATTTATAACTATTTTATTTTTATGGATTTATGAGATTGAGTATTGCGCTTTAGTTAGCAAGTCTCTCATGGCTGACCACAAAATTTTTGGCAGTACATTTATGTGACATGAATTCAAATATCCCGCTTTCCAGCGACTCTTTATACACTATTTGTTCGAAAATGTTTCCTTCTGGTTTCCTCGAGTTAGTCTTTGACTTAGTGACAGAATTGTTTGTAAACAGTGTGCTATATGAAAATTGTTGTTGTCGAGTTATTTCGTATTTAGTTCTTCCTTTTTCGCAGTGAAAATGCCTAGAGGTAGAGAAAAAGTTTTTAAAAAGCGTGCGAACTGGCAAACGAAAAGAAATGATGATTCATTAGCAAAGCACAGCAATTCTTCATCATCACTGTTGGAAAATGTGAGTCCACTTACTACTGATTTGCCGACCGGACTTACTACAAATGAAAACAGTGCTTCTCATAAAAAACTAAGAGTTTTGGAAGAGAAATATAATTTACTTGGTAAAGAGAAAGAAGTTTTTGAAATCATTGATACGAGTATATTGTGCGAAGCTCTTGAGAGCAGTGTGTGCTGCAGAAAATGTCACGTAAACGTTTCTCTGAAAGTAGAATCCCATGTTGGCTGGCTGCCCAGTTTAATTTAATATGCATTGTTTGTAAGTACAGTTGTAAGTTTCCAAGTTCTGTTTCAGTAACTGTAAGTAGTGGATACAAGAAAACTGAACTTCATAGTGTAAATATTAGGTTAGTTTATGGATTGCGAGCAATTGGTAAGGGCAAAGCAGCTGCTCATATGCTATGTGGTGTTCTAAATCTTCCAAATGCACCTTCAAAGTTTGATGCTTACAACTATGTACTAGAATCTGCAGTTGAAGACGTAGCGAAGAAGTCAATGCAGTTAGCTGTGGAAGAAGCAGTGAAAGAAAATGCTGGCAGTCGTGACCTCACAGTAGCTTTTGATGGCACGTGGCAAAAAAGGGGTCACATTTGCAACAATGGTTTTGTAACAGCAACTAGTGTTGACACTGGCAAGGTTATTGATGTTGCAATAATGTCTAAATACTGTAGATGCATGAAAGGCTGAAAAATGAACATAGTGATGACTGTGTTGCTAATTATTATGGTAGTAGTGGTGGAATGGAGGTTTCTGGGGTGAAAAAAAATTTTCATCGCTGTTCAGAGTGGTATAATGTTCGCTATGTCAAGTATCTGGGAGATGGTGACTCTAAAGCATTCAAAGAAGTTTTGGAAAGCAAACCATATGGGAACAGAGTAAATATAAGCAAACTTGAATGTGTCGGACATGTGCAGAAGAGAATGGGTGCCAGGCTGAGAAGGTGGAAATCAGGTATGAAACGGAAAAACTTGCATGGCAAAGGAAGATTGACTGATTACATAACTGATAAAATTCATAATTTGTATGGCCTTGCGATCAGACAAAATACAGGCAATCTTGAAGAAATGAGGAAAGCTATACGGGCTTTGTATTTCCACACCGCATCCACAGATGAGCACCCAGAACGTGGTTTGTGCCCCAAAGGGGAAAAGAGCTGGTGTAAATACAATAGGGGACTAACTACTGGAGAGAAATACATTCACCACCACAGTCTACCATTTGCAAACGTCCTGACTCTTCTCTTCAGAAAATCCTATCCGTGTCCTATGGAGTTTACGTCGGGACTACATGCTGGTCACTCTAGAACACTGGTATTGTGCCGCCGAATAAAATTTTGCTCTGCGGCTGCAACATGGTCATGAGCGTTGTCGTGCTGTCGCGCGTTAGAAGAAACCTTTACCAACATCTCGTGTCGAAGGTTCTAAATTATGATCAAACATTTCGTTGATGTACTTCTCCCCTATTACATGTGTGTTATTCCTTCTGTGGATCATGACCAGTTCTGTTCCAGTGTACACTGTGATTACTTCCCACAGCGTTACAGCGTATCCTCCAAAATTGACTGCTGGAGACACTGCAGCTTCCCTATTATGTCTCTCACGAGTTCAGAAATGGTTCAAACGACTCTACGCACTATGGGACTTAACATCTGAGGTCATCAGTCCCCTGGACTTAGAACTACTTAAACCTAACTAACCTAAGGACACCAAACACATCCACGCCCGAGGCAGGATTCGAAGCTACAAACGTAGCAGCAGCGCGGTTCCGGACTGAAGCGCCTAGAACCGCTGGGTCACAGCGGCCGGCCCCTCACGAGTTCTCCATACCCCGATACGAACATCGTTTCCACGAAAGTTCGCTCTACTTTCGTCGCAAAACAGCACTTTACTCCAATGCCTTAACGACTGATGCCTGTGGTATTCGGTAAAGTGCAGTCTCCTTTTTTTATGTTAGTTAAATCTGCCATATTTACCTAAACTGATTCTCGTGTAGTCTGTTATAGATTGTTTGGTGTATTTTTCACTGATGGTGGAAGTACAACAACCAGCAAAGTTTACTCATGTGCAAAAGATCTCAAAGTACTAACAGCAATTTTCCTTGTTTTTCTTTTCAATTAGTGTATATACCTGAGCGGCGGCTGTCTTTCCGCAGGCCCGGGCGTACAAAGGGAGTGGGTGGGGGGGGGGGGGGGGGGGGGGGGTCCACTGGTGACTCCTCGTGCGGCGGGGGGGCGTGGACCAGGGTCAATCAACTGTTGGCTACGTTGGAGGCGTAGGGCTGCTGGAACAGGGCTCCAGGCCAAACTTCGTTGATAGCCCTAGCTCGATAGCCACAGTGTTTCTGTTTTCTCAAATTCCAAAGTATGTCCCTCGCTGAGGCTGTTTGCTGCCACTATGTCCCTCATGTACGAATCTAATGTGTTCCATCCAGCGTTGCCAGATGCTGTCCTGTGTTTGCCCAGAGTGTTGGTAGCCGCATTCGCAAGGGATGTGCTGTATACACCGTGTATTTGCAGTTATGGTTGTCCTTTATCGAGCCAAGCGTATTTTTCGCTTTTCGTGGGGATCGAACAAAGTCCTTTATGTTGTTTCGGACGATTCTTGCAGTTTTGGCTGAAGGAGGCCCAATATAGAGGACAAATGCGAGTTTGTGTTCCTCTCTCTCTCTCTCTCTCTCTGGCTGTTATTTGAGGATAGCTGAATCATTGCTTTTCTTCAGTGCGCGTCTAATGCGCGCTTCGCTATACACATTTTGGCTGCACAGCTTTAAGGTGTGTATATCGGCTGTGAGGCTATCTTCATCACAAATGGCAGGTTCGCTGTGTACTGGAGTCGTCAGAAAGGTGTACCGCTGCGCCGGCTGATGACAGCTCGCTGCAAGACGGTACAGATATGAGTGGTTCTTTCTTCCCATAGACTTAATGCCCTAGGACTCCGTCTGCAAATCTTCTTATTATAACGTCCAAAAAAGTGGAAGACTTCCGTTATGTTCTAGCTCCAACGTGAACTGCAAGTATTCATGAATGCTTGTTCAGACGGACCGGGAACTGAATCAGAGCTTCTCGGCCTTGTTCCCACACGACCAAGGTGTCACCCTCGTAACTTATTGGCACTGTATATGGAAACGTTTGCGATGAAAGCAATGTCTACCGTCGAACTGGTGTATCTGAAGTCACCGAGATGTAACTGTTCGCTTCTTGACATCTTTACTAACGCTGGCAAGAATGTGTCCCAAGACAGATAATCAGATAAGCATGATACTGGTGTATATCAATGTTCAAAGGGTAAAGGGAAGTCTACCAACAGTTTTCAGAATTCTTATAATTAAACAATTGCACCTGAAGGTTGTCCTGTCTCAGTTTTCGTTGTTAAGAGGCCATTGACTGTTTCATTTTGTAATATACATCTTGTTCATTAGATATTTGTCTAAAGATATTAGCTATGGCTGTTTTTGCGCAATCAGCTAAAATTTTGGAAATTTGTGGTAAGGACTATGGGACCAAACTGCTGAGCTCATCTGTCCCTAGGCTTACGCACTACTTAATCTAACTTAAACTAACTTACGCTAAGGACATCACAGATACCCATGCCAGAGGGAGGACTCGAACCTCCGACTGCGAGAGCTGGGCGAACCGTGACAAGGCGCCTTATACCGCACGGCTATCCCGCGCTATCAGCTAACCTAATAGGGAAGTTTACAGTACAAATTAACGTGAATGATAATTTTACTGACTGAAATAAATGCTTACTGGTGGATCTATTAAGAAAACCTTTATGGCATCACTAGCAACCATTATTTCCTGTTACTTACTTTTAAGTAGACGAATAGATATGTTGACGATATGTCGACATGCTAACACAGATCGACTAAGGTGTCATAGATGTAACTCGTGCATTGTGCACGCCTCTGCCGCCGATCAACGTCTCTGGCGCATTTGCATCTGTGGCCGCATGCGCATTTGCGCGTTACACGAGTACAAAGGGACGAAGCGAGCCCTGGAGCGGCAGTCTTGCGGCTCACTCTGAAGATGGCTGAACGTTATACGGCCGAAATATTAGAAGAAGAACGAGCATTCTTTCGGCTGCGCACCCGAAACTTAATGGAATAGTCTTTGCGCCGCCAAAACCTGAAGACTCACATTAAAAAAAAAAAAAAAAAAAATGGTTCAAATGGCTCTGAGCACTATGGGACTTAACATCTGTGGTCATCAGTCCCCTAGAACTTAGAACTGCTTAAACCTAACTAGCCTAAAGACATCACACACATCCATGCCCAAGACAGGATTCGAACCTGCGACCGTAGCAGTCGCGCGGTTCCGGACTGAGCGCCTAGAACCGCTAGACTACCGTGGCCGGCAAGATTCACATCAAGTACCTCTGCGGGGAGGAGATGGTTTTATGTGTTCGACGATTGGATAAGCTTCGACACTTGAGAGCAAGATTACTGAGCTCTTTAAGTTTCGTACTAAGGTGCCGTGACCAGGGTATAATTCCGAAGTTTGCCAGATTAGTACATTTTATAAAATCGATGTCTATGAATAAGATTTTAACAAAAGCTGGTTCTGCTATTGTTAAGGAGAGGATCCACTTTATTCGCCGAAAATTAGACCTGGTTTCTGAAGAACTTTATCGCCAGTAACTGAAGATGTCTGTGGTGATACCCTATGATTCTTGGAATTGGATTGATGGTACAACTTGGGCCAAATCAGACTGGATTCGTGAGGTGGCCACGTCCAGACAGACTGTTATTCGACGCCCTGTCATTAATATGACAGGTAGAGATTCGGACGATGCTACGATGATGGTCTTGAGTAGGGGACAGAATTTTGCACCCACGCCTCAGGTCCTACCATTACCTCCTTTTATCAGCGCCACTGAAGAAGCGGTTCGGCCACTTCCCACGGATTCAGCAGAGGAAATAAGACGTGAAACATGCCGTGCAATTATGAAGGCTCGCCCACAAAGGAGCAATGTATCTGTGGCAGTGAGGGTTGCACTACGTAAGCTTCGCCAGGATACTCAGAATTATTGAGTGACAGCATGTACCGGGAGGTCATTAGGGATCCGACGAATTGAATGGCGAAGAAAACTGCTTCGCTTCTGAATGATTCTCCCTTCCCACCAGAAGTTGCATGGAGGTTGAAACCTAGAGGTGCAGTGCCTCCTAGATTTTATGGACTACCAAATGTCCACAAGAAAGATGTTCCTCTCTGCCCCATAGTGAGTAACATAAGCTCTCCGACCTATGACGTAGCCAAACACCTGGCATCGTTGTTGAGGCCTCTTGTGGGATAATGTGCTCACCACATAACAAACTCAGATAATTTCATTAGTAAACTGAAATCGTTGAAACCAAACCCTTCTGACATATTAGTTAGTTTCGATGTGGTGTCTTTATTCACAAAGGTTCCCCTTCGAGAATCTCTACAACTTATTGAAAGAAGTATCGACAAAAAGATTTCAGCTTTATTCAAGCATGTTCTGACTTCTACATACTTCTTATTTAACAACGAATTTTTTGAACAGACGGATGGAGTCACCATTGGTAGTCCCTTATCCCCTCTGGTGGCCAATTTATTTATGGAAGACTTCGAGGAGAAGGCGCTTGAATCTGCTGACTTGAAACCCACGGTATTCTGGAGGTATGTTGGACCTTTATAGTTTGGCCTCATGGTGAAGATAACTTGCAAGATTTCTTAAGACATCTGAACTCCCTCCACGATCAAATAAAGTTCACAATGGAAATTGAAAAGGAGGGGTGCCTTTCACTCTTGGATGTTCTGGTTCAGCGCAGAGGTGATGGTACTTTGGGAGATGAAGTGTATCGGAAGCCGACGCACACTGATTTGTATTTACGTGCAAATGGCTGCCACCATCCTGGCCAAACGATGAGTGTTGTCCGAACATTGACTCATAGAGCGCATATCATTTGTGACGAAAGCAAGATGAGGTTTCCCACTTACAAAGAGTGTTTGAATACAACGGGTACTCCCCGCAGCAAATACAGAAGGCACAGAAAATGAAACCGAAAGAGGGCACAAAGAAAGCAGAAGAAGACGAAGAAACCTTTAAGTCGATGGCCTTCCTGCCATATGTGGGTAGCCTCTCATCAAAAATAGGACGGATTCTCAGCAGACACAAAGTAAAAGTGATTTTTCGTCCTCCACCCAAGAAAGCTGCACTCGTAGGCTCCGACAAAGATGATTTGCTACTCCGAAAATCTGTAGTTTACAAAATTCCATGTGAATGTGACCTTTCTTACATTGGACAAATAACTCGTACCGCCCAAGAAAGATGTACAGAACACCGGACTTTTACAATCTAAGAAGTCGACAGTGGCACAGCACTGTATTGGTATTGGTCACAGTGTGTTGTATGACAACGTCGAAATTTTGACTACTACATCATCTTTTTGGGACTCGATAGCGAAGGAGGCATTTCAGATTCGCTTGACGACAAATTTAATTGCCAGAGATAGTGATTTCAACCTTGATAAATCGTGGAATCCGGTACTTGGTGTAATTAACTCACAAAGACGTCGTCACAGTGCAGCTCACAAGGATATAAGGACATGCCATCACAGACCGACTACGGAGTCATAGACGTAACTCGCGCACTGAGCACTTCTGCCGCCGACCAACGTCCCTGACGCATTTGCATCTGTGGCCGCATGCGCAGTCGCGCGTTACACGAGTATAAAGGGACGAAGCGAGCACTGGAGCGGCAGTCTTGCGGCTCACTATGAAGGTGGCTGAACGTCATACAGCCGAAATATTAGAAGAAGAAGGAGAATTCTTGCGGCTGCACACCCGAAACTTTATGGAAAAGGCGTCTGCATTCGGCTATGCCAGCTGCTATGTGTGTTTGGCCATCTTCTGTTCCTCCAGTGCATTGGTGCCTCACTGACAGTTCCCGTAACTCCGTGTTGTGGTCCACTCTCTCTAGCCTTCCGCCTTTTTTCTGACAAAGTGCTCTTCTACAGGGTCTTTTCCTGCACTCTACCACTCTCCACCCTCCAGAACTTATTCCCACTGGTGTTCTTCCATATTTCCCTTTCGTTGAAAGTATGATTTTTAACGTGGTTCATGACATTATAAAAACGTGCAAGTTATTTTCTTTAGTTAAATAAATCATTTCAGTTTTACCATTTTTTATTACCAGTCTCGTAAAGCTCAACGCACTAAATCAAGTCTAGCAGTCAGAATTGGCCTCTTATAGTTTCCAAATCTTGCGATTTAGCTGTTACTTTTGAGTGAAGCTCTCTCAGTTACCCCGGTTATGCTGCACAGAAACTCTAACACATCCGTCTTCGTACTCCTTGACATATTGTGCAATATTAAGTAAGGAAACAGGGCAAAAAATAAATCTGTCGTCGAATATGAATTGTTGCAATACTAGAAACAATAAACAATGAACGGTGCTTCAAGTACAAATTAATAAAACGGGCGATGAATTCTACGATTTGAAAGTCATAGCAACACAGCTGCAGAAATGAGTGCAGAACAGTCCATGTTAATCAATAGCCCTGTTGTAATTTTTAACAAAAGTGATTTTTCAGAATGCTGCCGGAAAGTCTGTGGTATGAGGACATTTAGGAATCGGTAGAATCCTTAGCAAGCTTAGGCAATTTCTTACTTGGCCAGCCTTGTATAGGTATATGTGGCGTTTAGAGGGGTGAGTGCCATAACTGTGAAATTCCTAAACACAATTTTAATACTGTCAGGGGATTTTTAAAATCTTGAAGAGAACACTCTCCCATTGATAAACTCTTTGTTGATTATGTCGGCCGCCTGACACGTACTGGTAGTGCCAGTCAGTATATCCTGGTCGTGACTGATGACACCTCCAGAGTTGTTTGGTTCGTACACAGTAGTAGGCTGACAGCTGGGTTAATTATTCGTCAATTGTCGGAGATATATTCCACATTTGGCCCTCCCGATACCATTGTCAGTGAGAACACTTCTCCCCTCCTCTCACAAGAGTTTAAAAGACTTAGCTCCGATAATGTCATAATTCACTCCACAATTGTACCGAACTGTCGACAACCTTCATTTATGGAGTGACTGAACTGCAATCTCAAGACGTCCTTAATTATTTTCCATTCCCTTTACTCCACAAGCGCGGCCATTCAGTAGCATGTCTCAATTTGGTGTTTTAATTCCGCCAACCGTGTAGCCCTTAAAACCACCTCCACTTCCTTGGTATTTGGTCGTCGTTTCAACTCCCCACTGTCCAATCTGTGATCAGTTAACGATCTGTTCTCTGAGAATGTGACGCCTAGCCTGATTCAGGATAACTGGAGATAAGTGGTAGGAAATATTAATATCACACCCAAGAGGCAGGCGTGCCATTACAATCTTGGGCAAAGCAAGTTTAAGGTGTGTGGTAGTGATAAGGTTCGTTTACAAAAACATTCTCCCAAGGGTCAAAGTACGCCGCAGTTCCTGATAAACTGGCACCTCGCTTTGTAGGACCTTGTGAGGTTATCCAGGTTCTTAATCCAGTCACCCTACTGGTACGTAACATCGCTACAGGAAAGTTTTCTAGAGTACATGGCTCCAAGGTCGAGGGAGGGAGCTAAATTTTCTGTAATAGATTAGATATACTGCTAGTGGGCTGGTTTGAAATTCTTGCATGCAAAACTGGCTGATTGATGGTATGAGGTAAGTCCGAGAGAGGGCGTGAGTTGTACGTCGGCAACGGGCGAGGCCAGTGGATGCAGAGTGGGCGCCGCACTGTGGGGAGCAGAGGCAGTCAGGAAGATGGCGTGGGTGCGAGGAGAGGCATGTGTGGAGGCAGAGGGAGGAACCATGCACTGTTTGCGGGGCTGCTGCCTTCATGTTGCCACTTGTGGTGTCTGGAGACTGATACCACTACTGGGTGGAGCGACAATTGTCAGGTGCTAATTTCCATCCAGGACATCTCGGTATCCTGTGTGGCATACTCCAGTTCCTGAATCTGGTGAGACGATTCGTCCGATTAGTTCTTGTTTACAAGTAAAATACAACGTCTTGCACTGCTTTTAAGTTCAAGTGGAACTGACGGACAAGAATACTATAATTTTTTCCGGCGTAATGAGCCAGCGCTTGGGATAGCCGATGATCCAAAGCAGTATAACACGTGACAGCCAAAATGTTATATAGTCGTGACTGTTAGACAGGTCGCTGTGCCGTTGTAAGTCTAATTTTCTACCTTGAGTTTAGGGGCAGATATTGATGTTCAGGTAACTGCCTGACTATTGGCTGAGTTCCCAGTTCCTTGTTACTTGAATTCAAAGCCAAACAGTGTTTAAGGAGACCAATGTAGGAAAATTACTCTCACTTGCCTTAAGTGGAATTGGTTTTTTACCCCTTTGTAGTTGTTCATCCTGGTGTGCAACAATTTGTTCATTTAGAATTTTAGCCTGTTTTAGTTCAGCCTGATGTGTTGGCAGAAGAGCCAACACCGTGTTGCTAGAGGAGGCCGAAATGCACGCGTTTAAGCTCACGCAGACTGGCGTGAGGTCTGGAACAGTTAAAGGAGTTGAGTCTAGTAAATAAAGTACGTAGTTGCTTGAATACTTAACTTTAATCCATAATTGGTGAACATCGCTCTTGATGATACATAATTACAATCTCAATATAAACTGGCAATGGCGCCTTGCTACGTCGTAGCAAATGACGTAGCTGAAGGCTATGCTAACTATCGTCTCGGCAAATGAGAGCCTATTTGTCAGTGATCCATCTCTGGCAAAGTCTGCTGTACAACTGGGGCGAGTGCTAGGAAGACTCTCTAGACCTGCCGTGTGCTGGCGCTCGGTCTGCAATCACTGACAGTGGCGACACGCGGGTCCGACGTATACTAACGGACCGCGACCGATTTAAAGGCTACCACCTAGCAAGTGTGGTGTCTGGCGGTGACACCACACAGCCCATCCAGGGCCCTGTGAAATCTCCCCAGGTAACAGGCGAGAGCTTAGGGCGGGTTCCCACTGCCCTGGTTGGCCACGGGACTGGCGCTGCTCTCACAGCGACCGACCGACGGACCGACCGACGTGCCGGTGTTATAAAACGCTGAGCCATCTCCTGTCGCATTGCTGACAGTTCGAGGCAGGAGCTGTAAAACAGTAACAACTTTGTTGTATCTATGTTACTTTCTTAAGCACATCTGTCTTTGCTCTGATGGCTGTTAGCGTTTAAGTTGGCAGATTACTTCGCACTGACCTGCTGATATTTAATTAACATTTAATGAGCGACTTGGCCTGTTTTGATCCTAAATACCATGTAACCTGAATTGCTGTCAATTAAAGACTTAGTGAGCTCGGTGTAGCATGTTTCTCAATTACAATTATTAATTGGAAGATTATTAATAGAGTTTGCTAAGCGCCAGGCGCACATTTTTTCTAAAATTGCAAATAATATTCAAATTCTTTTGAAAAGATAAATTGTTATTGATACATAGTTAAGTAAGCGCTAGCCACTGTTGTTGTTGTTGCTGTGGTCTTCAGTGTGTGTAGGTCTTAAGAGATACTATATAGATGAAGCTTCAGTCATATGTCTTGTTAGTTTATTCCCTAAGAATGGCAATATAACCAACGGTCTTGCCACATTGGATTTCACACAATCAACAAAGTTCAGCACTGCCAGGCCTGGCTAGTACCTGGATATTCCAGGTGCAATTGCATTTGAAAGACAGGCACTTGGTTTTTGCACGATATTACTATAGTTACAAGATGCGATGAAGAATTTAGTACTCTTGAGTAGTCCTATTGATGAGAGAGCGTACAGTTATTTTCTTAATTATAGGGACGAGTGAGATAGGGTGCCGTGCTCTTACACATGATTTGATTAGAGATATGGTTACCAAATGTAAAATTCGTTTTATTCGTCTGTGAGGTAATTTTCTACAAGCACTGTGCAGCTTCTTCTTTGAGTGTCAGATCTGATTTGATGAACGACTACTTTCTTTATATGATTATCATGAATGTTTTGATGTAGCAGTATTGGATTATCTGAATAATGTGTGATACAATGAGAATATATGGGGCAAGAACTTGCATTTTTTGTGACTCTGAAACTGTGACACGTGATTATGAGTGAATGATGTATGGGATGATTTATGACGGTTATGTTTAGGCTTTACTTGATATTTTACTTAATGTTTTCTTGCATGCGTGACATTCTTCTTTGATAAAAACCAGTTTCATGAAAGTTATATGTAGGCACGATCTGGCATGCTGTGGATATTTATATTCTTCAGAAGTTTCTATTATACCTCTAGGATTCCACAGTTGTCAGGATAAGGGGTGGTTCTGTCATAGTATGTTGAAAAGTGAGTACTGATTTGCGATGGTTGTCTCTTGGTCTGTGTCACATGAGCATACAGTATGATGCGAAAGATGCCGTCTTTGTTCAGTATTTGAGCCAGACTGAGTAAGCTGTGAAGATGAAAGTGGATCTGATGTATGGCGAGGTTACCATATTAACGCTCAGTGGCTTATACTGACTATGCATATGAGGAATGTAACAAGGTCAAGGTCACCCATGCCGAGGCAGTGCTTATTTCGTCTACCACTTTCTGTGATGTTTCCTACTCTTGTTCTACGCTATATGTGCGTGAATGTAGATTTATTACAGTGACTGGATATGGTGTGAGGGTTGTTTGAAAAGGTTGGCCATCTACGAGAAAATATGTGCCTCCATATGGAACAGAAGTGGAATGATTCATTCGGGTTGCGTGAGAGTTAGTGGGTTGTGTCAAGGAAAGTAACAATTGTGATTAAGGTCTCGGTATGGATACCGTTTCACTGATGCTTGATTATGTTTATTGATGGTTTCTCCAACTGACGTGTTTAAGATTGTGTTGGTCTCATTTATCTATGCAACAAAGAAAGTAGCAGTCATGTTTTGTGTCCGAGATTAACATTAGTATGATTTTTGTAGCGGCAAGTTATTCGAGCTGCAGTATCTCATATTTGACGTCCGTCTGAACACGGCGAAGAATCATCGTATACATCGCCTACGTCAGTTATGTTGCCATACATCCCCCAAATGTACGAGGAATTAACCTCATTTACGAACATACCATTACGCCAGCAGCTAGTACCCCCTGCAGCTTCAGACTACATGCACATCAACTAATGGCACAAACTGTACACTTGTTAATTATTTGAGATAGTCAACCACTGTATTACCATAAACTTTCGTCAGTTATTGCATGTAACAGATACAATCTTAAGAACCCCGTGATTTGGAAAGTTTCTTCTCATCCAATCACTCTTTCCACCACCTCTCTCTCTCTGTTCCTCTTCCCCTCTCCCTGCCTCTAGCCTTTCAATCCTATCTAAGAACACCAACAAAAATTGTTATTAATGTATAATTTTACCACTGTAGCCAAAATAATTATTGCTCTTAAAGTTTGCAATATGTCGCCTGGTTATATAAACAAGTATGAAATTTAAGCTTGACAAAATCGGATTTATATACCATCTCAAATATTTACTCGAACTCATGTGCTCAGCACCTCGAAACAAAGATCTCTAAAATCCTTTAAAACTTATTCTGTAATAATGTTGTTATGATGTTTATTCTTTGTACTTTCTGATAATGGTCCTCTTTTGCGATTTGATCCTTGTACCTAATAGTCTTCAGACGCAATTTTTGTTTACAAAATATGACAGTATACATGTGATGCGTTACGATAGTGAAAGAAACCTGTGACCACTGCATTTATTTTATTTTCCCCGTTTGATATACGTTTGGTTTTTTGTCACAAAAAAAACCGTGTTCTGAAGTGGTATCTTGATTCTCCGCTAGACAGTGCCATACGTTCCTCCAAAAATTCTAACACAATACCCACATACATTGACGCGCCGAAGAAATTGGTGTAGGCACGCGTATTAAAATACAGAGATACGTAAACAGACAGAATACGGCGATGCGATCGGCAACGCCCATATAAGACAAGTGCCTGGTGCAGTTGTTAGATCGGTTACTGTTCCTACAATGGCAGGTTATCAAGATTTAAGTGATTTTGAAAGTTGTGTAATAGTCGGCGTACGAGCGATGGGATACAGTATCTCCGAGGTAGCGATGATGTGGGGGTTTTCCAGTACGACCATTTCACGAGTGTACCGTGAATATCAGGCATCCGGTAAAACATCAAATCTCCAACGTCGCTGCAGCCGGAAAAAGATCCTGCATTAACGGGACCAACGACGACTGAAGAGAATCGTTCAACGTGACAGAAGTGCAACCCTTCGGCAAATTGGTGCAGATTTCAATGCTGGGCCATCAACATGTCAGCGTGCGAACCATGCAACGAAATATCATAGATATGGGCTTTCGTAGCCGAAGGCCCACTCGTGTACCCTTGATGACTGCACGACATAAAGCTTTACGCCTCGTATGTGTCGTAAACGCCGACATTGGATTGTTGATGACTGTAAACATGTTGCCTGGTCGGTCTAGTCTCGTTCCAAATCGTATCGAGTGGATGGACGTGTTCGGGTATGGAGACAACGTCATTAATCCATGGACCCTGCATGTCAGCAGGGGACTGTTCAAGCTGGTGGAGACTCTGCAGTGGCATGGGGCGTCTGCAGTTGGAGTCATACGGAACCCCTGATACATCTAGATACGACTCTGACAGGTGCCACGTACGTTAAATATTCTATGTGATCATCTGCATCCATTCGTGTTCATTGTGCATTCCGACGGACATGTGCAATTCCAGCAGGACAATGCGACTCCCAACACGTCCAGAATTGCTACGGCATGGATCCAGGAACACTCTTCTGAGTTTAAACGTTTCCGCTTACCACCAAACTCCCCAGACATGAACATTGTTGGGCATATCTGGTATGCTTTGCAATGTGCGGTTCAGAAGATTTGTGGACAGCCCTGCAGGATTCATGGTTTCAGTTCCCTCCAGAACTACTTCAGACATTAGTCGAGTCCATGCCACGTCGTGCTGCGTCACTTTTGTGTGCTCGAGGGGGCCCTACACAATATTAGGAAGGCGTACCAGTTTCTTTGGCTCTTCGGTGTATGTCATACTAACAAATGTAAATCCACCTGATATGGAGGTTTAAACCTTTGAAATTCGTCGTGATTGGTATCAGTAACGGTAAAGCCTAACCTAAAATGTTCGCATTTAAAGACTTGAATCATTTTGCAGCGTTTGTTGTTACGCCATAATATTTTAGGTTACGTAAAATGCAATCATCTATACAATCAGATAGGTCAGACCCATCACAAAATATGCCAGGAGACTATAATATACACCTAATGAACAAAGTACATTTTCGCTGCGTGTGTAAACGTCATCAGTGTCTACAACCTGGAGGAGTCCAACCTGTGATTTTGACATTAAATTATTTGTTACCGGATGATCAAGTAGTGAACCATATAATCCTTTACCCATAATTTTTGAGAATGGCGAGAGAAGAAAATTGGATAGAAGTTTGGCAGTATTTCTGTACCTCAACTCCTTAGCTTCAGCTTATTTCGGCCGTTTGGGAAAAGTTCCACTGATAAATAACTGGCTACACAAATAATTTTGTATGTTACTAAACTCTAAACAACGCTCTTTAGATAACTCGGTCGATATATTATTACCACTACTAGAATTTTTTTGATTTTAAAGCTTTTGTGATGGACATTAGTTTTATAGTGAGGTTCCTACTCATTTTAATAGTGGCTGGGTTAAGGTATTCCGTGGTAGAGCCTACTGAACCTGACAATCCCATTTGTTCAGCAACATTCGTGAGACGCTTGTTAACAAGTTTCGCAACGCTGTTCACATTTGTCACGAAAGCATCCTACAATCTTAATGGTATCTCGTCCACTTCGTCTGCGGTTATACTACCTTTCTCCTACACTATATCATAGATTGTCTTCATTATGTCACCTGACGTGCCTATCTCTTTCTCTCATAATGCATTTGCAGAATATTCTGTTTTAGGACCTGCGATATTATGCAATACCATCAAGATCAGACCTGTTTGTGACTGGCAAGTACTGTTTCCCATTAATTGTACAGGTTGTCTTTAGTCTTTGACAAACATGTGGTCTCTTTGTAGACTTCAGACTAATCTGGGATACTTTTGGAGAAAAATGACTTTAAACTAAAGCCGTGTTTTGATTAATGAAAGTATTGTGTTTTTGATTGACGACATGAGCGTTGCATACAACCTTCAGTTCATGCCTTTGATGAGTTTCTAAAATAATCAGTTTTGTCTTACTGACTGTTGTCAGCTTCTGTGGGGTCAGCACCCACAAAAAAAGAGAGAAGTTGCGATGGCCGATGGCAAGAATCTAAAATAGTCTGTACGTAATAGTTGTCAATTAGTAGAACTTTTTATTTGTAAAGAGGAAAGAAATAAAACCGAACTCTTCTCGTTGTGAGCTGGCTTCCTGTGCTTGCCGTGCCTCACACATGTAATTTCATTCATATATTATTACTAGTGGTAATGCTCAGTGCTAATGCTCCCTGAGTCTGCGACCGAACTGGGGCCGACCGATGGGTGGCCTGTTAGGTCAGCGTTGACAGGGGGCGCTCAACGCTGCCTTCATGGAGGTGTCGTTCCACTGGCGCGTTCGTCGGTCCAGCTCCAGCGGTTCCGCAGGCGGTGGCCGCCTCGCCACCCACAATGTCATGGTAGGACGCGAATCTGGGGACAGAAAACCTGCGGAAGAGTCTCGCAGTCGACTAGCAAGAACCTCGTTCTGACGGCGGTGCAGTAATCCATCAGGACCGTGAATTAAATGCATTCAGGCGCCCACATTTCGAAGGATCTGTTCTCTCTTCCGGTGTCTGGTGCGACCAAAAAATGTGAATAGAATATACTCATTAGCTGCAAAGCCATACTTGAGGGGGGCGGGAGGCGCCGTGTTCTGTGGTGGCTGCAGCAACTGGAGCAGCGTGCGGTGGCGGCGGCCGTGTAGAAGCTCCGCCGGCAACGAACTGTCTCGGGAATAGGGGCAGGAAGTGGCGAGGAAGAGCAGCAGCGCTTGCTCGCCTGTGTGGCAGGCATGCATTTTGTTCGTGTGTTGCTTGAATGTAACCCACTGCAGGTCCGGGGGTTGGAAAGGGCGGTATTCCTGCCTGTCTTAAGAGGCGACTAAAAGTAGTCTCACACGTTTCGGCCTTAATGTCATGGTCCACCATAGGGTTTGACTTCCATACTGGGTAATTTTCCTGAAGAGCGAGCCCATTGGGGAAGGGCGCCTTACACGGTGCATTGTGTCCATAGTGCAGTGAGATCATAACCCCCTTTTCTCGTCGTCCCATCGCAGCCCTGCTCATTCTCCATCTCTTGAGCGACGCTACATTCCTGGGTGCGGTTTCCCCCCTGCACTATGCAGTGTCGCTTTCTGCGCCGACGACGACCGTGGTCTTCTTTGCACCTGATATCCAGCACGGTAGACAGTCTGCTGTGGTGGGGCCGCCATGTACCCTACTGGTTGAAGTCCCAGGGATCGCTCTGCTGATGCCTGTGCTGTTCACCCCCCACGTACGCCGAGGAGTAGAGGCCTATCTCCCTGGGGCATTGGGACTCCTGGCAATGGCCATCCTGCCAGGTGGCCCTCGCTGAGGCTGCATGGTACCTGTGGGGAGGGCTCTTGGTCGAATTGGGTGGCATCGGAGCGGATGGACCGCAATGAAGCATGGTACATCATCTCTTGCTGGTGGCCAGACACCAGCAGTCTCTAAGCGTTCCAGGGCTCAGTTCAATGCACAGAAGTATGACCCAAAATCGTTCCCCTCGCTGGCCACACCGTGGGAAGAGCAAAAGGCTAACAATGGCAGTGAGACTTATTCGCCCCTGTACCTGGTTTGTACGAGAGCTGATGGAAATTCTTTCATGACAATGAAGTCTCAGTTCCTTCTACAGCATTGAGAAGACAAGTTTGGGGAGGTGGAGGGCTTGTCCAAAATGCGCTCTGGGGCAGACCTGATAAAAACAGCATCCTCTGCCCAGTCACTGGCATTACTCGGTTGTGACAGATAGGTGCATATTTCTGTTACCATCACCCCCACAAGAGCTTAAATATGGTCCAGGGCATTATATCCCACAGGGATCTTCTTTTGCAGTCTGAAGACGAGCTGTGCCCCAATTTGGAGCGGCGAGGTGTTCATTTCATCCTGCGCGTTCATCAGTGTCTGAGGGACAATCAGGTAACTACCGGCACCTTCATCGTGGCCTTCAAGGGTAATACAATGCCTGAAGAGATCAAGGTGATAGTTTACTGCTGTGATGTCAGGCCCTATATCCCTCCCCCGATGCGATGCTTTACATACTGGAAGTTTGGCTATATGTCATTGTGTTGTACCTCCAACCTCACATGTCGAGCTTGCAGACGCCCATCACATCCCAATATTCCATGTGCCCCGCCTCACATCTATGTCAACTGCAAAAAGGATCATTCACCTTGCTAGCTGGACTCCAGAATTTCACATAAAGAGGTGAAAATCATGGAATGTAAGACCCTAAACCGACTGACCTATACTGAGGCTAAGAGGAAATTTGAACGACTCCATCCTGTGCAAATGACTTCCTCTTATGCCGCCGCAACGACAACAGTGATAGCCTCATTAGTTAAGCGAATTCCAGTCGACTCTCCAAGCTGTAAGACTACACCTGCCCCCAGGACCGTGGGAGGGAACTTGCCTTCCTATTGCTCCTGCACCACCGACATTGGGAGCAACAACTCCTCTCACTCCCTTCCCAGGTTCTTACCAGCTGACACCCAACAGTGGCTGAAGCAAACCCACGTAGCTGGTTGTACGGCTTCACGGTTCTCTTCAGTCCCTGAGACTGAATCAGTGAAGCCCTCCCAGTGGGACCAACCTGAGGGGCAGTGGGAGAAACCAAAAAAGCAAAATATCCCCAAGAGCCAAGGCACTGTAATGGCAGCCACACCACCACTACCTACAAGTTTTGTGTCTGAGGATGAGGTGAAGATTCTGGTGTCCGCTGAGGACCTGGATCTCACTGAACCCTCAGACACAATAGATACAGACTGCTCAAGCAATACGTTGGTGGAAGGAGGTGACTCTGAGGCGTAAACTGCCTCGTTGAATGTTCATTGCCTTCCCAGCCTCATGATGCTATTATCCTCCAGTAGAATTACGGTGGTTTTCCACCATCTTGCTGAGCTCTGAGAACTTCTCAGCCTTCACCTTTTCTTCTGCATTGCCCTCCAGGAAACTTGGTTTCCAGTGATGGTAAACCCTGCCCTCCGTGAGTATTGGGGTTATTATAAGAATCGGGCAGCTTATGAGAGGCTAATTGGTGGTGTCTGCGTCTATGTCCTTAACTCTTTTTACAGCGAGTGAGTCCCTCTTCAAACACCTTTAGAAGCTGTCGCTGTTAGGGTGTGGACGCCTCAGGCTATTACTGTCTGCAGCCTCTATCTTCCTCTGGATGGTGATGCCCTGCAGCATCTATTGGCAGCGCTGATAGCCCAACTGCCACCACCTTTTCTATTACTGGGCGACTCTAACGCCCATAACCCTTTGTGGAGTGCATTGGTGGCAACAGGCCAAGGCACTGTCGTTGAACGAGTGTTGGCACCGCTCGACCTTTCTCTCTTGAATAATGGTGCCTCCACACATTTAATTGTGATGCATTGGCCTTTTGGTCTGCAGCCCTGGCCTTCTACCCCCTGTCCAGTGAAGCATGCGTGAGGACTTGTGCAGTAGTGACCATTTTCCGATCTTTCTGTCACTATCCCAGTGTCACACACTTGGGTGCCTCCCCAGATGAGCTTTGAATAAGGCTGACTGGGACTTGTTTGCCTCCATTGCCACTATAGAGCCTCTTTCTCATGATGCCATTGATGAGGTGGTTCACACGGTCACCACTGTCATCGTTTCTGCAGTGGAATCGGCAATTCCCTGTTCTGCTGGGTCCCCTCAGCAGAGAACTGTGCCTTGATGGTCACCAGAGATCGCTGAGGCGATTCGCTATTACAGGCAGGCCCTCTAACGTCATAAGTGGCACCCATCACTGGACCACCTCATTGAGCTTAAGTGTCTCCGTGCCTGAGCACGACGCCTCATTCCCTGACGGAAGCAGGAATGCTGGGAAAGGTATGTCTCCACGATTGGCATCTGTACTTCTCCATCTCAGGTTTGGACCAAGATTAGGCGTACCTGGGCTTTCCCTGAATCGAGCAGTGTGTACTGACTCCAACACGATTGCAGAAATCTTAGCAGAGGATTACACTCAGATTTTTGCTTTTATGAATTACCCACGAGCCTTCCACTCTCTGAAAGACTGGTTGGAACGTCAGAGCTTTCCCTTCCATACACTCTGTTGTGTCGGTAGCTGGGCCGACACCGTGAAGTTGAGATGGCTGAAAATGAACTCTAGACTAACGCTGTAGCCGATAGGGCACGCAAGGCTAACGCCGACGGGCGTGAAGTCTGGAACATGAGAACTTATAAATGAATAAGAAGAAAAGTATGTAGATGCTTATTACTTATCTTTTTATTAGTCCTTGGAATACATCTCTCTTGAATACTCGTAAGCTATAGGCACTGATACAAATGGCTCCTTGCTAGTTCGTAGCCATTAACTTAGCTGATGGCTATTCTGTCTCTCGGCTAATGAGAGAGAAAGGCTTCGTACATCTGGGCGGTAGCTAGGTTCTCGTACAACTGGGCGGTAGCTAGGTTCTCGTACAACTGGGGCGAGTGCTCTCTCGTATCACGAGACCTGCCTTGGTGGTGGCGCTAGGTCTGCGATTACACAGTGGCGACACGCGGGTCCGACATGTACTAAATGGACCGCGGCCGATTTAAGCTACCACCTAGCAAGTGTGGTGTCTGGCGGTGACACCACATTCCTCCCCCGCAAATCGGCGAACGGTCGTGTGATAAGGCTTCCGCCCGCCGTGGGGAGGACCACATGTTGACGTATGCGATGAGGTGGGGAGCCGAACAACAGGCGAGGCTGTGCCACCCGCACCCGGCCATCCGGTCCGAGGGGAGCTAGGAAACGCCTGAAAAACTAGTCCAGGGTGCACGTCAACATGCGGTGTATGCGCCCGTAAAGAGACAGGAGGTACCGAAGGGTCGACCTCCATTGCGTCGGGGTAGCCGACGCGCGATGACGTCATGTGGTCCGGAGCGGGCGGGAGTTCCATGGCGGAGGACAGCTGGTCACGGGAAGCGATCGGCGGCGCGTGACCCTGGGAGGCGCTTGGCGGCTGCAGCGAAGCGTCTAATGCGGGCGGCGCCGGCGGGAGAACAAGCGGCGGCGGCGGCGGCTGCTGCTGCTGCGGCGGCGGCGGCGGCGCGTCGCCATGGGGCAAAATGGAAGGCATCGTCGGTAACACCTGGGGATGAGGCGAGCCAGTAGATGGGTCCCCAGGGCGCTGACCGGACGGCACCGTCGCTGAAAGCAGACGGGGAGCGGCAGAACCCGAGCGACGACAGAGGCGCAGCTGATTGAGATGCCGACGCACCTCACCAGAGGCCCCCAAAACCAAATACATCGCGCGGCCGAGGCAGCGAAGAATGCGCCCTGCGAGCCAACGCCGTGAACCTCGATAGTTGCGATAAAATACAACGTCGCCTGGAGCAAAAGCAGGAGTCTGCCGCTGCACAGGAACCTGATGCGGCGGATGCAGCAAAGACATCAAGGTGCGATGAGGACGACCGTGGAGCAACTCAGCCGGCGAGCGACCATCTCGGGGCTGAGAGCGATACGAAGACAAAAAGAGCAACAATGCGTCCTCCCGAGAATGCGACTCTTTCAATTTCAACATCTGTGACTTGAAAGTCCGGACCAATCGTTCAGCGGCACCGTTGGACTGAGGCGAAAACGGCGCGGATGTCAGATGTTGAATACCATTGGCCTGGCAGAATGACTGGAATTCTGCGGACATGAATTGTGGGCCATTGTCGGAAACAATAGTCTGCGGAAGACCTTCAATGCAAAAGATAGCAGACAACGCTTGGATGGTGGCGGAGGACGTCGTGGAAGACATCCGGACAACAAAAGGAAAATTACTGAAGGCGTCGACCAGAACCAACCATCGAGCATTCCAGAATGGACCAGCAAAATCAATGTGCAAGCGTTGCCAAGGGGAAGTGGCTTTTGGCCACGCAAAGACTTTCCGCGGCGGTGCGGACTGTTGTTCGGCACACGCCGGGCACGAAGAACACATATTCGTAATCGCAGCATCGATTCCGAACCAAGTACAGTGCTGACGAGCAAGTTGTTTCGTCCGCACTATACCCCAATGTCCTTGGTGAAGAAGCCGTAAAACAGAGGACTGTAACGAACGTGGGACCACGACTCTGGACTGATCATTATCAGAACGCAACAACAAAACACCACGTCGAACAAAAAGTCTCTCCTTGTGAGCAAAAAATCGGCGAACCAACGGATCCTCGATCCGAGACTTTGACAAAGGCCATTGCGTAGCAACAAAACGTAAAACAGTAGCAAGGACAGGGTCAGCAGCTGTGGCTGTAGCGACACGACGAAAATCAATCGGAAACGATTCGACCATTTCATCGGTTTCCGAATCAATGAACATGCAAGCAAGTTCGGAAGAATCGAATGCTTTATCCTCAGCAACAAGCAAACGGGACAACGCATCGGCGTTTCCGTGCTTAGCAGTGGACCGATACAAGATATCGTAGCGGTACTGCGAGAAGAAAATAGACCAGCGGATGAATTTCTGCGCTGTACGTGGAGGTACAGGCTTGGACGGATGAAAAAGCGATGTCAAAGGTTTGTGGTCTGTGATGATGGTAAAGTGACGACCATACAAGAAATCATGGAACTTAGTAACACCAAACACGAGAGCCAAAGCTTCTTTCTCTATCTGTGAATAATTTCTTTGCGCAGACGAGAGCAATTTGGACGCAAAGGCAATAGGGCGATCATGGGAGCCAACTTTGTGCGCAAGCACAGCACCGATCCCGAAATCCGATGCATCTACCATCAACAAAAGGGGTGTCTGGGGATCGAATGGCGTAAGGCAAGTATTAGAAAGCAACGCCGATTTCAACTGGCGAAAGGCGCGTTCGCATTCCGTCGTCCAGACGAACGGAACACCTTTACGGCGTAAGCGATGAAGCGGAGCTGAAGTGGAAGAGGCATTGCGCACAAATTTATTGTAATAATTAATTTTACCCAACACACTCTGTAGCTGTTTCACATTTTGAGGGGAAGGCAATTCTTGTATGGCACGGAGGTGCTCTGGACTCGGATGTATGCCTTGGGCATTAATGACATGTCCCAGGTATGGTAAGTCACGAGCAAAAAACACACATTTGTCCTTCCTCAAGCGAAGACCATTTTGCCGCAAGACCTGAAATAATGTTCGTAAATTCGCAAGATGATCTTCTTCTGTCTGTCCGGAGATCACTATATCGTCCAGATAGTTTCCTGCAGTAGGGACCGACGCACAAATAGTTTGTAAATATTGCTGAAACAAGGCAGGGGCGGATGCACACCCGAATGGCAGTCTTTTGAAGCGGTACAATCCAAGATGCGTGTTAACCACCAATATGCGCTGGGATTCGTCGTCCACCGGTATTTGCAAGTACGCATCGGCTAGGTCCAACTTTGAAAAATATTTTCCGGGGCACAGTTTAGCAAAAAGATCTTCCGGGCGGGGCAAAGGAAAAGTAGCAGTCACTAGCTGTGGATTCACTGTGGCCTTGAAGTCCACGCAAAGTCTCAATTTTCCGGAAGGTTTTGGCAAAATTACTAAGGGTGAGGCCCAGAGAGAAGCTTGCACACGTTCAATTACACCCTGTGATTCGAGATCGTGTAACGTTCTGGCGACCTCATCACGCAATGCGTGGGGAACATTGCGCGCCCTGAAAAATTTCGGTTGCGCGTTTACCTTCAGTTCTAAATGTGCTTCATAGTTTTTTAGCGCAACCTAAGCCCGGTGCAAAAATGTCTGCAAATTCGTCACACAGCCGAGAAACACTGTCTGCAGGCACAGTCTGATTCACTGATAGGACCTGATTTACAATAGACATGTTAAACAACTGAAATAAATCTAGACCAAACAAGTTCACTGCAGAAGAAGAACGAAGAACGTAAAATGACACAAGTTTTGTTTGTCCCTTGTATGTTGCAAGAAGGCTGCACTGTCCTAACACAGGAATTTTCTGTCCGGAATATGTAGTTAGCTTAACATTTGCGGCACGAAACGGAGGTGCGCCCAGTTGTTTGTACGTGTCGTGATTGAGCAATGAAACTGCAGCTCCGGTATCGAGCTGGAATGGTATCACTTTGCCTTCAAAGTCTAAGTCCACAAAAAGTTTATTGTTCTGCTGACGACAAGAGCGACTGTTTTGTGCAATTGGAACAGACACTGGTACAGAATCACTTGCTAATTGACGTGATTTCCGGCGACGTCGACGCACAGTTTTTGTGGGACGAACACAGTTACTGTTAGAGAAAGTGTCACTGGACGAAGTGGAATTAACGACATGAATGTCCATAGGCGAAGGTCCACGAGCCTGAGTGGCCTTGGTTCGATTCCGGCGCGAAGCAAAGGGCCTGGAATGATTGTGATTGTCTGATCTGAGCTTTTTCTGGCAAACACTTTGAACATGTCCTTTCTTATTGCAGAAAAAGCAAATAGCTTGGCGTGACGGGCAATGTTCACGCGAATGTCGAGTAGCACACCGCGGGCATGATTTCACTACATTTGTGGACTGGCGCGGCACACGTGGCTTAGCGCGCGGCGGCAGCTGTGCGGACGGCCGCGAGGGCAGTTGACCGGGCCGCGTTGCGCGAGCGCGCCCGGCGGGCCGGTTAATGTTACACACAGCTGGCGAAGTTTCAAAAGATTCCTGAGCACAGTCAAGTGTGTCCTGTCTATCCAATATGTCTATCAGTTGTTGAAGGGAGGGATTAACTAGTTTCAAAATTTGCTCCCGTATGCGAACATCAGAAACGTTCTTTGCAATTGCATCACGCACCATTGTATCTGAATAAGAAAGACCACAGTCACATTCAAAGGCACAGTCCCTAGTAAGTCCTTGCAATGTTGCTACCCACTCCCTATTAGTTTGACCGGCCGTACGTTTTGTACGAAAGAACGTATACCGTTTTGCAACCACATTAACTGTTTCTTTGAAATAGGCATCTAATGCAGACAAAATTTCCTCGTAGGACAGAGTTGCTACGTCTCGTCGGGGAAACAATTTCACTATCACACGGTATGTGGACACACCGACACAAGAAAGCAAAAACGGCTGCCGCTCATTACCTTGAATTCTGTAGGCAGCCATGTGAAAGGCGAACTGACGAGACCACTCTTGCCAGGTCTCATCGGCTGCCACGTATGGTCGAAAGGGAGGTGCAACAGCGTTTAGTGGCAGCGGTAGCGAAGAAGCGGCGGCGGCCGCATCGGTTTGAATGGTACGTTGACCCTGGACAAGCTGTCCAAGGGCATCCAGTAACGCCTGCGTCTACTGATTCTGCAAGCGATAAAATTCGGACAGTACATCTGGAGAATGTGGCGAAGCCATGACACAATTAAATGTAAGCAATCAGAAAGAACACTTTAAATCGTCGCCAATGTTGCAAACGAATTAATACAAACTCTTTTGCTCGTCGCCAATAAATGTTGTGTCGGTAGCTGGGCCGACACCGTGAAGTTGAGATGGCTGAAAATGAACTCTAGACTAACGCTGTAGCCGATAGGGCACGCAAGGCTAACGCCGACGGGCGTGAAGTCTGGAACATGAGAACTTATAAATGAATAAGAAGAAAAGTATGTAGATGCTTATTACTTATCTTTTTATTAGTCCTTGGAATACATCTCTCTTGAATACTCGTAAGCTATAGGCACTGATACAAATGGCTCCTTGCTAGTTCGTAGCCATTAACTTAGCTGATGGCTATTCTGTCTCTCGGCTAATGAGAGAGAAAGGCTTCGTACATCTGGGCGGTAGTTAGGTTCTCGTACAACTGGGCGGTAGCTAGGTTCTCGTACAACTGGGGCGAGTGCTCTCTCGTATCACGAGACCTGCCTTGGTGGTGGCGCTAGGTCTGCGATTACACAGTGGCGACACGCGGGTCCGACATGTACTAAATGGACCGCGGCCGATTTAAGCTACCACCTAGCAAGTGTGGTGCCTGGCGGTGACACCACACACTCCACTCCAAATCATACAATGCTCCATTCAGTGACTGGGAATTCCAAAGTGCCTTAGCCACTTGCCCTGATATGGCTCCTGGGCCAGATGGCATCCACTATCAGATGCTCAAACACCTCTCAGTGAACTGCCAGCGACGCCTCCTAGACTGTATCTGGGTTGAGGGTGAGTTCCCATCACAATGGCAGCAAAGCGTCATTATTCCCATGTTGAAACCTGGCAAGAACTCACTGGAGGTGGACAGCTACCGCTCCATTAGCCTCACCAATGTTCCATGCAAATTGCTCGAATGCATGGTAAGCCAGAGGATGAGTTGGCTACTTGAGTCTCGGAGCCTTCTGGCTACATCCCAGGGTGTGTTCCACAAGGGCCGCTCTGTCACCGATAATCTGGTCTGCCTGGAGTTGGCCATGTGTACAGCATTCTCCTGCCGACAGGTTGCTGTCTTTTTTGACATGTAGAAGGCATACAATACAACATGGCGACATCACATCCTCACCACGCATCATAGGTGGAGTTTAAGGGTCCCGCTCCCGATTTTTATTCAAAATTTTCTGTCGCTTCGTTTATTCCATGTGCAAGTTGGTCCTTCCCATAGTTACTCCTAAGTCCAGGAGAATGTGGTCCCACAAGGCTCTGTCTTGAGTGTCTGCCTCTTTTTAGTTGGTGTCAATGGGCTAGCTGCAGCTGTGGGAACGTCTGTATCATTTGTATACTGATGACTTTTCCCTTACTATAGCTCCACTGGCATTGCAGGTGCTGAATGGCAGCTACTGGGTGCAGTCTTTGGCCATCTTGCACGGCTTCCAGTTCTCGATCGCCAAGACCTGTGTCATGCATTTCTGTTGGCATCGTACTGTTCACTCTGACCCACAGCTTTATCTTGACAGCGAACCTCTTGCTGTGATGGAGACGCATCGGTTTTTGGGCTTGCTTTATGATGCCCGGTTGACTTGGCTCCCTCATATTTGGCAGCTTAAACAAACGTGTTGGTGCCATCTTAACGCTCTTCGTTGCTTGAGTCACATCAGCTGTGGTGCCGATCGGTCTACCCTTCTGTGACTGTATCAGGCGTTGATTCAGTCCTGTCTCGATCATGCCAGCCTGCCTTATGGTTTGGCATCGCCTTCCATGTTGCAGTGTCCCATACTTCACTGCGAGATCTGACTCGAAACTGGAACTTTCTGCACAAGTCCTGTAAACAGCATACTTGTGGAGGCTGGTGTCCCGCCATTGCAGATCCGGTGCCAACGACTACTGGCCGCTTATGCTGCACATGTTTGTAGCTTGCCCAGGCATCCAAATTACCGTCTCCTGTTCCCCAACTCGGTCGTCCATCTTCCCGAATGGCGACCCCGGTCAGGGTGTACCATCACAGTTGCGCCCAGGCTCTTTTTTTGGGGTTGAGTTCTTCTCTCTTCCACCTATTTTCTGGGCACATATACATATACACCCGTGGTGTGTGCCCAGTCCATGCCTTCGGCTGGATTTGGCACAGGGCACGAAGGACTCAGTCCCTCCTAAGACCCTCTGCTGCTGCTTTCTTTCCATCTTTGCCGCGATTCACGGATCTGACGTGGTCTATACCGACGATTTGATGGTTGTTGTTCGAGCTGGTTATGCTTTTACTCTTGGGAATCATTCTGAACAACGCTCATTGCTGGATGGCTGCAGTGTTTTCACTGCAGAGCTCATAGGCATCTCTCACGCCCTAGAGCATATCTGCTCCTGATCAGGTGAGTTCTTCGTCATCTGTAGTGACTCCCTGAGCCTTTTACAGGCTACCGATCAGTTTTTCCTCGCTTTTTTCTGGCGATGGCTATCCAGGAGTCCATCCATACTCTTGCCAGTTGTAGCGATTCCATGGTTTTTGTGTGGACCCCGGGTCATGGCAGCATCCCGGGTAATGAACATTGTCGACAGGCTGGCCAAACAGGCTATCAGTGCCTTGGCCCCGGATACTGGCTTTCCAGAATGTGATCTCCAGTCGATATTGCTGCAAAAAAGGCCTCGGTGCTTGGGGTGCTGAATGGCACAGCCTGTCTTCCCCCAACAATCTTCGGGTGTGTGGTGCTCCTGCATATGAGCCTCTCACAAGGACTCCATTGTACTCTGCCAGCTACACATTGGCCATACCTGGCTGACACATGGTCATTTATTGCACGACGATGACCAGCCTGTATGTCGCTGTGGATTAATGTTGACAGTGGTCCACATTTTGTTGGACTGTCCGCTTTCAAAGGCGCTCAGGCAGACGTTTGTGCTGCCTGATACACTCCCTGCTGTTTTATCGGATGATGCTGCAATGGCAGGCTTAGTTTTGAGTTTTATTCGAGTGTGAGATTTCTATCGCTCAATCTGAGGGTGTGTCCCTTTTGTGTGTTGTGTCTGGCCTTTGGCCTATTGTTTTAGTGTGGGGTTTTGGTGTGCCTCTTGGTGGTTAGCTTTTCCTTTTTTGTTTCTATGGTCGGCCAACCACTTTGTGCTTTTAATCGTTTTGTCTGGTCTTTGTCTGTGTCTTTCTTGTCCTGTGTCGTCCCTTGTCATCTGTGTTGCTTGTTTTTGTTCCTTGTGGGTATTTCATGGTAGTGAAAAAAGTGACTGATTGCTTTTGTAGTCTGGTCCCTTCAACCCCCCACAAACAAAACTATCTTGCATGTATGCACAAATCATTCAGGTTCTTCATTCGACTAATGATGAAACGGAACACTGGTATGGTGAGTGATACTATGGACTATACAAGATTATTCGAAGTCCTAAGCTGTAAACTGTTGTCAGTTGCCTGTGAGCCACACTTCTGGCAAACCTTCCAAGGAGAAAATTGATGACAACGGCTGAATGGGACTACGCGACATAGTCGAGTTCATGGGCACTGAAAACGGATATTTGGTAAAAGAATTCTCTACAGTAAGCCAACTACTGTTCCAAAAGGGAAGAGCAGAGTCAATATGCGCATGATGCCATGGCAACTGAGACTTTGGCCAAGCTGAAAACGTTTGCTAAGCGGCGAGGAGGGTTTCAGCCTATGTGCAAGTCTGTGAACATCATCTGTTGAATATAGGCGTTCATACCAGTCCATGTACAGTTCCGACACGCTACATTTTTCGTATTTTCAATTCCCGAATGTTCTTGTAGGAGCTTTTTGCAACACTTTAGGAATAAGCACATCCTATTTTCCAGTCTTTTGCAGTAAAATCACAGCATCTTGGACCGAGAGGTTATGCAGACGAGCAAAATATCGGCAGACAAAAGGATTCTGAATGTTTCTCACAGAAGGAGGCCAAGCAGTACAGATGTAGTGCAACAAAAGGTTCCAGTCGGGCTCTGATTCTGTGGCCTGACCAGTTTTCCTATAGTGCAGTGGAAAATTCTGTAAGAGTTCAGTGTCCCGCGCATCTGTCTGACAACAACATGCGGCAGTAGCATCGAATTCAGAATCAGAACCAATAGGAAGCCGAGAGAGGGCGTCAGCATCCTTCGACATGGATCGGTACAATACCTCGTCGTGATACTGTGACAGTAACAAAGCCCAGAGTTGCAGCTTCTGAGCCGTGCACGATGGAAGAGGTTTGGATGGATGAACCAAAGACTGACCTAGCTTCTGGTCCATCACTAAGTAAGACTACCGACCAGACAGATAATGGTGAAACTTTATCATGCCATAGATAATAGTGAAAGCATCGTTATCAATCTGGGAATAGTTACATTGAGTCTTGGAAGCCAAAGTGCTCGGACAATGCTGTAAACCAAATATGTGCGAGAATACAGGTGTGATTCTCTACGAAGAGGTGTCCACTGCCAAAACCACTGGCTTAGCAGGATCTAAAAGAGCAACTCGCCTGTCACTCAAAAAGGCATTTGTAGTTTTCGAGAATGCATCTTGACAATCTTTGGTCCAAACAAAAGACACATTGTCCTTTCGCAACCGATCCAATAGAGCAACGATCTGAGGTGCGCTGGGAAAAATCGGATATAATGTGTCATCTTTCTGAGAACTGACTTCAATTCCATGATTTTCCATGGGGCAGGGCAGACCTGGATGGCCAGAAAAGAAGTAGAGCAAACTTCGTTCTGCTCCACTGTCCATTGTTGCCAGATGTAACCAAGATGGCGGTGATGACATCATCCAATATGGCGCATGTGATGTCAGATGATGACGCGAGCTCCGTTATCGAAAATGGCCACTTTTGGCAGGAAGTTTGAATTTTAGCGGCAAGACATTTTAATTGGGCTACCTCCACTAACCTTCTCCCCTCCCTGTATCCCCTCCCCTCCCCTCCCCCACAAAATGGTGGTAAATTCAAATTTCATCAGAACACTGCAACACACCATGAATACCTACACTAACCTAAGAAAGTGGCAGGAAAATAGGTCACTTGGGCTACCTCCACTGACCTAAGTCATCCGATCACCACCTCTTCCTAAGAATTGGTGGGAAAAGGACTTGGCCTGTGCTGCATAGGATGGACGTAAGTCTTTATTTTGCATGCAGTCATTATTTAAACAATTTGAGGCAGTACCACCATCCAGTGTGTCCACCACGAGGTCTGAAGTCCAACTGCCCTAGTACACAATACTGCCACCAGAGAGTGCTATCGTCCCTCCTATGACATAATCCAAGATGGTGGTCTGGAGGGGAAAATGGTGGGAAAATGACTCAGCCTGCACTGGGCTGTTGGGGAGGGGGAGGAGTGTACTTTATTTATTTTGGAACAATTTATTTAGGGACAGATTTCACGTAGTTCATTTATCACAATGAAAAAAAGAAGTACTCGCCCTGATGTACTTGGAGTCACAATACACAGTCTGCAGACCTGCAAACTACTCGGGAATAATGCAGTACACTGATGTACAGATATGCAAACAACTCGTAAATTACCGAAATAATGCAACACACAGCTCACAGACCTGTAAACTACTAGTAAATCACCGAAATAGTGCAGTACACTGAAGTGCAGACACTAAAACAACTCGTAAATTATCAAAACAACGCATGTAAAACGCTCTGCATGCACACTCACTGCTCGTAAACTGTCCAAGTAATGTATAGCATGACCTACAGGCCTGCTCGCTAAATAATACAACAGACACGCAAAGAATGCGCGCATGCCCCGCCCATTGCCCCCTGTCTACTGGACTGCACAGGATGCTATCACACACGCTCCCAGAAGTTGGGATGCACTCGCAGCCCCCGCAAAGGGTCGACGCGACCATCAGCTGCTAAGTCATGCAAAGGTGCCCATTCGGGTCCCGCAAATATGAGGCAGTGGCATCCCTTTCATACCTGACATCTGAAAAATTCCTCTGGAAATATGTGTTGACCTGGGCAAAATTGCTGACATGACTGGACAGGAGTGAGAACCTATTTGCAGAGGGACTTACCCTCACAGATGCTGCAGAAATCCGTTCCATTGTTTCCCAGAATACCACAGGCTGCTTTCTCTTCCTCGTGATCCTAAAAGGACATTCGGGCTGCGTCTAGTCCTGCTTAAGTGCCCTGTGTGGCTGACGCATCACTGCGAATTGCGTACGCCTAGCTACACGCCATCGCAAGTGCATCTAAAGAGGTTCTCAATGTTATAGTGATGATGTTATAGTGATGTCACATAGTTATGTAAAATAAGAACCAAGTCGACCTCTCGGAAATTGTATTGTGCTTCGGAAATAGGCAACGCTTGTTTTTGTAGGCGCTTCTGTGATGTCTCAACTTGTCTGCATGGAAATTCTTGCCCTAACAGGACCTGTTTACGGAAATAGCGCAGAATAACATCGAATGCATTCTTCCTCTCGGTCCTAACAACACATCCAATCCATCTTGTGTTACACTTCCTGCTTTCAACATATGCAAACGTTCTCACCACTGTGTAGAGACACTTATATTCCAGCACAAATGATGTCTGGTGAGTGAATGGAGCATTATGATTGGCTCTTATCGAATTTACCCACCGAGTTACTAATGCTGCCAGTGTGAAAGCACAGTCTGCCTTTTTCTCTTTCTGCAGATGATAGTTTCAGCAGCAAGAAACTATTTTACACAGGTCGCCATATTGCACCGACAATTAAACCTTGCAGGGTGCTCCACATATCGTCAGTTATGGAAAGACTCTTCCTCAGTTACACTGCTCTCTCATTGAGGACAAGAGCTTGAATATTAGAGCGTAAAACTGATCTCCAACTCAGCAATATATCACTGGGTACCGTGTCGCTGTAGTAAACATACAATTCATATCCTGCGCCATACAAAATCACCCCTTCTACATCACTCGTACATATACTGTGAATACAGATAGCATAAGCACATGCACTGTAGGTATACTTGTGGCACAAGATATTTCCCACGAGGGTGGTTATCGACAACCAACTGATGACCAGAGCACATTCAGTGGATTGAAGTCACTCTCAGAACTGATCTACAAATTATGGATCGGCTCCCTTTGGCACAAGCGCATTACTGTTTCCGACCCTACCTGCTTGCTTTCTTACACACATCTCCAGACTCTGGGACTACAAGAACATATGTAATTTCGCATAGTTTGGTAGAATATCATACTATTTTCACGGTGCTTCTCGATATCAAGCACACAGCAATATCGCTTGCCCAGTAGTATTACCCATGTGACATAATTCCGAAGATATAGACTGGAAATTATTTCTCTAGGAACACAAAATTTTAGCTAGGTGGAGCATGCTGTACCCCATAGAGTAACTAGTAACTTATTCCATCTGTCAAGACCTTTACAGAAAAATAAATCGAGAAAAAAATAGAGGAAACTGATATTTCCACTTGTGAACACTGATGTCGGTTATGTAACAGATTCCAAATCATCTCAATAGTTTACAAAGTCAACTAATGTGTTTCTCACGTCTAGAGAACCAGCAAACGTGTCTTCCACCTGCTAGATGCACACACCACAATCGATGTTCTCTCACCTAAATAAAGACGCAAAATGTGAAGAAGCAGTCGACCAAACGATTTACATGGGTGGGAATAATGGCCCAGCACAAACACATGTCCATATTGATTTTTCTCAAATTTCCACGCGATCGCGAAAGCTGTCTAACACATACTAAGTATTACTTCGCTATTCGGCCGTCTACACAGTTAAGTCAGCTACATTCCTGCACCCCAACAGGCCTCTCCATTCGGACAGCTCGTACCGTTGCCTGGAAAAGTGAATCATTCCCGCCATAGGCCATCAGCACTGCATGCCAAGCACGCATAGGTAGAATCATTATCATAAGACATCGGTCACATATATATTTGATCGCTATACGTATTTACAATTAAATGTTACTATCGCGGTCTCAGTTGAACGACATTCGACAATGAGCCAAGTGTCGGAAATACACCCTGCTTACGGCTGTGGCTCTGGAAACAGAAATATCTATAGCATTCTTATGATTTCACATACTCTCCCCTTTGCTATCACAGTATTCCACGTCAAATCCAGACCTTCCTGGACATAGTAATTTCCTTTGCACATGTCGGAACACAAACACATACTTTATAAGCCTGATGCTCATGGCGAACCTATCACGCAACCACTACTGCTATGCACAATACTTCGCCAATAAATGATTGCTGACGATACGAAATAATACTGACTGAGAATCAACGAGGGGTTGACATGTCTCACAACTTTTTCTTGCGAGTGATACCACTGTGACTTAGAAAGGGAGAATAATCGTCTTACAAACCGCCAGATGAACATGAACATATTACTATCAAAAGATGTCTAGGTCCTACGGGTGCACACAAGTATCCATGCTAAAGCTGTACTGGCTTTATAAATCGAGGTATGACATTACATACGAATGAGGTTGGTTTTCTTTTTTATCCAGACAAATACCACAACACTGAATATACTGTAGATGGTGATTGCCATAGTGTATATTATCAGGTCAACAGTGCGGTTACACGTCGTCGACGATGCATCCTCGTTATAAGATTAGTGAATTTAGAAAGTGATTCAGCTAAGGAAGTGGTATGAAACTAGTATTTGCAACTCCCTCACTGGCGCTAGATGTTTGTCCAGTATTTGCAACGCATTTTGTCTTGATGCCATGTCAGAGGTTCTGCGATATATCGACTGTGATTGTTGATTGAGAAGGATCACAAACAGTACTCATAGACGGTGTGCTGATTGAGCACATAAGAAATGTACACTAGCTTTTCAGATCTCTAGTGCGACGCCGTCCGCTAGAAATGCTGTCTTGGATTTGGAATCAAGTCTTCCCATTCAACCGCATACCTGCCTTGGATCCTATGGAGAAGTCCTTTAATGATTACAGACACTAGTGAATCATATTTCTGTCACTCTGATACCTCGAAACGAGTCATCTTTGACGAACCTATCTGCGGCAGTAAAATTTTAGATAGCCCCTATGCATCCTGCAACTGCTGCCATTTCTGGAGCTTTACGCATGGGATCGTTCCTATTTAAGTCGGAACTGAGTAGAAGTCAGAGAAAGCTGTATCTGCCACCTTCTGCATCCCGTGTGAAAACAGGCTAAGCTGAGTTACTGCGACAGAACTGTGCTTTAACTATTCTAGGGAAACGGGAACTGGGAGAAGGACAAGGATTTTGCAGCTACACCGTGGTGCGTCCCCAAACTACATACAAGTGCTACAGATCTGTGTCCCTCAGGGCCAATTGACACTTATCACCCTGACACGCTAGCTTCGTTAATCTGTATCATCCAACGGAGAGAAATAACGAACTATAAGAGCTCCACTAACTTCATCCAATAGAGAACTCGATAAGATTTTAACCACATCTCTTTCCTCCCATACATCGAAAACAAATACCGCATGTGTGCCAGCACCGAGCGCACGTGATGATCCTATTAAGTATCCAGGTATTGATAAACTGCACAGACCAATCTGAGGTTTCATCACCTGTACTGTAGGGGGATGTCCTGCAGACTATACAGTAAGTCACAAGCGATGCTCCCTGTGACCCTGTCTTGTTGTTAAACCTTTTTTTCTTTTGCTGTAACATGCTTTGCACACTGCCATATATTTTGTTTTTCCGCCACAACTTCGAGGTCTGTATCAGGTTCTGACCCATGGTGTCTCGCAGAAAACTGGACGTTGCAAGGTGTAAATCGTGTTGTTACTGCTGCTACCATAACACACCACACACACTGTATGATTTTAAATAAAAGACAGTTACAACATAAGAAAACTGAAAGAGTTCTGGAGTGTTGTGGAGAGTTTCCAAACTACAGTCCGAAGGTGACTGACGACCTCTACATTTAAACTCGTCTGCTCCAGTGTTGGAATAGCTGACGGCTCTGCGTTCCGTCTCGACTGATTACTCATATTGCAGTCATGTACGCAATCACTGTTTCAGTGCCAACTATCCCCAGAAGGTGCTGCCCCTCCTCCAAAACTCTTTCTCCAACTCAAACAAGCGACGTCCGTCAGTCATTATGTGGTAACCAACAGCGTACCAGTGGAGAGATGGGATGGAAAAGACACCCTCGATGTATTGAAATATTAAGCATTACAGTTGAGTGTGTGCACAGTTTTACCAATTTTACAGTAATTTCAACACTGACCAATGATGTGACAGCATGTTTCCCATTTTCAGTATCATAGATAAACAACCCCCTTCCCCACTTTGCGAGTATCATTGCGAATGTGGATAGATGACTGTGCAGTACGTCCATTCCTTGTTAATTCTTGAACACATCCATCATCAAAGTATATCAGACTGCTCTCTGCATATTTCTAACACCTCGAGCATAGTGCTTAATTTACGATCTATCTCCATGCGGATAGGAGGCACGTAGCATTCTCACTCTCTTAGGATAAAATTAGAGACTGAAAGACCCCCTCACACTGTCACTGACAAACCTGCCCTGCAACATCGTTACTGATTTAATCTGAAACCGATTAGAAGCAGACCGCTACATTCCACGTCTCTTGAATGAATGGCACTTGCCAAGTCCTCGCCCATTCAAGTGCACAAGATTTCTTCAGATGCGCCCATGTCGAGGAGGTTAGCACTCTTTATCAATGTATAGTAACAGATTTGAAAGTCTTGTGATGTAATAGCAGAAGGGTTAAGAAGAACAACAAACGGGTGATTTTATGCGTGATGGAGCTCCAGACAGATGGTGTTCAAAGCACTTTTACGTAAATCAACTAAGCTATTAATTTTAGAGCATTGTTCCAGAGTCCAGGGTGGGAGAGAACATAAACACATGCACTCCTAAGGCTGCAACGTTCCGCAATTAAAACAGGCTATAATGTTAGATCGCTTGATTTTCCGACCTATCAGACGTATGGAATGCAGCGCTGTTAATATTCCAATGTAAGAAATATATTTCCAGTGCATGACATGCAACCTTCTTCCTGGTTTCTCTACGATAAACAATGCTATCGAACCGTAAAACGAAAAAAAAACTAGTTCCTTAAAACATTCGCTCTGTGTGATTCGAGCACAATATAACTTTCCAGAGATGTATAGCATCCACTGTTCACATCCGATCAGGGTTCAGAAATTATACTATGCCCGCATGAGTCTTATATAAAATGATCGTTCGTAACGGGAATACCTCTTACAAAGAAACAGATAAACGCATAGCAGTAGCGTCCGAAGTCTGAAATTACAAGTTATTCCGCCACTAACTCTGGAAACAGCATCTGTCAGGCAAATGTATACATCAGAATTGCAGTGCCTCACAAACACCTATCGCTAACTTGGAATATTCCTAGGCCAGCCGAAGTGGCCGAGCGGTTCTAGGCGCTACAGTCTGGAACCGCGCGACCACTACGGTTGCAGGTTCGAATCCTGCCTCGGGCATGTCTGTGTGTGATGTCCTTAGGTTAGTTAAGTTTGAGTAGTTCTACGTTCTAGGGGACTGATGACCTCACAAGTTAAGTCCGATAGTGCTCAGAGCCATTTGAACCATTTTGAATCTTCCTAGTTATGAAGCTGAAGTCTTGATTTTACACCAAAGATGCGACAGGGGGATGGAGTACATCGCATAAATCATAGTTCGTTTAGAGGAATGTGTCACGTTTCATCACACATGAGATAGAAGTCCTCTGATGACCGAGAGGTTTACCGTTAACGATCGCAAGTAGACAGTGCTCTAAATCACATACAGAACACGTGGTTGTATACGAGTCAAACGCAGGCTATGTCACGCGACTGATGCATCCTGACAGAACAGTGGAAAAATCGACGGGCAGCAACTTCTCCTTCTCTAGAATGCATCATCAGTCTACCATTAAATCGTACCTCGTTACAGCTCCATGTCAATCGATCACCCCATCCACTCTGTGTTACTCTTTAACGCAGATGCATGTAAGTTTAGTGGCAGATGGTTCTCTGTCTTCCTGAAAAGCGTCAAACACAGTAGTCAACTCGCGTGTGTCACTGTTACCTCACTAGACACACAGTATAATGCTGCCTCGAAGATAAAAAGTGACTGTTTCCCTGGTTCCCTTCGCTTCCATGTCGACGTTTCCTCGGATTCGTCTTGCTGTCACGTACTTGTTCCCATTTACAAAATTTCCTGCGCCAACCAAAAGATACGCAAGTACTTTCTCAATTTCCTCGCATTTCAGTATATATTCCCTGTATTTATACATATTCGCCAGTCCTCTTCCGCAATTATATCAATTTTATATCAGTTCTACCGTTTAAGGTTAAATATGGCAGTGATTTCCGACATTTCAGGCTAATTAACTTAGAATGACCAATCACTACCGCTTGGATTTTGTATGCGTTGAGTTTAATACTATCCTGCGACTATTCTTACATTTCACATAGGTGAACATTAATATTTCCGATAGCTGTTTTTGATTATTCGTTTTACACTTACATGCAACTGGAGTCCATCAGCATACGTGTGGTACCTGCAACAAGTCAAAACTAATGACACATCACTGACATACAGTGAAAAGAGCATACTACCTAATAATCTAGGGGACGGCTGATCCAACCTGCCTCCATTGTGACAGTATGGTGCCGGATATGACTTCTTGCTGGCGCGATGTCAAGTATGAGGGAAACCATTGCACTGTGGCTTGGCGAGAGATTAGGCTGCTAAGTTTGACAAATAAAATGACAAATTCAGCAGTGTCAAAGGCTTTACTGATGTATGACAAGCACATGGCGGTCGCGCTGGTTGTGGCCTACCTAGTCAATGTTTCCAGGCACCAGAGGGAACGCTTGTGGTAAAGCAGTAGTTGGAGATATCCGTTGTAGTGGGCGGTAGTGTGTCAGTTATAAGCTTCATCATTTGAACCGTGTTGCCGTCGCCTCCAGTAGATACGGATCTGATACGCATATTGGCCTTTCTGAATGTACTGCAAGAAATATGCTTTAGATAGAATCTTTCGTGGCTACAGTCGTCTACCCCCATGAAGTAAACAATGAGTCTCTGTTTTGTTTGTGGTTCAGTTGTGATTGTGGGTAATGTGAGGTACTGGTTCAGTTCTGCAGCTGGGACAATAGGGTAAGCAGTAGCTTTTACTTTTCCTAGACCAAGAACACAGAGATTTTCCAATAGGACAGCTGGCATAGTTCTGTTGTAGGGTAATGGATATGGATACATGAGTTTTGCATTTCTCACGCCATGACTATTCCATTTCTAACCCACATGATTTTCATGAGTTGGGCGCAGTTTTTATGGCCGATGTGCCGTGTCTCTGAGATTCACGAGCTGTTCTCGTTCTTCAGTTAGCTACGGTGAATGTTACGTGTTGGTTTACAGTGAAAGTAATTCCAGCGTTTCAAGCTGTTTTAAGCAAAATAGTTGAATATATCCACGTCGTGTCCCTTGCTACTTTGAGCTATATTAAATAAGGAAATTATTTTGTAAAAAGGATTGAATTCACCATAGAAGAATAGTTACAGTATTACAAATATCACAGTAAAACTAAATTTTTACAGTTTCTAACACACAGTTCAACAATACCTCAGGTTGTGATTACTCAGAACAGGAATATGATTAGTGAGACTGAAGAGTTCACATTTCCTTGTCTTCAGATAGATAGTGAACTGTCGTGGATAGCAGATTCTCAGGATCTTGTTCAAAGACTTAATGCTGCCATTTTTACTACTGGAACAGTATCTGAAGTAAATGATAGTTCGACACGAAAATTAGTCTACTTTGCCATTTTTTTCATTCGTTTACAGGTATAATATTATAGTTTTGGGTAACTCTTCCCATTGTCCAAGGGTATTTTTGGCTTAGAAACGGGTCGTACGGGCAATAAGAGCGGCAAGTTCGCGAACCTATTGTCAACCTCTGTTCATTAGTCTAGATATGCTGATATTGGCCTCTCCACTTAAATCCTGTTCCATTTAAATCCATAAGAGGAATAAACAGGGACAGAGATGAGAAACAGCAAAATATTTTAGGGAGAGGTTGTCGGTGGCAAAGAGGGTCATACAGTACTACTAATTTTCGTGACCTTGATAATTTGGAGGTTAATGTGAATGTTTTAGATGGGAATCCTAATATTTGATTCGAGATTTCAAAATAGTGGCAGATTTTACATATAAATTGATACGTTATTCAAGGTCATGGCTAGATTCAGTTAACATCAAATAAGCGAATACGTTTTTAGTTCTAGCAGGGAGGGATACAGCAGAATACAATGTTGGACGCAGATTGAAAGTAGTCATGCACCATCTACCAATAACCACGATTTTAAAGGTAATGTCATCCGTAGGTTGAGTTTAATTTCGTCGAAACATCGGATTTGGAAAGAGCAAACAGGGGTATGGCCTTTATGTTTTAATTAACGTCTTTACTGGCAAAAATAAATACATCGCGGCGTATACATGTTATTGTGGCATTTGCAAGACAGAACAAACATAAAAGAAACGTAGATCATTGATTTACGAGTCGTTGAATGAGTCCACTAGCCTCTCATTCCTTGGAATGCCCTTTCCAGTTTGTGTCTCACACTGCATTTTGCTGTATCCCTCCTCTGTTCTATGTTGATCCCCACTACAACTAAAAGATGTTCACTTGTTTGACACTCACTGAGCTGGCTGTGATCTTGAATAATCTATTTTACGTGTGAAATTTGCCACTCTTTTTTAAATCTGGAATCAAATGTTACCGTTCCCATTTTAAAAATCACATTAACCTCCAAGTCACGTTAAAAATCACGTTCAATATGACAGTCATTAGTAGCAATGCGTGACTCTCTTTGCCAGCTACAACTTTTATCTAAAACATTTTGCTGTATCTCATCTACATTCAAAGTTATTCCCCAATATGTATTAAAATGGTCAATCCCGAATAATAGGAGGAGGAGGAGATTACTGTTTAACGTCCCGTCGACAACGAGGTCATTAGAGACGGAGCACAAGCTCGGATTAGGGAAAGATGGGCAAGGAAATCGGCTGTGCCCTTTCTAAGGGACAAGTGTCCTATGCTTTAAGTACCAATTAACATAACAGATTATGTATTATACAAACTGGCAATGACACAAACACTGTTTTAAGAATCGGTGCAGAACATCCCAATGTAATCTACAATACTATTATAATTCTTAGAACAAGCAATTGTTCAGAATACTGTCCAGAAAGTCGACAGTACGACTATGCAGGTTGTGATGAATGACAAGGACGTCACCAACATCCTCGGATCCAACGGAGCGACGCCGTACAGCTGATGTGTTGGACTCTGGCTGCGTGCCAGACGCCAGAAGCAATGCAGCTGCACCGCTTCTGCGGTGCTGAGAGTCGAACCCAGGAGTAGCCGGCTCAGGACAGGAGCTGTCTGCGCCCCCTCCCTGGACAGCGCGTGCGAGGCCACTGTTATCATTAACACCTGTAACGCCTGCCTCGTTACAAGAAAAATGTGTATAACCTCCTGCCATATACGCCGCTCTAATAAGATTATCACAACAATATTCCAAGAAATAATGCACAGTGTTGCCACAATGCAGTAAAATAAGAACAGCTCATTTGCCGATAGAACCTCCTGAGACAGGTGGCACAGTGCGGAGTAGACTCTCCCCAGTTTCCGGTAGTGATCTGTAAGTGGTCGATGCTGGCGTCTCATTTGCTCCGAAGCTCTCAGCCACTGGTTGAGTTGCTGTAAGTCGACCTTCACCAGAAGAACAAGTCCCACGTACCTGGAGACAGCTGTTAGTACAATGCTATTGGTGAAGAATACGGAGACCAAGAACCAGTTGAAGCCGCTCCTCAGCCATTCCGTAGTGACTAAAGCTATAATCAGGGCAGTGGACATGACATAAACTGTCACGCAGGAGAACTTTACCGGTCGACTGGAGGAACGATGAGGTTCCAAGAGGCCGCTGTCCCTGTATGACAGAATGAGGATCTTCTGGTACTTTTGGGCGTTTCGAAACAAATCTGCTTTGACCGCCGCAACAATGGTGAGGCAGGTAGCCACCACATAGGCAACCAGCCACACGAAGCTTAAGGAATCCTTTCTTCTCACGTTCAAAACTTGCACCCCGTTCCACACAAGCGTTGATGATACCAGGGTCATGAAGAGAACAGCCGCTGCGTACAGTGTACCAGCACATGTTCTCCGTACCACACACCTCTCAGCGTCCACTGTGAACGGCGTCAGCCCGAAAACCTTGCAGATGGCGTGGTATCGTGCTACGGATCTTAAGAGGCCTCTCCTATTCGCCATTTCAGTATCGGCTATCCCTCTAGGAAAGTTCAGTATCTGTAATGAAAGAAAACAGTTCTTCAGTTATAGAAGACAGGAAGGTTGCAATACTTAGAAAATTAATATAAAAGCATGTAACCGATAAGCAGAGTAAAGGCGGGCATGAGTTAGGAATTACACAACATGTGCATTGTGCTTGATATATATTTTCACAAACCACTATAAGAATAATGGAGTAATCGTAGGCATGATTAATAGTGCTGCTATAACCATAATTATACAACAACGAAAATAGGTATGAAAATATAACCATTTTCATCAAATCACGTACTCGACCATCAAGATGTGCTGCCGCATCTCTACACAACGTTGTAAAGGAAACTAAGATAACGCGAATTAGTTGTAAATTATTGCATATGGGGTTATATAAACTTGAGGTGTTTGACCATGTAAGTAGTTATATTCGTTTAATGCAGTTAATAGCACCGAAGTTACCTAATGTGTTTATTAACTGCGAAAATTAAAAGTCATCTACTAAGCACATTGCAATGTTCACTATTACGAGCATTGTTAAGGAAGCTAGGATAGATGAGAGAAAGAGCCTGAAAGCTCTAAAGAAGACGGATAAAGTAAATGACTAAATTAAAATAAGAAATATAGCAAATAAGGAGAGGTGAGAAGTTATACACAGCCATAGTCGGGAACGTCATAAACGGCGCACTAAATCTCTTGAAGAACGAAACGCCGGTTTCCACTTTGAGGAGTAGTGTCGTTAGTGATCTAGATGATCCAACCAAAGCTAAATCATCTTTAAAAACGGCAATTCTTGCCCCATTTCTAACACACACGTGTTGAGAGCCTGAAGCACTGCATCTTGTAATTTAAAATGAAGTTTGCACTTTGCGATGAGAATTATGATGTTCTCTCCAGTATATGCTCGCACATACTTGTGATTGGGGTTTACGTAAATTAAAACGACGTATCATATCGGCATCAAACCAGTGAAAACAGTAATTACATAATTTGCATAGGTTTTAGTATAATTATCTCTACATGTAACTCTGTAGTAATGTACGTAATAGAATCCGCGGTAGAACTATGTATGTAAATTCTTACTGCATGTTCAGTAACTCATCTAATTCAGTTATTTGTGGTAAACCGCACCCATCACTCTGGTTTCACATACTTTTCTACGAATTTTCAGCACAGCTGCCTGATCCTCGAGTCTGATTTCATGAAAAGATTAAAGCACTCAACAGTACAGTTTGTTTTGTTACACTAAAGCCAACTGCGAAATTATTGAGCCTAAATTACGAGCACAAGGGGATGTGGAAGGCATATGCTGCGGAGATAGAGAAAGAGTTTGGTAACTCTTGTTGAAGTTCCTATATGGACTCCAGAACATACTATGTTCTTGTTTGTACATTTGAACTAAGCAGGACAAATTTAGTTACCTTCCCCTATGCTACTGGCAACAATCAGATGGGCCTAATACATTGTCATGATGTCATACATCTCACTTATTATTCTGGTGATCCTATATTTCACATAACAACCGATACACTGTATCACAGTATTACTGAGCACCATGCCGCTAAATTAGATGCATTTCATATGACAACAGTGTTAACTTTGTAGTCAGATGTAAAGATCTGCAAAGTAACACAAAAACACCTACAGGTTTCTCACAAAGACTGACAATGAGGTGGCTAACTCTTTAGGCACATCACAGACCCATGTTCATTTTCCCTCTCAGTGATTTTCATTGTCATGCTATCAACAGAAAAAATTTTATACTGGTGTTAATGATTATATATTCGTTTAAAATTTGTAGTTCTTTATTCATATATTATATGACGCTGTTGACCACACATTCATTCCCCAATAAAGAAGAAGAAGGAAAAAGGAATTTCTGTCTGTCTGTTCCAAAACCCCGTATTATGTCTTATAGATGTAGAGCTCTGCTGCAGCTTGTAACATCTGCGCTACAGAAGGCAAAGCACCATCCAGAGTGCATTAACGTGTGTAGTGTTCCATATTCGTAAATGTGACTAGCATTTCTGCATTTAATGCAATGCATTTCTGCATGTAATGTAATGCATTTCTGCATGTAATGTAATTGTTTTCTGAGCCACAAATATGTTATTTTCTTCTTGTATGCCAGCAGTAATCAACTATAGATTTGAATACAGTGCAACTTTTAATGACGAACTGTATGAACAAGTTGCTTACATTGGAGCTTATATAACTTCATTTCTAAATTGTATGATCTGTGTTAATGAAGTAGCTAAACACAAGGTATGTATTTCCACAGTCAACATTTAGAAGAATGTTGGAGGAGTTTTCGATTAATTTCTTTACGTATTAGGTCGATGTTTTGTTCCAAATTATATCAGAATGTTTCATCCTATATGTGAAACTCTCTATTTCTTCTAAAATATTTAGAAAACTACCTTTCTCAGTGGTGGTGGGCAATGATAAAAGTTTGATGCCTATGAGATTCAGGTCTTTTATGAATACTGCTTTGAAATTTCTTCCTGTCTATATTATGTATATCTTCTCTAGGCTATCGTATTTTAACTTATAAATACTGAAACAGATAAATTTATGGAACTTTTCTACTGAGTGATAAATTTGCGATAGAATCGTCTTGTGTGTTCTGGCACTTATTAGCAAGTTGATTATTTGAAGAACACCGTTGATTTTATTTTAAAATTTTCGCCAATATGCTATGTGATATACAAAATTGTGCTTTTCTGAGAGTAATTCTATCTTTTGTTTTATTTTGATTCATATGTAGCTGTTTAATATAAATTTGGTTGACTAATCTGAGTTTTTAGCTGCTGTTTCTACCATTTTTGCTCTTGTAATTTTCTTTTCTTGTGTTTCTCGTGCTCGATTATAAGTACTATATTTTTGTGTAATTTATTCCATTATCAGTGACATATATCTCTGTTTTCCACATCCACCCAACAAAATTTTTCCGTCATCTACATATCGGTTCAAATAACGAATTTTACTAGCCCATTCGTGATGGTTATAAAAAAAATTAGCTCTCGGTGTTCTGTAGTAAAGTATTACCTAGTGAACCAGCAAGATAATTTTCCATTTCTAAACTACACTGACGTACAAGCTGAAGTCAATCCCAGGAGGGCTGTCGCGGGTTCAGTGCAGGACGGTGTGTGGTGGAGGGTTGTGGTGTATTTTCAGGTCGGTGTCAGGTAAACACAGCTGAGAAAACCAACACCTTAGTTTACACAGAAATTTGTACTCTCTAGAGACGTGGGAATGACCACTCCCTTCTGAGAATGGGAGGGGGGGGGGGGGGGCAGCTAGCGTCCACCTGGCTGGTTGTGAGACGTTATCCCAGGATTTCTGATGCCAGTACCTAGTACGTGGTTGCGTGAGTCGCGCCAGTCGCACTGCGTCAGG